>NW_022900936.1:23403597-23428735 GCF_012274545.1 Fukomys damarensis
CATTATAATCCAGTGGATTATGTATTTGAAAATATACCTTAACTTAGTATAATTGTCTTACATGTTTTATATTTTCTGTTTATATGGCCTGTTAGTCTGATTTTTAATCTGTATATATGACAACTTTATAAAGTCTTATAAATAAATGAAGCTGATGCTGGAAAAAGAAAAGGACAGGTGGAAGGACAGGAGGAAAAAGATTGAAATGTTATGAACACATACTAATTCCCTACAGTAGATGTAGTCTTTACATGTACCAGTGAAAGTTTTTTTAAATCCCAAAGCAAAACAAAAAGAAAGAAAAAGCAGTGTTCAAAAATTTCTCTCCTCCCAAATTACTCTCCAATCTTCTATAATTCCCCAGGCTGTTTTGCTTTCACAAGTGTTATGGCTTGTATCTAGATGACCTCCCAAAGCCTCATATGGTCTTAAGTGGGGCTTTTTCAGAGGTGGCTGGATCTAGAGCTTGTAATGCTGGGATTAAGGGTGTGCGATTACTAAATCACTCCATTGATTGGTTTGGCTTTGTTCTGGGTAGGATTAAGGGTTTCCCAGCCTGGATATGAGTCTACCTGCCATAAGTGTAAGGAGGGACAAAAAGAGGGTCCCTCTTGTCACTTGTTGCTTATTGCTGCTGCTTGACTTCTGCTCTGCATTTTCCCTCTCATGCTACTCTGCATTGGAGCCTACTGAAATCTCTACAAACTGTGAACCAAAATGAGCCTTTCCTCCTTTAAGGCATCAAGTATTTTGTCCCAGCAAGAGAAAAGTAACTAAGACAACAAGTAAACTCATAAGCATATAGTTTTCATATTCTTGGTAGTTTTCAAACTCTGTTATTTAACATTTTCCTCTTTCTTGAACTCTTTCATTGGACTCCTGGGTTCTGTGATAAAGTAGCTCTGGCCTCTTTTTTCTTTCCATTTTTTATTGTTACCCTAGGTTCACTTCCCATTATAAGGCTGTGTTTGAATTCCATCCATATGCTAAAGTCATGTATTTTATGGCTTCAGCTACACTTCTGCAAAATTAGAGAAGTTAGCTAGAATCCCACAAACTATATGGCCAGTCCAAACTTTTCTTCTAAGCACCATACTTTTATATCCAACCTCCTGCTAAACTTTGCCATGTAGACATTCTGTGTCTTGAATTTAATTTTCTTGAACTGAATCCATCTCCTTACTTCCGCATATACTTGAATTTTATATTTCCTTCATTAGTTTTTGACTCATAGAAGGTCTAAAATTGAAACTGCATTTTAAGAAGACTTTCAGCAGATATACTTATAATCTCAGCTGCTCAGGAGGCTGAGGTGAGAAGACTGTAAGTTCTGGGCCAACTTGGGCAGTTTATTAAGATGCTATCTTAAAGTACAAAATGGGTGGAGATGTAGCTCAGGGCTCCCTGGGCTCAGTTCTCAGTATCAGAGAAACAAAAACTGGACTCTTATTCAAGTGATCTGCGGGCTGGTTCTTTAGGAGTTAACATGTAGAGTTGTTTGGGTATAGTGATGACTTAGGGCCAAAATTTAGCTTGAACTCTACTTTTCAAACTATGTACCATGGCAGAGAAAGGTTTTCCAATTTGCAAAAGCAAAATGCAGTGTAGGCTAGCAGTGTAGGTTGCCACCTCACTCACCCCCACTCACCCTTTTCATTAAAATCTGTGTCTCGGAGACATACCCCTTAATCTAGGGCGTTATTCTTTTTTGCCTGTATTACCTCCAGCAGAATCATGTAATTGCTTTTACAAACTTAATCCCCTCTCCTTCATACCTACCTCCATACTTCTAGGTGGTCTTCCTCAGTACCACCCAAAAGATCTTTAAAGTAAAAATCCATTCATACCATTCATTTTCTTAGAATTCTTCAACAATGCCTTGCCACTTTCTTCAGGTTAAACTGACTGCCTGATGTGGCATGTAAGATATTTCATGAACAAGTACCTTCTTAATTGGTTGCCTTCATCTTATAGTACCCCTATGGATGTACCCTGAAAGTCATTCCTGCCCTCCTCCTTCCTTCCTCTTCTATCTTATGTCCCTTTGGTTATCTAGTTCCCTCTGATTTAAAACCATTTACTTCTTCCTCCTTATATGCAACTCCTTAGCTTTTGGAATATCTATATTAAATGGGAGAGAATGACAGATAACATTTTATATCATAAGAGTCTTCTAAAAATGAGAAAAATAAATATAGAAATGCAATACAAGTAATAGGTAAATATATAATGAAAAATAGTAATATTAATTTAAATATATAGAAGGGTTTGTTTTCCTCTTATCTGAAAAGATGAACAACTTCTGAAAGTATTATTTTTATTGGTTTATATGTTGAATAGCTTTTCCCTTAACAAAACAATTTAATGTATTGTATACATTAAGAAAATTGGTATTTGCGTTGCATTGGCCTTTAAATAGTTTTCAGTAGGTTTTTCTGCTCTAGCGTCCCATCATTTCCCTCCCATAGCAGCTTCCCAGCAAGTGCTTTGTATGTTTTTGTTGTTTTTCTTCAATCTAATGGTAATGATTTTGTTCATGTATCATCTTTTCCTCAACTCTCCTTGCAGTCTTTGGATCTCCAACAAGGATTGCTAGGTAAAACTTTGCTGTTAAGTGATTTTACTTTGATAAAAGGGGCTACTTTCATTTGAAGGTTAAATACTTTTCTTTGCTAGATACATTGTTTATCAAAGAGATTCTCACAATAAAAAAAAATCAAGTTTAAGATGTCTTAAGAATGCATGTCTTTTACCTTTGCAGAATGTATAATCTGTTTTACTTACATCATTGGAACACACAGTTCAAGTACCTCAAGCCGAGTTTGTCTTAGAATAAAGAACAATTTTCCTTCAAACCAAAATGCACCTTTTCATAGTCATTTTTGTGGTATTTTATATTTTTACTACTTAAAAAGATTAAAGATTTTATTTTCCCCAAAGTAAATTTCTTTTTTCATTGAAAAATCAAAGTATACTTATTAATAAGACAGTCAGAATAAACAAAAAGAATATAGAGATTTATAATTCCATCTATTTAATAATCTTTCACTATTTTTGGTGTGTTGTACTTCTAAACTTTCCACAATAGAGAGCATGTGGGGAGGAAGTAAATTGTACTCAAAAATGAAATTATGTGTATATACCTATCATTTAATATATTTTCATTTAATATATTAGAAACATCTTTCTTTATGTGGTTAGGTAAAATTTTACCACCTCAGTTTTGTTTGTTTGTTTGTTTGTTTGTTTTAAGGTTGTATCCTCTTGTTCCATAATTTAACTAGTATACCACTAATGACTGTTTAGTTTACTTCCAGTTTATAAGGCTCAAAATGCTCTTAGAGATCTTTTTTGTTTACCTGATTAAATTCTTAATTGTGTTATAGCATGAATAACAAGAAGTGGACTTTAAAGTCAAAGTCATGTCTCAGTTTACATTCTTTTAATATTTTCTATTACTACTAAATTGATACCGTGTAATTTATCATTTTAAAAACTTAACATTCTGGAAAATTTGTATTGTACCTTAGTTTTCTAACCCCTTACTTAGATCAAAATTGTTTTTTCTTTAGAGTTGCTATGATGTAATTATGACAGTTGGTCGTAATATTTAAGGGTGTTAATTCCAATTTAAGATAGAATTCAGGTTTCTAGGTATAAATCTGTATGGTATTTTCTTCGTTTTTGTGTGTAGGAGTACTATAAGAAATACAGGAATATAATGGAAGTATAGCTTGGCTAAAATGTATATTCTGAAATAATTATTTTTATGTCGTTTGCATTGACTAAACTGTAGTTTGTTTTCACTTACTGTAGGATGATGATTAATCAGTTACAGTATTGCTTCTTTTAAATTTTTACTACAGTAGTCACTAAAATATAAATGCCTCAGAATTCAATATATAATAGACCTGTTTATTGTGTTGTTTTAAAACAATAGTTAAGTAGGACTTTCAGAGTAAGTGATTTAAATATTTTACTAACTTGTATCTTTTTAAAGTTGTTCATCATTAAGAAATGTGCTCTTGGGCTAGGGATTTAGCTCAGAGGTTTTTGCAAGGGCATCAGAGCGGAGTTCGATCCCTAGTATCATAAAAGAAGAAGAAGGGAAAAAAAAGAAATATGCTGTTTTTCCTGCAAGTTAGTGTCTGCATTTGACACATATAAGTGGATATTTAAAGCTGGTTCATATTATAGTTAATTTGAGCAGTTTTTTAGGAATCTTATGACAACTTTATGCACAAAACTTTTTTAAGAATAAGTGGCAATAAATTGAATTAATAAAAAAAATAGAATATGTAAACTATTACTTGGCTTAGGTGGATTATTGCCGTTAAAAATTTTATGGTTTAACTTTAATTATACCACTTAAAAATTGTAGTCTAAATTTGGTATGTTTTTTTTTCTTTTATTGAGTTTATTGGTACATTTTAGGTATATAGTACCGTTACATTCATTATTGGGATCTTGTACCTTTACATGACAGGTGGTCTTGTTATAGTTTAATGTACCTAAAAAGCAAGTTTAGCCTTTTATATTATGGACTATTATGAGATTAGAATACCATGTTGATCTACCAGTAAAAGCTTCAAAAGTAAAGGTGATGGTCTCTTTCCTCTTAATCAGTTCTCTCTAGACAAGCTACTCTGTCCATTTCAGTAGCTTAGCCACATGTAGTCATTTAAATTAACTGAAATTAAAACTCTAGCTTCTAGATCCACTAGCAGCTTTTAATATATTAAATAGCTACTTGTGGCTTGGTGGCTACATATTGGATAGCTCAGATATAGAAATAAATCCATTATCACAGAAAGTTCTACTGGACATTTTGGTTAAAAAAATAGGTAGCTAAATTAGGGAGTAGATTGAGTATGGATTGTTATTTTTTATACCCTTTTAGTAATAAACATTTGTTATGTAGGTGTGTTTCCAAAACTTTCCAACTGTTAGAATAAAAAAGTACAGTTCACTGAGAGAGGGTTTCTGTTTTATTTTTGACAAATCATTTGCAATTTAGATATCCTATCAATATAAAAATCTAGTTCTAATTTGTTTTTCTTGATCATTTGAGGTTGAGGTTTATCTTTCAGTAGTTTCTCTCTGAATTCTTACCTCACTGCACTTAGCCTTTCTAATTAATTTAGTAGATTAAGCTGATTTGATTAACTGCTTAATCCTCCCCTTAGCACACACAAAGTTAACATGGCATAAATATCCCTGAGCTGAAATCTGCTGTCTTAAAGACCACCTGTTTGTATGTCTTTCTTTAGGGCAGTGATTCGCAAATGTGGAAAATGAAGTTGCTAAACCCATCTGTGTTGGCTTAGTGTGGTTGCCAATAATTCCATCTGCTACCAGTGCAGAAATAACCAATTACCTCTTACTTTTAAACCATATATTGGGTACTTGAACATGGCAGGCCGTGTTTAGCAGCTTAAGTGGCTTTTGAGTTAGCAAAATGTGCAAGGGGAAAAGAGTGAGACACTCCTTTATCATAGTACTCCAGGACAAACAAGGAGCAAGTGATAAAAATTTCTAGGAAGCATAAACTTATACTGGGTTTAGGAAGGAAGTAGGTATTCCAGCTATCCATCCTTGCTTTTCCTTCTGTGGTTTAATTTCCTACCTTTAGTTGTAGGACAGGATAGATGAGCATCTTCCAACTGACTTTCAGTGATTCGGTATTATATAAGATGGTAATAGCTTTTCTTCAATCTTGACTTGGTTAGTGCTTGCTGATCAAACTAGTAATCTAGTTAAGTTGGCTTCAAAGCATCAGTGAGAGACACTCAGCCTGAGGCCACAGATACATTTGCATTCAGTAAGGGAGTAAGAATAACTTTGATTGAGAAACATGTACTATTTTCACGTGTACTGAGTGTTACTGTTACTATAGTATAAGCCACTTGCTTGCAAATCTGATTGTGTTTTTAAGAGAAATAAAAAATTGAGAATTGTATGAAAATCTAGCTTTTTTTCTCTGTAAGACATTTGGAAGCCAAACAAAACTTGTGTGTATGGATACAGCCTTCAAGCTGTGTGTGTGTCATTTCAGGCCTTTTCTCTATTCCTTTTTTTCAGAAATTATTATCTGTTCCTCAAAAACAAAGAGGCAGCCTGTCTTTTTGTTTTTTACTAATACAATTGTTTGACTGTCCTCCCACTTTTACAGTTAACACTTGTTTAAAGAACAATATTACTAATTAATATGGACAGCACACATGCAGGTACAATAATCCTTTTTAGCAGCCAACATGATCATCATAAAAAGAAACACACCTTAAATCTTGGAAGGTTGCTTAGACTGAAAAACAAATCTTAACCTTAGAAAGTTATTTAGGCTGAAAAAATATGAACCTTCATTTAAAAAAGGATTGTGAAGAAGTACTACATGAATTATTGCACAAATGTTTGTCATAATTTAATGACGATACGCTTAATATTTTTCACAACATGTTAACAACCTGAAACTTACATCCTAACTAAATTTTCTTATCTTATTTAAACATTAAGAAAGAACATTCAAACTCACTACTTAGAAAATCTATAATGCCAATTTTCTAATTCTGCTCAAAGTTTAAACTGTTTACCAACCTCTCACTGATATGATAGATGTGTATTATAACTATAGTCAACTACTTGTTAGCTGTTGCTGCACCTATGGAACAGCAAAATATTTGGACTGTTTCCTTTGACTGGAAAATGGAATATGTAATCAAGTTGAAAATCTCTAGTTGATGCCAACTAAACATATATATAAGCCAGTCAGATGATGTGATTATAGTATATATGAAGTATAAAACTGTAAGTGTAGACAGGCCTATTTGACAGTATCAGCTGGTGAAACATCGTGAAAACATAGCTTACTTTCTTACTATGAAATCACATATAAGATCTTTCTAGAGGTTATGGGTAAAAGCAAAAGATAATGGGGTATGTGGTAGAACTTCCTTGGTTTCGTTTTCAGACAGGCTCTCACTATGTGGCCTGGGCTGGCCTCAAACTCAGAACAATCCTCCTGCCTCAGCCTCTTGAGAGCTGGGGTTACAGGTGTGTACCACCACACCAAGCTTTATTTATTTATTTATATTTTTTGTACCAGGGATTGAATTTGGGACCTTGCACTTGCAAAGCAGGCAGTGGAACCACTGAGCCAAATCCTTGGCCACCCAGCTTTATTTATGGCTTTTTTTTTCAGTGCTGTTTGGAATACCATCTTTGTTAGGGGAAAAAAATGTACTACTATAATAAATTAAATATAGGATAGAAATAATCTCAATTTTTAAAAGGGTGGCAGTGCTAGCTAACTAGCAATAAGAGATCTACATTTGAGAAGGATTTTGCTCTTTTGTGGGTTTGACCAAACTTAAAACCATCTTAGAGAATAGAAGTCTAGTGGGTCTGGGGATATAGCTGAATGATACAGCACTTGTTTAGCATCTATAAGACTTTCTTGATTTTAAGCCTTAGCACCATGCACATCTGTAAAAAAGAATAGAAGTGTGGGGACATCATACCAGATGGGTTAGTGGGAAGATTTATGGAGTGTTTAAGAATAGTGTATATTACAAATTCCAGATAAATGTGGGAAGAGATAAAAGAAAACTGTTGAATAAGAACAGTTTAAATTTTAAAATACCATAGTTTATACAGAAATGCACACATTTCTAAAATATCCTTTATCCAAAGGAAACTGATATTTTTTAAAATATAGCAATTATGGTTGCCAGTTAACGTCTTGGAAACATCACAGAAAAAGTGACGTAGACCTCATATCAGCTCCTCAAAAGTATTGATTTGTGTAATTGCATTTAACTTCATTACCTTTCAAGCTGCTTAGAAAACAAATTAGTGCTCAGAACTATTTAGACTTGTAAATGCAGTCAAAATTGAAAAGTAATTTGGGAAACTGACTGATAATTTAATAGCAATGTTTTTTTTCCTCATGTTAATTTGAAATGATAAGGTTGAAAAAAATCACTTGGAGTTTATAATATATGTAGACTGCAGTTATAAATTAAATGAGGTGTTCACATTCTTTTCTAGATTAAAAAGTAATTTGTTCATTTATATGGAGTAGTTGATATATTTTTGAAATTGTTAATTTTCTATTCTACTGCATGGGTTTTTTGTTTTTGTTTCTGTTTTTTTTGTTTTTGTTTTTGTTTTCTCCTTGCAGTACTGGAGATTGAACTCAGGACCTTGCACTTATGAGACAGGTGGCGGCACCCCTGAGCTAAATCCCTGGCCTATGCATGGGATTTTTAAAGATATGAAACAGATATTTTCAAATTGAACTGTATAAGTGAGCATTTCTGTTATTGAACTTTTTTGGGGGGTAGGGGGGTAAGACAGAGTCTCACTATGTAGTTCAGACTGGCCTTGAACTCATTGTGAAGCCCAAGCTGGTCTTGAACTCTCAGCAATCCTGCCTAAGCCTCCCAAGTGCTGGATTAAAGGAATGCCCCACCAAGCTTGGCTATTGAGCCTTATAAAAGAAATTTTCTACATGTTTAAGTCAGGAAAATTAGTGTAAAACACTAATGTAAAGGCCAAGAGTCTGTAAGGGTAACTTGCTGGATTCAGTAGTTTGGGGTTTTTTGTTTTTTGCTTTTTTTCAATACTGGGGGTTTAACTCACTACCTTACACAGAGCTGTAATTCCAGCCCTTTTGGACTTAAAAATATTTTGCGACAGGGTCTTGCTAAATTGTCTAGACTGACCTTGAACTCACAGTCCTCTTGCCTCAGCCTCCAGGTAGCTGGGTTTATGGGTATTTTGTGACACAGTGCTTGGCTTCAGTACTATTTTTTCTTTTCATATTATGCACAATGACATGTGTCTGGTCTAAGATTATAATTGAATCACTAGGTTTTTCAGAAATGCTTTGCAATATGTAAGAAAATTACCATATATACAATTAAATTGAAGCACAGATTATTAGGCCACCTTTTAAGATTGTCATCATTTTTTAGTATTTTTCTCTATCAAGGACTAGCAAAACTTGACTTACTAAGATTTATATATTAAACTAATTTAGAAAAGAATAAAATTTTAAGTCTTTTCTTTCTTTTTTCCCCATAGGAGTACCAAAATCTAATCTTTTACACACCAAATCATTAAGGGGCCATAAAGACTGTTTTGAAAAATACCATTTAATTGCAAACCAAGATTGTCCTCGATCTAAGCTTTCCAAAAGTACTTATGAAGGAGTTAAAACCATTTTGAGTAAGAAAATAAACTGGATTGTACATTATGCACAAAATAAAGATCTGGACTCAGATTCTGAAAGTTCTAAAAACCCCCAGAATCACCTGTTTGATTTTAGGCATAAACCAGATAAGAAATTACTCCCACAATTTGACTCTCAAGTACCAAAATATTCTGCAAGATGGATAGATGGAAGTACAAGTGACATTTCAAACTGTACACAAGGAATTTTGGAGCAGAGAGAAAATACAGACTTTGGTATTGCTATGTTACAAGATCCAGGTGCCACTTTATGCCATGACAGTGTATTGTGGCCTCATAGTCACAGCCAGGCACAGAAAAAAGAAGAGGCCCTCTTCCTTCCAGAGGCTGATGTCCAGACTCAAAATCTGCATTACAGCAGAGAGGAATGTAAGTAAAATCAGAAGAAAGGTAAAAGCTCTGTGGTTTCCATTTTGGTTTTGGGGGGTAGAATGATTGTTACATTTTTTACATATAATATATCAAGAATTTTGATGTAGAATCAGCTTTGTTAAATATATTTGAATGGCAGAGTCCCTTAGCAAAAGTGAGAGGTCTTATAATGAGCCATTCTCTGGAATACTTTTCAGTATGTCCTGTACATTGAAGTTTAGCATTCCTGTCGCTTGTTTTCTATTTTAAATGATTAAAGTGAATGGAATCAGCAAATTGAATTGGCATTTGAGGGTTCAGATAGTTTACAAAAGTTCAGCTTCAACTACTGATGTATACTCATTGTCACTTTGATAATCCCCACAGGACTCATTGACTGGGGGTGCCATTTAAAAGCAAAACTCAGAAATTTATTTTAAAAGTGGCTCATTTTATCTATATCTGCTTCTATAAAAATTTAGACAAAGTGAGATAATTGTAATTGACTTTAAATAAAATTATTTTAGAACCAGAGGGGACCTTAAATATCTTTTATACAACCTCTTGATTGTACATTTGAGTAATCTAAGGTTGCTTAAATTAGATGAACAAATGATTTTTCAAACAACTTCCACAGTACTTCAAGTAATGTTTTCAAACTGCAAGTCAAAAACGGTGTGATGCTTAACTAAAATCAGCTAGAGATTAGCAGTTTTTAAAACCTGAAATAGCATAGGAGATATGGTACTGATCTACAATATGTTTCTTACTGGGAGTTATGATAGAGAATCAAAAACTTCTCCACACTGTGAGAATTAATGAATGAATATTGGGGTAATACTGAATGTTGTACTGGCAGATAACTGCAGTTTCTTTTAATAGGTTATTATAATAGGCAGCCCATTCTCCTAGACTGTTATAGTAACAATGACTATATTTTCATGTTTCAGTGAATTCAATGACGCTTGATGAGGTAAAACAACTGAATACAAAGCTCCAACAGCAAATCCAGGGTAATGAATCAGTCTTGAGTGTTTTTTCACAAAATTTTGATACAGTAAATCCCTTATGATTGAACACATTAGCTTCAGCAGCACTTAAATGTGGAAATTGTATATTTAAACCTCAGTTCCCAGAGCAAAGGACTAAGAGAACAACCTCTTTATGAATTGCAATAGAAATATCTTTCTTCACTAAGTGAAAATGGGGAGTAGAGTTGTTCTCTCTTTTTTACATTGTACTGTGCACTTCTGTGCAGGGCATTGTGGAGATGAGCTCCCTGGCAGTTCTTTAAGGCAGGTAGTATGAAAAATTCCAAACAAAAGGAGTGGGACTAGTATATGAACCTTTTGATCCGTCTTTACCAGCTTCAACTATTATCCAAAAGCATAGCTAGGTTTTTCTTTTCTCTCTACCTGGAGCCACTCCCCTTGTCCTATGCCCACCTGTAGTACGAATTGTTTGAAATATCCTAGGTAACATACTGTTGCCTATAAATATGCCAGGATTTTCTTTGAAAGATAACTTCTTAAAAAGCAGTCACAACCTTATTATCATACCTTTTAAAAAAGCTAGTACTGTGCAAGGACCAGAGTTCGATCCCTGGTACCCAAAAATAAAAAATAAAAAAAGCTAGTACTAATTCCTTAACATCAAATATGATGCTGACATGTTAATGGTTATTGTCTTATTTCCCTAATTGTCTCCTTTCTTTTTCTTTACAATTTATTCCCATTTAGGTGAGGAAATTGCTCTTCAGAAACTTAAATTGTTTATAAAGATTATGCATACAATCAGTAGCAGGTCAAGGATTCTAACTCCCATTAAACTGTAAAGCTAGTGATCTTAACCACAGTCTTTGAATAATTAAAATAATAATATTAATAATTGATAGCAATTTATATTTATCAAGTACTTATGTGTGTACTTTACAGATAATTATCTCAATCCTTGAGTAACTGTAAGGCGTTTACTACGGTCTTATATACAAAGAGAAATTGAAACAAATTTTGCCTGAATTTGATTCCAAAGCCTCTTAGAAGAATATGCAGACCTGGATAATAAAGGACATCATATTAAATACTGATTAAACGTACTTACAGATTCTAATTGAAAAGTAGCTATATTTTAATAGTAAGAACCATTGCTACTGTGTATGACCATAATCATTGCTTATGATTCTTTTAAGTTTAACCTGATGAAGAAAAAAGACATTGTAGTCCAGTGAGCAATGTGAAATCTAGAGACTTTGAAGGATTATCAGATAGGCCTTGAGGAGAAAACAGGTGATTTATTGTCAAGTTAGCCTTGATGTCAAATCAGTTGCAAAAATTCACCCAGTGCCTTATTTTAGGAAGAGTACTCATAGTTACTTAAAACATAAATCACAGTAATAGCTTCCTTGAACTAAAAATGAAATGCTTTTTAAATTTTACAGAAGTTTTTGAAGAGTTAACACATCAAGTGCAAGAAAAAGATTCTTTGACATCACAGCGTCATGTCCGTCATGTTGCCATTGAACAGCTTCTCAAGAACTATTCCAAGTTACCATGCCTGCAAGTAGGACGAACAGGAATGAATAACTGAACTGTGTGTACTTCATATACTCTACCCTTTCCTGGTCTGCTAAGCATGTATACTTTGAAGAGTTTTGAAGCAAGTTATGGTCCATTATGTTATGGTCATAAGACAGTATTTAACATCTTTGTCTAATAAAGCAGATCATTATACTCTGATCCTCTAGGATTAATTATTTGACTTCATTTTGGGAATCTTTTTCCCATAATTAGTAAATGTCCCTACCTTTTGCCATGTGTGACTACTTAAATATACTGTTACAATGTGATTTTATGAAACATTTTTATGTAATTCACCTGTCAAAACAATAGCTTAACAAACTCCTATTAGACTGAATTACTAAAGGCGATTTTTAAGAGGGAAATGGAATTCGTAGTGACACCTCTTATTTATTATGAGCAATATTTTAATATAAAATTTTATATGTAAAAATGCTATTTTAGGTACCTTTTCATTCTCTTTGTAAATGTGTTTGAATGGCTCTGAGTATTTACACTCTTGTGTGTAAATATATTCACCCATATTTCAGATCACTGCATTTTATTCTCTGAATAAAATGTTTTTACAATTTTTTATCTTGCTTTCCAAAGATAAATGTATTTTGGAGTAGAAATCTATCTAGTTGAATTGTTTAACTTTTAAAATCTTATGAAAGAGAAATAAATAACTTTTTAAAGTAACTATTCAAGTAAAAATAGCATACATTATTATTTTCTAACAAAACTATTTCTGAGTTAGTTTAGGAAGAGAGTACTAATATTTATATGTCATTTTATCTCCATAATAATAATAGCCTCTCCAGTTCATTTAGTATTACTTCTGTGTGTTAGAATTTGGACAGAGTAAGTCAAGCCTCACTTTCAAGTCAAATGTATCTTACCTTACCTTCCAACTGAAAATGTTGCCCCCTTAAAAAAAAAAAAATGTCCTGTTTTTGAAAAAAATTAAAATGATTCCTTGTGCACTTTGGGATAAAGTTTCAAAAATTCTTACACTGTCCAAATTCTGTTTTCAACCTCATTGAAATTCTCCAAAAAAAAAAAAAAAAAGCATTATAAGGTATTTTTGTAAACTTTACAGGAAAAGAGAAAGTTTCTTGATACAAGAAAAACAAAACTCCTAATTCAATAAACTAAGGCTGTTTGAAAGGATATTATAAATGGCTTGTGATGTTTCTAAACAGTCCCTAATGAATAGTTTTAAGCAGCTAGATATTTTTAATAACGTATTATACTAAGAGCTATAACCAGTGGAAAATCAAAATTGGTTCTAAATTGTTGCCAACTGGTGCTTAAAATCTATTTGTGAGGTAAATCTTTTGCTTAGAATCCACAGAAAAGCCCATAAACTTGGCAGCTTTTCCCATAAGGAGATGAATGACTTCTACCTTAAATTTGGTAGCCTATCCTAGCTTGGGTCAGATTTTTAGTTTTGAACACATACAATGTTTCACTAGGCAAAGAAATGTTTTTATATAGTTGAAATCAACATTTTGTAAATGCTAAGATGTACAAAGTTGGCCTGAGGGTATTAATTGATATCCTATTGACTTTGTTGTGTTTTTCTTTGGAATATGACATAACTGTCAAGCTTTTTGGCAGAAGCTTTTAAAAATGCTTTTAATCTCTCTTCTTTGAGTCATCCAAAATGAATTTAAAATTCTGGAAGTGGGGATGGATGCATTGCCTTAGTTTTGATTAGCTTTAAATTGAATGTGTGCAATATGAAAACATCCAAATTTATAAGTTGGATAAAGACAGGTCCTGATTATGCCAGTATTTTTTTAGTGCTTAGTTGTTATGGTTACATTTTCAAATTGACTTCTCTTCCTTGGCATAATGCGTTAAGAATGTTACCAGCCAGGGTTGTTGAACACATTTGGGCTTGTTTAGATGACTTGGAGACAGTCATAAAAGTTTGAAATGCATTGCATTTGTTATCAGTAATAGCATGTTTTCAACAGAGTTGTCCAAAGAAAGTGTCTGCTTATCTCTTAAAGATTTTTCTAGCAGAGATGTAGCTTTACTATGAGTTTGGAATAATTGAGTAGGGCTGTGTGTGTACTAAGTATTTGTTTGGGGCTTTGATTTATTCTGTTTAGGTATTGGGTTTTTGTTTTTTTTTGGGGGGGTACCCGCGATTGAACTTGGGTCCTTGCGTTTGCAAGGCAGGCTACCAAACCGCTGAACTAAATCCCTGGCCCGTCTGTTTAGGTATTGTTACTTAAGTTTATTTTCAAGAGGAAAGTCCTCCTAAAAATCTGTGGTGCTGGTACTCACATTATTATTTATTCAGATGAATTTGTAGAGGACAAAAATTTTATTAAAGTATTTTGCACAGCAGTTTATACAAATATTTGGTAAATTTAGATATTTCTATGTTTTCTTGATTCAATATGCAATTATTATATATGCAAAAATAAGAATCAGGGACAGAGATATCTCAAATATTGGTTTCCATAGTTGGCTATTCTTCTGTATAGTTTTATGTTTTGAGGAGATACAGAAAAAAAATCCGCAATAGCAAATGGTGAAAGACAAATTGCTACTCAGGCATTTCTAACTTTTTTAGAATTTATATGATTTAGGGGAGGTGAAATAAGACAGTTTTTTTTTTTTTACATCAGACTTCATAATTTGGTAAGTTAATCTTAAAAAGTCATAATGAAAAGTGAGTTTTAATTATATGATATCTTTAGAGATCAAAGGAAGTTTTTATATACTTAGCATATGCAAGGAAATGGGTTTGATACCCAGCACCACAAAAACAACTAAATAGATAATGTTTTTAAATTGTCCAATTTTATGTTTACTTTTAAGATTATCAGTTTACCCTTTGATCCTAGTATTAATATCTAAAATGTTCCTTTGAAAAGGGCATATACTTCAGACACCAGTAAAGATAATTCAGTCTGCTGAATGATGTTTTTATTCCATTATGTAGTTTCTCCAAAATGTTGTAACAAAGAGATCTTATTTTTCCAAAATATATGTTCATTTCACCAAAAAGTGCCCATTTTTACGTACATTTAAGGCATATATTTAAAATACCAACTTCATGTTCACAAGTGATTTCAGAAATAAAATATATTCTGGTTTTTTATTATGTTTTTTGGGGGTTGTGGTCTTTTGTTTCTTGGGTTTTTTTGTCATCTCAATAGATATCTTGTTCATTTGTTTGTGGTATTGTGGATTGAATACAGTACTTTCCTCAGTGCTTTTATCTTTTTATTTTATTTTTTTTTAATTTATTCTACTTTATTTTTGAGACAGGGTATCACCAAGTCTCTAAATTGCCTAGGCTTGGTTTGAACTTGGCAGTCCTCCTGCCTCAGCTTTCCAGAGTGCTGAGATTACAGGTGTTTACCACCCTGCCTGCCTCAGCTTTGTTTTTATGTTTAATCATATCCTTTGCCACTGAAAATAGTCTAAAGTACTTTCTTGTTTTTTAAGTTTATACATTGTTTACTTGGTTTCTACATTGGTGAGGCTTATAATTTTTTGCTAGTCTTTTAAGCTAAGTTTTATGTTTGTTTGTTTGTTTTTGGTACAGGAGATTGAACTCAGGACCTTTCGCTTGCAAAGCAGGCGGAGGAACCACTGAGCTAAATCCCGGGCCTTAAACTAAGTTTTTTATTGATTTGTATTTAATGTTTACCACTTTACTTCATTTTGTTTCATTTTAGAGGAAATCTTTCATTATAAACATTGTAAAATGCTATACAAAATGTATATGCTTTAAAGTTAAACAGGAATTTTTAAAGATTAAATTATTTGTGTAGCTTATTAGGAGATTCCAGTTAATAACAATAAAAGGTTAAACATCCATTAAAACTTTGAAATGGTACAGTGTTAAAGTCTTATAGTGTTATTTTTCTTACTTTTGCCAGTTCACTTACTGACAGATACTATTACTTATAGTAAAGTAAGATAGTTGAGTGTTTTTGAATACTTAAGAGTTAGTACTTTTTAAAATTTTGGAAATATCTTTTCAGATGTGACTGTGAAGCAAAGATAATTGATTTCATTTCAGTGTTTAGTTGCATTTTTAACTTTAGCTTGGTGGAATTGATTGTATGAGAAAATTTATGGTGAAAATTAGTAAGAGATAGAACCCTCAACAGATTATTCTTGCCAAGGTAATGTTTGTAGTGATGGGGTAGAGGAGTTTATGTACCAGAACAAGGTAATAAGGCTCTGGCACAAAGGAAGAAGGTTACAGTGTTGTGACTAGAATATCAAAGCTCTGTCTTGCATCAGTATTTTCATTTTACTTCATCCTTTCACATTTGCCCTTATTACAGTGTCAGGCTGTTGTTACCTTGATGCAAAGCACATTATAGCAATCTCTAACACTAGAAATGGGCTGGGAGGGTGTTCTGTGGTAAGAGTGCTTGCCTATCATCCATAAGATCCTAGTTGGGAATGTATAATTTCAGTATTATATCTGGTTTAAAGAACCCACATTAATAATGCATTTTAGTGATTGTAAATTATCCCACAATTTTAAGCTCTCTAAGGTGAAACAAAAAAACACGGAAATGAGTCCCTCTAAAAGAACTGAGTGTGTGCGTTGTGTGTGTGTGTGTGTGTATACTTTGCTTTCAGTGTAAGTAGCATGTGCTTTGGTCAATGAATTTAGTCTCTTCAGTGTTAGAAATTTATTTTACAAAATTGTGCTGAAACATTGGGGGAAAAATGAAACTGCTGCAATAAAAACTAAATGTTTCAAAACAATTTATTCAGACATTTGGTTATATTTTCTTTGGAAACAGCAAATAATTTATATATTTGTATCCTGCTTTGGAACTGTAACGATAAATATATGCTTGTCAACTATTTTTAATTTTACAACAATAAAATAAATATTTTGTTATCTGCTAGCTTCAGTGGGTGTTTGTAAGAATTCCTCCTTTTAATGATTGACCTACATTAGGGGTTTGTTTTGCTGGTTTAGGGGTGTAAGAATTGTCTTACTAATCGTGGAGGTGCACATCTGTAATGCCAGCACTCTGGAAGGTGAGTGAATAGCAAGAGAATAGCAGTGGCCAGTCTGGGCTACATAGGGGGTTCAAGATCAACCTGAACTACATAGTGAAACCCTATCTCAAAAAGAAAAAAAATAAAAATTATGCTGAAGATACAGCTCAGTGGTACTTTCCTAACATGTGCAAAAAGCCATGGGTGGGTTTGATCCGCAGCAGCACTAGGAAAAAAAAAAAAGTAATCTTATAATTCCTTGTCGGACTCTCACATTATCTTTGATATTTATATTCCCTGTGTTCCTAGAATCCAAATACCAGAAATAAGTTTCCTGTGACTTACTGGCACTATGTACAACTTTTTAAATTGGGATGTAGGCCTGGAGGTGAAGCCAGGTGAAAGAGGACTTGTCTAATTTGTATGAGGGACTGAGTTCAATCCTCATCACTGCTAAACAAATAGGGGTGTATTTTATTTATAGTAAGTATGCTGGTTTGAATTTTTTTTGGGGGGGTACTGGGGATCAAACTCAGGACCCTTGTACTTGCGAGGCAGGCGGCAGAACCACTGAGCTAAATCCAGCCCTCACTGGTTTGCGTTTTAACAGGTATATACAGCTATATAGCCATCATTCCCTTGGATCTCTTTTCCAGTCTCTTTACTCCTCGTTTCCTTTCCACTCTTCTGATATCTTTCACCATAATATGGGTGTGCCCACTGTAGACTTTCATGAGTACTCATACAGTATATGTCCTTATTTGTCTCTGGCTTTTGAGGGTCAACTCTATGCTTTTGGAATTCATTCATGTTAGCTCAACTATTAATAGTTAACTATCTGTTTTTTTAACTGAGTGATGTCTTATTTGTGTGTAATGAAATCTGTTTTTCCACTTACCTGTTCATGGACATTGGAGTTATTTCAAGTATGGGTTAATAAGAGTAAAACTGTTCTGTGTATTTTTTTAAGTGGCTTTTAAAAAATATTAAAAAGAGAAAAAAGTATTGAAGGTCACTTGTTAGCATTATGAATATGAACAATAAATTACCCTTTTTATGAATTACTTTCAAAAGTAATTTGTATGTTTTTGTGGTAATTTAAAACTAGGAAACAAAAGATAGTTCAAAATGAGTGGTGTTTGAGGGTTGAAACATTTTAATATTATGCTAGAAGAATAATAGTCACTGAAATTCTTCAAAATCTTAAGTCTCAGTTGTAGGGTTTTTTGGGGATTTTTTTTAATCTGGAGAGGAAATAGATACCAAGAAAGTGAGTGTCTGTCTCTTTTTCTCTTATTCTAGATTTGTAAATGGAGCTTTTTCAAAAAGATTTAATTTTCAAGAGTGATCTAAATAATGTCAGTAGCTATCCTCAAATCTTCAGCCCCTTACCCAGTGACCAATTAATTATCGCCACGACTATTTCAAGCCTTTGATAAATCACACTTGCACATTCTCTATTTCACTTCCAAACCAGTGACTAAATCAAACACAAACATACCAACCCTTCCTCCATAGTTTCTGAATCAGTAGGTCAAGGGTAGCACTCAAGGAATTTGTAAATTGGGAAGAGAGGAGGGGGTGAAGGGGCAAGGATAAGGGGAAAAAATGAAAACCAAGACCTGTCATGTAAAGGTACAAGATCCCAATGATGAATGTAACTATATACCTAAAATGTACCAATAAACTCAATGAGAAAAAACAAACAAAACAAAAAAAAAAAGAAATCATCTAACAGTCCTAGGTAATGCTGATGCTCCTGGGCTGCACAGCACTTAGCAAACCACTGCTTCAAATGAACTACCTCACAACTTACTTCCAAAAAGAAAGCAATAATACAGGCATTCCTCATTTAATTACCAAGTTCCCTTACGATGGCTAAAGAACTGTATATTGTATTTACATCACTATTCAGAAATGACCAAAGGAAACTCCAATGTGATTACTTTGCTTTTATTTGCATAACTCTTACATGTAGCACTATAATGTATAACATAAAACTACACAGTATAGTCAGCAAAAATTACAGTACTGGATAAGCAAGGTATATGTACAAAAGATACTGAAGATGTATAATCAGCATGTACAGAATTGTATAAAAAGGAAAGATGGACCATAAGTCTCAGAAGCAGGTCCTAAGTCAGAATAGTCATTAAACAGGTAGGTCATTAAACAAAGAATATCTGTACTGCTCTCTGCTCAAAGATCTTTTAAGAACGATTACCAACGCCTACAGAATAAAAACCAATCCCCACTGCTCAATGTCTAAAATCTTCACATTTGGCATACACTTATTTTCCATTTCAATTATTTTTTCCCAGTTAAGTTTATTGGTACATTTTAGGTATACAGTACAGTTACATTAGTCATTGGAATCTTGTACCTTTACATAATGTACCTTGGTTCTTATTTTTTCCCCATCCCCTGCTCTCCCTTCACCCCTTTCACCCTACCTATTTACAAAGACTTTGTTTCCATGTTTTTCCTTTTCTCATATTTTTCCTTTTCCCTTCTTACCTTTCCCCTACTCCTCCCACTTCCCCTACTTCTTTAGACCTTTTCTTCCTATAACACAATATCACTTATATATTTTGATCCTTATTTACACTTTTGGATTTTCACACCAGAGAAACTATTATTTACACTTGTGTACTATTTCACTTAAGAGTATGGCCTCAATGAGCATCCACATAGCTATAAATGTCTCCAGTTTCTCATCTTTATGGCTGAGTGGAATAGCATTTCTCCACTTTATAGAAAAACTACATCTTCTTTAGCCAGTTGATGGGCAATTGGGCTGTTTCCAAGTTTTTTAGTTTAACTGAATTATGTGGCAGGAACTTTCATCAGCCCCCATGAGGTATAGGTCTTTTGTGGGGACATAGAAGCCAACAGGACTATTTTGTTTAATAAAAATGAGTTTTCCAAGACTTTGGTTTTTTGTTTGTTTGTTTGTTTGTTTTTAATCAGGATTGAACAATATCTTGGATTTAATGCCCAGGATTTAACAACAGCTTTATTAGACCTATGAAAAAAAGAGTGGACCACAATAGATTGATGGGGGTATAGGTAGAAGAGTGGATTTGGAGTGCGATCTTTTAGTCAGTTCAACTATGAAGTGAAGCTGAAGGAGACAGGATATGGGGCTATTTTTTTTTTAATTGGGAAAGTACTTAAACATAAATAGTAAGCAGACAGAAAAGGCCGAGATGAAGAGAGCAATAATTAAAGGAGTAAAGGCCTGTGAGGAGATGTAACAGGATATCTGCACTAGAATGACTTGCCTTTGAAGCATTTAATTTCACCTCAGGCTTTGACACTGGAGAGAAGATAAAACTGCAGATAAACTTTGTTGGGGGGTGGGGGTTGAGACAGGGTCTCACTGTGTAGTTGAGACTGACCTGGAACTCACTATGTAGCTCAGGCTGGTCTCGAACTCATAGTGATCCTCCTGCCTCAGCCTCCTGAGTGCTGGGATTACAGGCATGTGCCACCATGCCCAGCTCAGATGAACATTTTTGAAGGAGATTCACTGGAGAGAAAGGCAAAAAGTTTCTTATGTGGCTTGTTTTATATGCTATGACACAGAAGGAAGAGGTGACGGAGTCAGAGGCTCAGGGAAGTGGTAAAGTGCTAAACAGCATGTGGAGGAGTGAAAGGGTCCGGACTACAACAGGAGGAGCTGCCAGATGAAAAAAGGTGGGAAACTGGGGCCTATGCATCACCACTAATTGAATTTCTCTGAATTTGCATTTCAGATTTTATTGCTGTAAATATAGGAAGTAGAAAGTATTCTTTAAATTGGGCAAGCTAAATTGAGAACACACTGGAAACAGAATCTGGAACTCAGATTTTGTGGCTCAAGGAAATGAACAAAAACCGTATCTGATAGATTAAATTTCAGGTTCAGGATAACTGGGAAATTTGAAAGCTACTAAAAAAGGCATGTGGGAAAAAAACAGAATTCTGTACCTAATGTATTATTTTCAAGTAAAAATTATCATTTGTCCTCTCAATAATTGGTCCTGTAAGGAGTGGACCAAGACCATTTTGAAAGCCAACCCCTCCTGAATGAGTTGGTACCAGAATGAATGTGGGAAATCTCTGCCCTAAATGAAAGGAGATATATAAATGGACAAGTCAACCTGCAGAATGTGAAAGAAAGCCAGAAACAGCTAACACAAAGAAATGGTTATATAAAAGGAAAAGAGCTATTTTAGGGGAAAGAGGTAACTGAATTGAAAGATAAAGGCAGAAGTTCTAATGAGCAAGGGTATTACTAATCTGACATTCAGGAAGTTCAGTTCTAATCCTCTGCTACTGGATGGCTTTCTACCTCTCTTAGCTTCTTTTTTCTTATCTATTAAAAAACGGAAGTAAAATTGATCCTCAGGGGAACTCCCAGCTCTAACATTTTACAAAAATGGATGATTAGAAACCTGCAATGGAAAAATCAACCTAACCCCTCCCTGCACAAACAGCAGGTTGAGCTAAAAGAGTATAAAGGAAATATTTCATTCAAGAAGAAACTGAGGCCTTTGCAGCAAGCCATTTCTATTAACAGCTATGACAAAAGGAAAAAGCTGAGTCAATCTGATCCATAAGCGGCAACACAATTCTCTACATACTCTTTAAAAGCATCTAAGAGAAAGAAAAAGAGGACTATTATTAAACTGCTAGTATGTATGTACATATGGAGAGAGTTGTTTTAGGGAATTGGCTCATGGAATTATGAGGATTGGTAAGTCCCAAATATAAAGGATAGCATGGCAATTCTAGTGAGAGTTGATGTTATAATCTTGAATTTAAAAAATCTTGGGACAGAATTCCTTCCTGCTCAGGGAACTTGTTTTTTTTGTTTGTTTTTTGTTTTTTGTTTTTTATTTTTTGTTTTTTTCTAGGCCATAAGCTGACTATGTGAGGCCCACCCCTATTATGGAGGGAAATCTGTTTTGCTTCAAGACTTTTGATTTAAATGTTAATCATGTCTTTAAAAGAAGACTTCCACAACAATGTGCAAACTGATGTTTGACAAAACAACTGGGGATCACAGCTCAGCCCAGCTGACAAAAAACTAACCACCATGATCTCTCTTAATTCTAATACTCCGTGAATTTGACAAGTCCATGCTTTTGTATTTGGCAGTACCACATCTGGACAGTTATCTGGGCAGCCCTGCCCCCCACATACCCTCCACTCAGATCTTCACTCTTTCCAAAGAAGAAAATTATTCGAAAGACTCATATTATTCTGAATTTTTCTGTGTGTTCTAAAAGGGGTTTTCATCATTTTTAAAGAATGTGTTGGGTGACAAAGACATTTATCCTTTCTTTTCCTTAATCTTGTGTTTAATCTTAAATTATCTGAAGTCTGAGTTTTATAGAAAAAGTAAAAGGTACAGCTCCAGGTAGATACACTACCCAATAATTTAATATATTATGCAAAGTTGTTAGAAACTAAATGTTTGTTCATGTCTTATTCTCCCTTCTTCCAACTCATAAACACTTACCCAGAGAGTTATATTAGAGAAAGACACCATGTAATCCCAACCATACCAGCCCAAAGAACATAGTCTCTTGAAACAAATTTATATAGTATTAGGTACTAAAAAAGGTATAAAGCTCCCCAAGCCTAACTGGGTAAATAAATTGCTGGCCAGCTCTAGCTAGCTAGTCCTTATTAGATAGCTCTGAAACTAGAAAAGGCAGCATCTGGGCCTCCCTCTGTTTCTCTCTGCAGTTGCTGCCATACTATTTCACACAAAAGCCACAGAAAAAATACGAGGCCCCATGTGCTGCCACTGCCCTAGAGCAGGACTGAAGGAGCTTCCTTCACTTAAAATGAAGGGGCGTTAAGCCAGTGACATACAGAACACATTTTTTTCCTGCTTCTGTCTGTTCTCATCTTCATACTTGTTTGAACAAAATGTGGAGCAATAGATTCATATCCTACAGGGCTGCATTGCTTTTCATCAGTGGATGTCCCAGATTGACATCCTGGTCTCATCTCAGAAGACAAAGTAAACCAGCAGGTGGGATATATAAATATCACAAGAAACTACTAAATATGTAAAGCTAGAGAGGTCTTCAAGAGACTCAGATAGTTCTGCCTTTATTTGATTTTTAAAAATTTTGCTTTATGAGAGGCCTTTCTTAAAAAAACAAAAAAAAACAACAAAAAAAAAACTTTGAAGAACTAACCTGTAACACAACATGAAAAGATCTTGAAAGACAATGGAGATTACTGAGACCTTTCATGTCCTTCTCAGTGACTATCTCCCAGTTCTGTAAACATGCTGCTCAGAATCACTGAAGAAGCTCTGAGTGATCTGCAGGACCTGCAATTGCTTATCCCACTTAACACCCTCATGTAACCTACATTGCTCAAGAAACTTTCAAACATTATACATTTTGTTAGCCTCAGAGATAAGGACCAAATCCCAAGTCTACTTTTCAGAGCTCCCATGATATACCATCTACAACTGGGCTACTAATTATTATTGTCTCAGAAGAGCTTCTGTCTAATGGGATTATAGGCTATTTCTGATTGGGTTGCTAGTTTTTTTGTTTGTTTGTTTTTTGCTACACAAGATTTTCTGTCTAATGGAATTGTACGCTATTTCTCCACAGCCTGATGGACTACAGAAACAACCAGGAGAGAACAACATAGTTTGAAAGAATGGACAGAGTGAGTTTTATAGTGAATCCAAAGGTGTGTTAGATGACTTCATTCTGGAAGGCAGAATAGACTGTGAAGACAGTTGATTATCATGAGTACCTGATTAGAGCAAGTGCTTCCTCACATAAAAATCCAGTTTCATTCCTAGGAATTTCCAAAGCTTATCAGTGTCCATTGCTATTACATAAAGAAAAAGAGAACACATACCCAGCTGCCACTAACTCATTCAAAGTAGAGTAGCTATAATCATATATTATTTTAGTCACATGTTTTAAGCCTTGTGCATAGTGGGGTTGAGATTTCTTGTGTCAATAGAAGGAAATTACAATGATGTATACAAAAGCCCCAAATGTCCTATATTATATAAGCATCTAGTATGCAAAAATGATGTAATTTTATGTTTCTACCTGAAACCAATGAGAAGAAGGCTAAGGTAGCTGGTCATTAACAAAGGTCATTAAGAAGCCAAATTCCAATCTCATACATGACTGAATGTTCAAAGAAAGCCCAATCAGATACTCAGAACAAGATCTGAAACTCTTAGGTAAACAGTTCTCCTCTTAGTCATTACTGCTAACTTAATGCTCATTAGAAGTAAAAGGAGGGCCTTTCCCATTACCCATTGCTTAGTTTCCTGTTGTGCTAATGAACAGGAAGAGGAATGGAGACTACTGCTAAGGCAGAATTCCTGACTGCAGTCTACATACAGCCTGTGGTTTGGCCACATGGCTGGATGTGCACAGTTGTTCTGATTAGTCAACCTAAGTAAAATGTCATTACTTAAAATGCCAGAAATAGCAACAGCAAAGTGCTCTAAGAAAACCCCAAAAGTTTGTGTTGCTCCTTCACTTTTCTTCAGAAACATTCAATCCTGGTACTGAATCAGGTACAATAAGCCAGGTAAATGTGCACAAGAGAATTGGGGAGATTAGGGCTTCCAGTCGAAATTATCAGAACTAGAGCAAAAAAAGAAGCCTCGCAGGGTGGCCTGATGTAGAAAGTCAGATCCAGTGTGGGACAAGAACACTCACGGGCAGAGCAGAGAGAAATAAGGGCCTGGGTATGGAGTATTTGAACCTCAACAGGTTGAAAAAGACACTGGCAGGGTAAAGAGAAAGGGTGTCAGTGGGAGACTGGTTACATACAGGAAAGTTGATCAAATAATAAATACATTAAAGCCGGGATTTAGCTCAGCGGTTTGGTGGCCTACCTTGCAAGCACAAGGACCCAAGTTCAATCCCCGGTACAAAAAAAAAAAAAAATACATTAAAGATAACAGAAACCTGGTTTCTCACACGTCA
>NW_022900936.1:23428819-23465759 GCF_012274545.1 Fukomys damarensis
AAAAAAAAAAAAAAATACATTAAAGATAACAGAAACCTGGTTTCTCACAACTCAAGGAGTTACAAATATGGATAGGGAGAGAACTACAATGAACCCCATGAGTCTGTCTGGAATGGAAAATAATGGTGTGGGTGAATGCACAACTGTCTGTATAGACATAAATATGGATCTAGATAAACACAAACATAAATGCAGCAGTATGTTCTTATCCACTGAGAGGGCTGGAGAAAATGATCTCCAACAAAAGCAGTGAGTAACACATAGAACCCAAGTCTCCATTTCTAAAAACTGTTGACTGAATCAAGGACCCTTTGAGAAATGACTGACTTTAGGGCTATGCAGGAAACAGACAAGATAAGTGTAAAATATTCCTTTGTTCTAGAAAGTACAGAAAAGCTCAAAGAATAGAGACATGTCAAAAGGATACAAAATCACATTCTAGGGAATTTAAGCATCAAAATAATTAGTGAGTCAGTTGAATAAAAGGAAATTATGTGGCTACATGTACTAAAGTGAACAGAGTTTCCATAAAAGATGAGCTATCTACATAACTTGAAAATACCCCTCTCCAAAGAATCATTATTTACAAAGGGGAAAATAATAACTTTATGGTGGGGAAAAGAATGACTTGATGATGAGGAAGCTTGGCAGACTCCACCTCAACTAAATGATTAAAGTTGATGCTGGAGAATAAGGACGAGGATGGTGGGAAGAGGCATGGCATTGTCATTTTCCATAGAAAAATACAGTTTGGCTTTTTATAAAATGACAGATGCATAACTCTGAAGAGACTATTAAAGTAGAAAAGTTTTAATAAAAACCTGTTGTTCTTAGGTCTTATTCTGAAAGCTACAAAAATATCAGTTAAGACTATTCAATTATAACACAAGGGTTAAAACAAAAAATAAATGAAAAAACTTTTGCTAAGAAAAATAAATTACATAATGACTCAACATAAATCCTTGATCTTTATAGAGGTTCGAATGTAAGCAATGGAAAAGAAACAATTGTGAATCGCTAAAATCATATCGTTCATTATTATGAGTAATAAAATATCATTTGTAGAATTTCACTGAAGGGCAAGCATTGTTTTTACTGTTTTATACTCACTATCATATTTTGTTGTCACAATTTCTCTGTGGGGTAATTAAAATCATTATCCTCATTTCACAGACAAGGAAACTGAGGTTCAGAGAATATAAGGACCTAGCACAACATCACAAAGACTGGTGAACCTGGGTAGTTTAACTCTAACAGGGATAGAATTTAATCCTTATATTGTTAGCTCTTATCTTTAATTCTAACCTGCAGTTCAAATCCTCTTATAGCAGTCTTCTAAGATCTATTAACATCTTCCAAAACATGTCCATTACCAATTTCCATCACCATGATTAATCCTAGTATTTAATGCCTTGGCTCCTTTTAAAGAGCTTCTAGTCTCTGTCTCTAGATTTCTCCCACACTGATCTTCAGTCCAAGATCTCTACCAAATAAGTTTTCAAAGATTGATTTACACACTTATTAATCATACTCCTACATAAATATGTATGATGTGGTGGTGGGTCAACTGAAGATATACTTGGTCACAGAGCATATTTAGTATATAAAGACCTGGGTTCAATTTCCAGCGCTACCAAGAAAAAAAAAAAAGAAAGAAAGAAAAGCTGTAATAGTGTTTTGTTGACTGAAAGTGCATTTTGGAGAAGGTATTCAGAGTTCTGTGCCAGTGGGTCAAGTTATGACTGCACTTTTCTACAAATGTTCCCTGCAGCTAATCCTCCTAAAACATCTCTTAGTCTGATTTCCATTATTATCTAAGATTAGGTAGTTTAAAAAGAATAGATGTTTATTTAGGTCACATTCCTGGGAAGTCCAAGAGCATGGTACTGGTATCTGGTAAGGGCCTTCTTAGTGTATCATTGCATAGCAAGACAGAGGAATGGTAATATCTCATATCTCTCTACCTCCTCTTAAAGATACTAATGTCACCCTGGAACCCAAACCACAGGACATCATCTAATCCTAATTCCTCTTCCAAAACCCCACCTTAGGAGACCATTAACATATGAAATTGAGGATTAAGCTTCCAATATATGAACTTTTGGGGGAGGCATTCATAGCAACATCCTATACAACCCCTACTCTATATAAATTCTGTGGCTATTTCTGGAATGGCCTACCTCCTCCTTTTCCTTGTAAGACATATTTTAAGCATCTATTTCTAAAAAAAAAAAACAAACTAAATTTCTGTATTCCCATACACTTTGCATATAATTCTATTTTGATAAGCACTTGTTTAGGGACTATATCAGCTAAAGATTGAAAATGTTTTATGGACAGGACAGTATCTCTTTGTCTTCATATTCTCATCCATTGTTCAATAACTGGTAGTGCCATTAAATTAATATTGAGAGAATGAATTGAATTTATGAATACATTCTTTCCAAATTTTGATTACCATTAACTTTGGCTATCGTAATCATTGTTAAAAATAGAGGTTTATTTTTAAAGATAATCCAGTTTTATAACATTGCAGATTTTCTGCAGATATACATCCAGTTCTTTGATCAACTATCAAACTGAAAGACAGCTTGTCATTGCATCACCAGTGAGTCACTTGCCTGGGGAAAAGTACATGTCACACATTTACATTTTGACTTTTGGGTGAAGGCACTTTTTTGTTTCAGAGTGGGACAAAATTCTTCAAACTAAATGAATCGAGGCTGATTGTGGTAAAGTGATGAAAACATAGCATCACTTACAAAAATGGAAAGCTTCTGGAGGTTTGGTCTCAATATGGGGGCTTAATATTTATATTCATAACCATTATCACTACTAATGAGATGTCAAATCTAAACACAGTCTGTAGAGAAGTTTCTTTCAGTTTCAACTTCTGACTATATCATTGGTGACCTTAAAAATTCCACGACAGGGCCAGGGATTTAGCTCAGCGGTTCAGTGGCCTGCCTTGAAAGTGCAAGGACCCGAGTTCAATCCCCGGTACCAAAAAAACAACAACAACAACAACAAAAAAATCCATGACAAGAATTGTCTACAATCCCTGTATGAAAGACCACTTTGGAGCAGGGTAGTGAGAGAATGCTGCAAGACAGAGATTCTTTGAAGTGCCTTGCTAAACCATTATTTGAGCTATGGACTGCTTTGTTTACATTCACCCGTACACACATACATACACACATATGTACATACATGCTTACATACATACACACACATAAGACAGGAAGATAGGGCATGGCTAAAACTGGCTGGAAAAGGTGTGACAAAATCCCAGTACACTTGGGGAGAAGAGTTGCCAAAGTCCTGCAAGTGGACTTCTTGCAAGAAATCAGCAGGTTTTTGATAGAATGGGCTAGACCTGGTCACCCTGAGGAGTGGTGGTACAAAAAGGACAGCACACACTGAGTTTTTGCCACTGTGTTCTCTCTTGCATAGTGGCCTACCCTCACCTTTTAGAGCTTTCAATGATTAAAACAAAACAAAACAAAAACAAAAACACCAGCCTGCTGCAGCACATGTGTCATAGGTTCATCACTGCTGTAGGCTGTACTGCTTTTCCTACTTTTACTTGGCCCAAACTTGCTCTGTAGTCTGTTTCTTTTTTATACCGTCAATAAAATTGCTACCATTTGTGCTTGTCTTGAACAATTTTTGGGGACACAAAGAGCCTAGAAGTAAACTCCAGCACCCCGTCCCCCACCCCAAGTTTTGTGTAACACACATACACAAAATTTTTACCAGAATAGTATGTTTTAACATACTGATTGGATTCTTTGCCTTCTTTTCTGAGTAACAGTAATATAAAAGAAAGACCACAGGACTAAAAATTCAGAGGACTTTTGCATGAATGATAACAAATAATAAAAACAAAGTTATACCACAGTACTGTGTGGCACAAGTTGTTCTCTTGTTTAACATATAATAAATTAGTCTTGTTAGTGAACCAAAGAGGTGGCTACTATCGTTTACAAATGGGGGTTGAAACACAAGACTGAATGAATATTGTGCAACATATGGCGGAGCTAAGATACGAGGCCAGGCATTTCAGATATCTGGAACTGGACTCTTAATCACTAGCTCCAATGTTCAGTAATTCTAGCATTGATTTATGTAACCCAGTCACCTTTTATTTGTCCTGTCTGTGTTTCTAAGGATCAGAAGATTTGCCTTTCAAAGAACCCTAATGTTTAAAGAGCAGGTGAAAGCAGAAATCATAGACTCCAATAGATGTGATCTTAATTAAATGGGCCAGATCACAGATGTTCTTCTAGTTTAAAAAGTAGGAGACAGGACTTAGGACATAGCTCAGTGGTGGAGAGCTTTATTAACCTGTGTAAAGCCCTGGGTTTCATCCCCAGCACAATAAAAAAATTTTTTTTTCTGATTTTAAAACGTAAGAAACAGTTGGGCCAGGGATTTAGCTCAGCGGTTCGGTGGCCTGCCTTGCAAGTGCAAGGACCAGAGTTCGATCCCTGGTACCAAAAGAAGAAAAGAAAAGAAAAAAAAAAAGTAAGAGACAGTCAAATATGATGCTTCTTCAGCTATATACAATTGCCTATTCATACATTTATCCAGGAGTCATTAAGAACTCCCATTCTATAACAGACACTTCAACAGATGTACTCCATAATTCAGTGATTCTATAAGCCCTCTTTTTCACTACCAAGAAAGGGAAAGATGCTTGTCTTTAAAAACTTGAAATTACTATAGATTTAGCCCTCTGGTATCCAAGAGTGTTTCTTCTTTGGAAAAGTCCTAAAAGCACTATTCAACTTAATTATAAATATGCAGACATTAGACTAAGAAGACTGATTATGTTGATGAGATAGAGCCCCAGGAGGTTCTCAGGTTGAGTCTCTAGTATCCTGATCTCAGCAAAAGTGCCCCGAATTCAATTTGCCTTACAATTTCATAACTCCTTCTTTTTTTTTTTTTTAATTTTGAGACAGGGTCTCACTATGTAGTTCAGACTGTTCTGGAACTCACTGTGTAGCCCAGGCTGGTCTCGAACTCACAGTGATCCTCCTGCCTCAGCCTCCCGAGTGCTGGGATCACAGGCGTGCGCCACCACGCTCATAGCTCCGTTTCCAGAAAGATCCAACTTCAAGATTTAATTTATTTATCCAGAGTGGGAATGTATCTCACTGTAGCTATTTCCCTGCCTGCAGGTTTTACAGGGACAGTGAACTAGAGTGTATTATTGTGTTATTAAACTATAACCAGGCAGTAAACTGTAGTGAGTAAAATACAAGCAAATTTTGCTGAGCAGGTAATTTTTTCTTTGTTTCTTTTTTAAGTGAGTGGTCATGCCTTTTTCTGAATGAACAAATGGTAGAACATCTCTTAGGAATTTGTCATAATAATTCTTTATTTTGCCTTTTGTTTAGTAATGAAGCAATATTTGAAAGAAACAGTTTTCACATGGAGGATGGTAAAATTGAAGAAATAATGTTCTAGTAGTTGTAACAGTTAACAAGTAAAAATTGTTTCAGTAACTTTAGAATTTTTAAAATCTATGGGCAAACATGCAGGAGAGAGAATGAAACTGAAATGTTTCAATTTGCTGAGCATTATTGAAACTGTTGAATGTCAGCAGCAGCATACAGTTCAGTTTTCAGGGGAAAGTTGTGGGGAAGGGGAATCAGAGCAGTGCCATAATATAGACAAACATTGGTCTTAGCCTAAATACAGTAGACTATAGGGGCAACCTCTGGTAGTTCCTTGGGAGGCTGAGTATCTGTGTCACATCAAATCTATTTCTATTCAATTTTCCCAACCCACATTTATCTCCAAAACAGGAGTAGAATTTGGTAGATGAAGGTCTAAGCACCTTTGCAAACAAAAAACTCAATCACTGCCATGCTTTCTTCAATAATGACACACCACCATCACTTCTTGGCCTTTTGGCTAAGATCAAGCATAATAATGACACACCAATCACAAGATCCTTATGTGCCAAATATAAAAGCAAAAAGAAAAGCACTCATCCTGTGATACTCATACTCCATTCCCTGCCCCTAATGTTGAAGGAATAAAATTAGAATGGTGTCATCATGAGGTGGAAATTAATGTTTTCATTTGGTAGTTAGGGAACCTAAGGTTCTAAGAAGCTGCTGCTTTTTCCAGCCCACAAAGACTCTATGTAGTGATTTGAGAACACAAAAAGGCTGTTTAAATTAAGGCCACTCACTGCAGAAACTCTGCATCTTAAACAAGTGATCCCTGTTAAACAAATTCTCAGACTGAAGAATTGGACAAATGAAATGCTATACCTTTTCTTTAAAAAAAAATCAAATTAAAGTATTTCCTAAAATTAAAATCATCATGGAGGTCTTCAATATTACATGGATTATTTTCTACTCTCTAGAGAGATGGTACTGGAAGCTGTTTATATTGAAATGATTATCATGAAATACTTTATCAGAAGATGAGAAACCCCAGAAATCAGAGGTTCTTGTTACAATAAAATGGTAACAAGAGGGTTCATCTTTCATTTTACTGAGAAAATGAATTAATTCTTATTCAAGAGAGTTCTGTCTAACAAAGCTTTTTCAAGAATGTCTTTTAAAACATAAAATAGGAAAAAAGAAGAAACCAGAATGTAGGTGTGTTGAGCATAATAAAAATATTAACAGCAGTCTGCTCTCTACAATAAATAGAGCCATTAGTCAAAACAGACACATCTTGCAATGGGAGCTAGCAGACTCTCTAAAAGAAAAAAAAAAAAAAAAAAGGTGGGGGAATGGAATGAAACATGCTGCTTGCTCTTTCTTAGACATTTCTTAGACCGTCCTTTTCAGATGCTAGCTTTGGAAGAAATGTTAGTGATTCTTCCAGTCTCACTGACATGCCTAAAAGAAATTTAAGGATACTTCCAAGGGGTATCTCCACTGGGAAACACTACCGGGCACACCCCCTTTTGTGGACACTGTCTCTACTCCCCAGGCAGGGGTGCGGAACACTTTTATGTTCATGGAACTTAAATCCACTATTTCAACACATTCACAATTACATTATCATTTGTTTATATGTCCATGAACGCCAATTCATAAGAAGGTAGGAACCAGATACTTAAGTATTACAATGGACTGAATGTTTGTATCATTATCTCCAAATTCAGATGTTAAAATTGTAATCCTCAATGTGGTGATATTAAGAAGCAGAGCTTTGGGAAGAGAAGAAGTCATGAGGGTGAAATCTCCGGGAATGGGATTAGTACCCTTAAATTTTAAAAAAATCTCAGATTGCTCTCTAGCCCTTTTTCTGCCATACAGGAGAATTTGGCAGTCTACAGCCTGGAAGAGTTTCCTCACCAGAACCCAAACAGGCCACCTAGTGTATAAGCCACCGAGTCTACGGTACTTTATTATAAGTACTTCATTAAGTGTGTGTTGATTTCTTAATTGCTAGATTAACTCATAAATTACATAAATTAATGCATAAGGAAAAATGAGACCCAGACTTATTTACTCATTTAAGCAAATCACACAGTTACTTTGTGCCAAAGTACCTCTTCCCAAATCTTTCCTTTAAAAAATATGGGATATATAATCTAGCAAAAGTTTTATTATAACAAGAAAAAAATCCATAATAAAGTGGACAAAAACTCAGTTCATAACCTACATGAGTACTTCAAATTAGATATTTTTCTTTTAATGTTCGAACAATAGCACTGGTCTAGTCAGTTTAGGGAGAATTTGAAGCTTCAAAGAGAAGCTAAAATCAATTCCATTCGGTTTTTCACCATACATATATTGCACTTTGTCTGTGCTCCTGGCCCTATGCAGGAAATGAAAAACACATGAAGCACATCTTGGCTCTGATGGAGCTTCTCATCTTACATGCAATTAATAGAGAACCAGATGTTCCCTTATTCTAAAGATAAAGTTTTTTTCTGAGATAATTTTTCCATAGAAAAATAATGCATGTAATTTTTTAAAAATTAGAGGAAAGCTTTTGAGAAAAGAAATGCAATAAAGGACAAAAATGGAAGTGAGCCTAAATTCTTCTATCTTGTCCTGCTGGTGTTTTGATCCCAGCCAGTCTAAGAACTATTGGCAGTTCTTCACTTTAGAGTGCAGAGGTGTTGGAAGTGCACTTGGCATTCTTTTTTAGCCCATCATAGCCCACTTATCCCAAAGGATACACTAAACTCTTACTATTCTCTGTTTCAGAAAATTCCCAATTTCTCTGGTGATACTCTTGCTCAGGCTCTAGATTCTGAGACTCAGGAAAAAAAAAAAAAGGCAACATGGAGAGAAAGAAGGGCCTCTTAGAAAAGCCATATCTTTCTAAACCAGCCTCCTGCCTCAACATCTATACATGTGTTACATAGTTCCTCCTGCTTCACCCAGGCCCCTTCCCTGACATGTACATTCTCTCCCAGAAATGACTGAAAGCGCTTGCCTGACAATTTTGAGAACTAGTGTTGGTGAATCTCTTAGAGCGTTCAATGATAACAAACAGGTGGCTGCAGCATGCATGCCATAAGTTCACTACTACTCCTGAGAATTAACTTCATAGATATGTGACCTAAGCAGACACAGAGATCCTGCTTTTAGAAGAGACCCACACATACCTTAAATTTCTCTTGTGCTGTCTGGAAACTCTTTTGTCTGTTTGTTTGTTTTCAACAAGCTTGTAATGTTTTTTTCCTTAAATTCTTTTATTGGTACATTTTAGGTATACAATACATTTACATTTATCATTGGTATCTGGTACCTTTACATGATGTATCCTGGTTCTTATTTTGTCCCCATTGCCCTGCCTTCCCTTCAACCCCCCCACCCTCCCAATTTAGAAAGACTTTCCATTTTTTCCTTTTCTCCTATTTTTTTCTTTCCCTTCTTTCCTTTCCCTTAATATTCCCCTACCCCTTTGGACATTTTCTTCCTATTTCACATACCAATTATTCATTTTAATCCTTATTTACACTTTAAATTCCTCATACCAGAGAAATTATTTGGTATTTACACATGTGTGTACTATTTATTTCACTTGAGTATGGCCTCATTGTGCATTGATTTAGTTATCAATGTCTCTAATTTCTCATTCATTATGGCTGAGTAGTACTTCATTTTATTAAAACAAAAACAAACAAACAAAAAAACACTTCTTTATCCAGTCTCCAGTTGATGGGCACTTGGGCTGTTTCCAAGTCTTAGCTATTATAAACCATGCTGCTAGAAATATGGGTGTGTGTATATCACTGTGGTTTGATTCTTTTAATTTTGGGGGGAAGATACCTAGCAGAGGAATAGCTGGGTCAAATGAGACCTGTAATACTAGGTTTCTGAAGTATCTCCATACTGATTTCCACAACGGTTGCACCAGTCTGCACTCCCACCAACCATGGAGATGGGTTCCTTTCTCCCCACAACCCCACCAGCATTTTTTATTGGTTGATTTTGTCATAGCAGCCATTCTTTCTGGAATGAGGTGGAATCTCAGTGTTCTTTTCATTTGTATCTCTCCAATGACCAGTTATGTTGAACATTTTTTCATATGTTTATTTGCTGCTTTTACTTGTCTGAGATATGTTTGTTCATTTCAGATGCTCACGTTGAATTGGGTCTTTAAATTTGGGGGAGGTCTGATTTTTATAAGTTCTTTATATATTCTAGATGGTAGTCTTTTGTCTGAGGAACAGCTGCCAAAAATGTTTTCCAATATTGAAGGTTGTCTCTTAGTTTCATTGGTGTTTTCTCTTGCAGTGCAGAAGCTTTTCTTGGGGGGGTGGCAGTTTAGATAGGATCTCACTATGTAGGTGAGACTGATCTGGAACTCACTATGTAGCCCAACTTGGTTTCGAACTCACAGCGATCCTCCTGCCCCAGCCTCCCGAGTGCTGAGATTACAGGTGTGCACCACTACACCTGGCTCAAAAGCTTTTTAATAAAATGTTGATTGTGCTCGTTTCCATGCTCCTGAGGTTTTGTTCAGTAAGTCTTTTCCTATGCCAGTCTCTTCAATAGTTCTACCTAACTTATCTTGCAGCATGTTTAGTGTTTCTGTTTTAATATTTATATCTTTGATCCACTTCGATTTTAATTTAGTGCATGGTGAAAGACAGGGGTCTAGTTTTAAATTTTGGCAGGTTGAAATCCAGTTTTTCCATCACCATTTATTAAAGAGGCTATCTTTCCTCCAGTAAGGATGGTAGGCTCTGTTGTCAAAGATGAGGTAGATAAGTGTGTCTGGAGTTGTTTCTGCATCTTCTACTTTATTCCACTGATTCCCTGTGTCTATTTCTTTGCTGGTACCATGCTGTTTTTAACACCGTGGCTTTGTAGCATAGTTTCAAGTTGGAGATTGTGATGCCCTGTTGTCATGTGTCTGTTGCCCAAAATTGCTTTTGCTATTCTAGGTCTCTTCTGGTTCCAAATGAATGTTTAGATTGTTTTCTCTAGTTCTGTGAGATATACTGTTGGAAATTCAATCAGGATTGCAGCGAATCTATATGGCAGTTTTGGAAGTATGGCCATTTTCACTATATTGGTTCTTGCTACCCAGTAACAGGGTCTTTCTATTTTCTTATATCCTTTTTGATTTCTTTTCTTGGAGTGCTACAGTTTTCAATTCAAATGTCATTTATTTCCTTGTTCGATTGATTCCTATTGTGAAAGGAATTGTTTCCCGAATTTCTTTCTCAGTGAGTCTGTTATTTATGTACATGAAGGCTACTGATTTTTGAGTGTTGACCTTGTATCCAGCTATTCTACTGAATCTGTCAATTAAGTTTAGAAGTCTTTTGGAGAATTTTTGGGTGTTCTATGTAGAGTATCATATCATCAGCAAATAATGACAGTTTAACTTCTTCATTTCCTATCTTTAATTCCCTTTATTTCTTTCTCTTGTCTAACTGTTTTGGCTAATGTTTCTAGAACTATATTGAACAGGATTGGAGAAAGTGGACATCCATGTCTTATTCCTGATTTTAGCATGTTTTATCAAGTTTTCAGGTTTGGTTTCATTTAGTATGAGGCTGGCTGTTGGTTTTTCACAGATAGCCTTTATCAGGTTGAGATAAAGACCTTCCATTCCAATTTTCTGTAAGTTTGTTGTTTTTTTTTTATGAATGGGTGTTGGATTTTGTCAAATGCTTTTTCTGCATCTACTGAGGTAATCATATGGTTTTTGTCCTTGGCTTTGTTAATATACTGTATAGCATTTATTGATTTACATATGTTCAACCATTCTTGCACTCCTGGGATAAATCCAACTTGGTCAGGGTATATGATCTTCTTGATGACCCTCAGTACTCTGTTTGCCAGCATCTTCTTCAGAATTTTTGCATCTATGTTCATTTGGGAGATTGGCCTATAGTTCTCTTTTTTGGTTGGGTCTTTCCCTGGTTTTGGAATCAAAGTACCACTTGCTTCCAAGAATGAATCTAGAATTATTACTTCCCTTTCAGTTTCACTGAAGAATTTAAAGAGCAATGGCAATAGTTCTTCTCTAAATGATTTGTAGAATTCAGGAGTGAAGCCATCAGGACCTGCGGTTTTCTTCATTGGTAAATTTTTAATTATGTTTTCAATTTCACTGATTGTAATTGGGGTGTTTAGAATTTTTATATCTTTTTCATTTAACCTTGGTAATCCATATATATCTAGGAATCTGTCCATTTCTTCTGTATTTTCTATTTTATTAGAGTACAGGTTTTCTAAGTAGGTATTGATGATCCTGTGGATTTCTGCTGGATCTGTTGTGACTTCATCTTTTTCCTTCTTAACTGTATGGAATTGAGCCTTTTCCTTTTTTTTATATATAAGGTTGGCTAAGGGTTTACTGATTTTATTTATTCTTTCAAAAAACTCGCTCTTGAATTCACTGATTTTTTTTGGTATCATTCCCTTAGTTTCCATTGCATTGATTTCTACTCTTCTCTTTATAATTTCTTCTTTTGTACAAGCTTTTGGTTTGTTTTGCTTTTTCTTCTAAGAGCTTGAGGTTCAGCATTAGGTTATTTATTTGAGCTCTCTGTTTTCCTAACATGGGCATTCACTACTATGAATTTTCCTCATAAGACTGCTTTTATTGTGTCCCATAGATTCCTGTATGTGGTACTGTCATTGTCATTAAAGTGAACTACTGGTGTTCAGGAGACTGTTATTCAATTTCCACGTGTTTGTGAGTTTTTTGTTATGTTTTTGGTTGTTTTTTTATTTCCTTTGGTTTCTTATGCTATTGATCTCCAATTTTATTGCACTGTGGTCTGACAAAATACAGGGCATAACTTCAGTTTCTTTGGATTTACTTAAAATGTCCTATGAGCTAGCATGTGGTCTATTTTGGAGAATGTCCATGTGCATCCAAAAAGAATATATATTCTGATTTTGTGGGGAGGAACACTCTGTAGACATCTATTAAGTCCACTTGTTCAAAAGCTTTGTTCAGTTATAGTATTTTGTTGTTGATATTTTTTTCCTAGATGATCTATCTATTTGTGACAGTGGGGTATTGATGTCCCACACTACAATTGTATTAGGGCTTAATTGCTTTTTCATGTCCCTTAACATCTGGTTTGTATATTTGGGGGCATTAGTATTTGGTACATATATATTTATGATTGTCATCTCTTCCTCTTGGATTGTTCCCTACAGGGATGTAGTGACTTTCTTTGTCTCTCTTAATTAGTTTTGGTTTGAAACTTACTTTGTCTGCAAATAAGATTGCTACCCCTGCTTTTTTCAGGGTTCATGTCACATGAAGAACTGTTTTCCATCCTTTTACTTTAAGACTACAAATTTCTGTTTGAATTAGATGTGTTTCTTATATACAGCATATTGTTGGATTTTGCTTCTTAAAATCCATTCTGCCAGTCTATTTCTTTTGACTGGTGAATTGAAGACATTAACTTTGATGGTTAAAATTGATAAATACTGCCTCTTCCTTGTCATAATGTTTTACTGTTTTTGGCTCTTTTACTTATTTTTCCCTCTTTCCCTTTAGTTTCTTGCCTTACCTGATGGCTTTGGTCTTTTGGTCCACATGTAGTTGTGACCATCATTGTCTTTTACTAGGATACTGTTTAGAACTGTTTGGAGTGCTGTTTGGTATTCATGAAGTTTCTCAATTGCTCTTTTCTGTGGCAGTATCTAATTTCCCCATCAATTTTGAAAGATAATTTTGCAGAATACAACATTCTAGGTTGGAAATTATTTTCTTTTAGGGCTTGAAATACTTCACTCTAGGGTTTGTGTTGTCAAGTCTGCTGTGATTCTGATGGACTTTCCTTTTCATGTGATTTATTTCTTTTCTCTAACTGCTGCTAGTATTTTGTTCTTCTTTTTGGTTTCTGGGATCTTGACTATTATATGTCTCATTGTAGACAGATATAGATGATAGATAGATAGATAGATAGAGAGATAGATAGATATTGTTGGAGTTCTATGTGCTTCCCTTATCTGTATGTCAAATTATTTTCCTGTTTGAGAAGTTTTCTGCCATTAATTTTATGAAGTTATATTTTATGTCATTTGTACTTTTTCTTGCTTTTTTGTGGACTTCTATTAGTCTTATATTCTTCTTTGCATCATTTAGCAGCTGCTGGATAAATTTTTCATGGTCCCTTACTGTTTTTAAGAAATCTCTTTTCATGGTCCCTAACCACAATCCTGTCTTCTATATCTGATATTCTATCTTCACATTGGCTCAGTCTGCTGTGAATATTTTCTTTCTTTTTTTTAAAATGTGCACAGAGGGCACAGAGTGACCCAGTTTTTATTGGTGGAAATCTTTTACTTTTTTTTTTAATCAGAGAACAAAATATAAACAGACACCACTGCATGGCAGATCCAAAGGTTTCTGCTATAGGGAAATGTGATTATTCAGCAGTAGATTTCAGTGGGATCTTCTCTGGTTTTAACTTGTTACCTTGCAACAAGGTTGACATTTAATTTCTTTAGAGTAGATTTAAAAAAAACAACTTCATCAAACTATAATGGTACATAAGATCCTAATGATATAATTGACAATGTGAAATAGGAAGAAAACAGCTAAAGGTGTAGGGTAAATAGGAAGGGTAGGGGAAAGGTAATAAGAGAAAAGAAAATAAAACATGAGAAAATGGAAATAAAGTGTTTGTAAATAAGGAAGGGATAAGGGGGTGAAGGGAGGGCAGAGATAAGGGGAAAAAATGAGAACCAAGACCTGTCTTGTAAAGGTACAAGATCCCAATGATGAATGTAACTGTACTGTATACCTAAAATGTACCAATAAACTCAATGAGAAAAAAAATCACCATATATCCTTCTCAGTAAGTTCATTTCTTGCTATTAACATGCATTACTGTCTGAAACATAAAGTTACATTATACAAATATTTTTTATATTTTTAAAAAATAAACACTTTTGCCACTTCTGTATCACTGTATTTCACATAGTAGTGCAACTAAAGCAGAGCTTGTATTTCCCACACTTCTTGTGATTCATTTTACCACCACCATCTGCCAAGCTCCTTGGTACCTCTGGGCAGTGACTATACCATGATTACACAGAGATAATGTTAAAATGACTCATGAATAACAATACCACCAGTAATACTGATATCAATGTCGATGTCACAAAATATGAACTTCTCAAAGAATAACATTTTCCTTTTTAAATATTGGTGAGCTCTTTTCTCTGTTGCATTATTCACTAGGAAGAAAATTCTGCTTCTTTATGCTTTTACAGAAGACATAAAATCCAAATTAGGTACATAGATACTGTACTACTCACTACAACAGGAGAAGAGCTTTTGAAAAATGTCCTATAGTACTGCATTCATCAATACCACCAGTCCATTCCATTCATTGATGGGCAAAGCACTCCTGTTTTGACAAAACTTTAAAGCTTCCAAAAAAGTTAAATTTGAAAAAAATATGGATGTAAGACAACCAAAAAATGAAGTATGAAAGTATGACATGCTTGTTTCTAAGAGTGAGTCCTTCAAGATATATGTGGTCACTACAGAGATGATTTTAATCACAAGACAGCAGATGAACACTTAGGTAACTCCCCATGATGTGTCTGTCTCCAGAGTCATTTGTGGCATTGTATCATTCACTAAAAATGAAGTATCTAGGAATCAATCTAACAAAAGAAGCAAAAGATCTCTACACTGAAAACTACAGCACTCTGAAAGAAGAAATTGAAGAGGATATAAAAAAAATGGAAAGATATCCCTTGCTCCTGGGTAGGAAGAATCAACATAGTGAAAATGGCCATACTACCTAAACTGCTATACACATTCAATTCAATGCCAATTGAAATTCCAACACTATATTTCACAGAACTAGAAAAAGAATCCAAAAATTCATTTGAAACCATAAGAGACCTAGAATAGCAAAAGCCATCTTAGGCAACAGACACATGGCACCGGGTATAACAATTCCCAATTTGAAACTATACTCAAAGCCACTGTGATAAAAACAGCATGGTACTGGCAAAGAAACAGGGCTGAGGATCAGTGGAACAGACTGGAAGACACAAAAACAAACCCAGATGTACTCAGCTACCTCATCTTTGACAAAGGAGCTGACCATCCCCACTGGAGGAAAGATAGCCTCTTTAATAAATGGTGTTGGAAAAACTGGATGTCAACCTGCCACAGATTAAAATTAGACCCTTATCTTTCGCCATGCACTAAATTAAAATCCAAATGGATTAAAGATCTAAATATTAAAACAGAAATATTAAACTTGCTGGAAGGTAAGTTAGGCAGAAGTCTAGAAGACATTGGCATAGGAAAAGACTTTATGAAGAAATCCTCAGAAGCATGGGAACTAGCAGATAGAATCAATAACTGGGATCTCATCTTATTAAAAAGCTTCTATACTTCAAAAGAAACCATCAGCAGAACTAAGAGACAACCTACAATATGGGAAAAAATTTTTACCAGCTGTTCCTCAGACAAAGGACTATTATCAAGAATATATAAAGAACTCAAAACAATCAGCCCCCCCAAATATACAGACCCGATTCAAACATGGGCATCCGAAATGAACAGACATTTCTCAGACAGAGCAGTAAAAGCAGCAAGTAAATATATGAAAAAATGTTCCACATCACTGGCCATTCGAGAGATGCAGATGAAAACAACACTGAGATTCCACCTCACCCCACAAAGAATGGCTGCTATCAAGAAATCACACAATAACAAATGTTGGTGGGGTTGTGGGGAGAAAGGAACCCTTCTCCATTGTTGGTGGGAGTGCACACTGGTGCAACCACTATGGAAATCAATATGGAGATACCTCAAAGAGCTTAGACTGGAGGTTCCATTTGACCCAGCCATCCCACTGCTGGGTATTTTTCCAAAAGAAATGAAAGAATCATACCACAGAGAAGTATGCACACCCATGTTTGCAGCGACACAGTTTGTAATAGCTAAAACTTGGAAACAGCCCATTTGCCCATCCATTGGAAACTGGATAAAGATGTGGTTTTTCTATAAAATGGAATATTACTCAGCCATAAAGAACAAGAAAATAGATTCATTCATAGGAAAATGGATACATATTGAAGATACACCCCTAAATGAAATAAATAAGGCACACATGTGTAAATACCAAATAGTTTCTCTGGTGTGAATAATCTGCAATAATATAGAAGATCCTAATAAGATTACTGACATTGAGAAATGGGAAGAAAGGAGCTAAAGGTGTAGGGAAGATGGGACAGGTAGGGGAAGGGTAAAAAGGGAAAAGAAAAAAATGTGAGATAATGAAAAGATGGAAATAAAGTGGTTGTAGATGGGGAGGGGAGGAGGGCATGAAGGGAGGGCAGGGACAAGGGGAAAAAATGAGAACCAAGACTTGTCATGTAGAGGTACAAGATCCCAACAATGAATGTAAATGTACTGTATCCCTAAAATGTACCAATAAACTCAATTAAAGCCAAAAAAGAAAAAAGAAAAAAAGAAAAGATTAACCTGAGAATAAACCAGAGCAATAGCGTGGAGCTAACTTTTGGAGAAGGATCTTGAGCACAAGACAGAGTTGAGGCTTCTCAGAATGAGGGTGAGACTGGTGGTGAGACTGTAATGAGAATGTGTGGCACCATCTCTTCAAATTCCTGCTTGTTCTTGGTACAATTTCAACTGTAATTTCAGGGCAAAAACTTCAGCAATCTGTGATGCTATTTTGACAAAGCAAACTATATATCTGTCCTTTGGTTTCACACGTAAAGTCAAATGGGCAGGAATAAGTTCAGAGCCATTTGGAGAAAGATGCAAGTTATTGGTCAATCATGTGAGATTAGATGCTTCTTCCTGGCTCTTCTTGTCCAACAGTGAATAAGATGCTATTTATAATTGCTTTTTTTTTTCTTTCACATCAGAATGCCTCATAAGAACAAATTTTGGTTTTTACTTTTTTTTTTAAGAGTAATTTGTAGTTTGGGGAGTTTTCCTGAGGAAGGTTATGTTTAAGCTTCCACTTTTAGACACCAGACTTCCAATTCATTTTCTTTCCCCACCCTCACTTCCTGCATGGTGTCACAGATGGACTAATAGGCAGTTTCTTTAAACCCCTGGACAAGAAACATTTGTGACAACATGATGGGCCTTGAGGGTAAGAAGGAAAATCATTTGTTAACTACCTTTCTAGCTCTTTCTGCCTGCTTCCTTTCCATCATTCTCCCAGACTTTTCTAAGAATAGGCAACAAATGGGGGACAAAGGGATCACAGCAAGTAAAAATATATGCACTTGGGAAATAATTTATATCTTTTAAATGTTAGTTCCTGAGGGCAAAGAACATCTATGGCTAATTCTGTAAAATATTCAAATGACATAAAGTTGATGTTTTGAAGGCCTCATTTAAAAAGCAATACAAAAATAGCTGGGGAAATGTAAATTAGTACTACTTCTATGGACAGCAAGTTGGCAGTGGCCATCCAAACTTAAAATACATGTGAAATGTAGGCCAAAAGTTAGACTGCTAGGACTTTATCTTATAAAATACTCAAATAGGCAAGTTGGTCCTGTAAAGGTTAGCCTTTAAAGTAGTATGAAATGGCAATTTTTTAAATGATTAGAAACATCCAAAATGACCATAAATAAGGAACTGACTAAACAAATTATAGCTGCAGAGTACTTTGCAACTAGAGTAAAGAAGGAGAGAGCACTTTATGTACTAATATAAAGAAAACTCCATCATGTACAGCTTTTGTCAAAAAATGAAAAGGCAGCACAGTGTGATGAGTATATAAACATTAAAATCAGGAGAAGTATATATATATTTGTTTATACTAAGATACCTAAGAATTAAAATGCATTATGTACATGCACCAATGCCCAGTGGTTATGAACTACAAACACATACAAATTTTTTAAATACCTAAATATTGACAACTTCTAACAAAGGGAAGTAAGGAACTGCAAAACGGGTTAGGAGACTTCACTGCATACTCTGTTGTTCCTTTGGTGTTGAGAGCTGTATGTATGTATCGTCTACATGAAAATAAATCATACTTATCTCTCAACATTACAAATATCAACTCAAGCTGGACATGATGGTGGCTCACTCCTACAATCCCAGCACTTAGGAGGCTCAGGCAGGAGAATTTCTGTGAGTTCAAGGCCAGCTTGGGCTACATAGTGAGTTCAAAGCAAGCTTGAGAGGCACAGTGAGACCCTGTCTCAAAAACAAGCAAACAAACATCAATTCAAAATGCAACTAAGACTTAAACATAAAATCTGGGTTTTTTTTGTTTTTGCTTTTTTAAGGCAGGGTCTCACAGCATAGTTCAAGCTAGCCATCAATTCACTATATAGCCCAGGCTGGCCTCGAACTCATGGCAATTCTTTTGCCTCAACCTCCCAAGTGCTGGAAATACTGGCATGGGCCACCACGTCCAGCTTAAATGTAAGATCTGAAACTATAAAATTATTAGAAAAAAACTTATAGTAAATGCTTCAGAGCATTGGAACAGACAATGAGTTTTTTAAAATAAAAACAAAACCAGATAAATGAAATTACATGAAGCTAAAAAGCTTCCACATTTCAAAGGAAATAATAAACAATGTGAAGAGACAACCTACAGAAGATTCCTCAAAAGATTAAAAATAGAAATTCCATTTGACCCAGCTTCCCCTTTCTAGATATCTTCCCAAAAGAGTTAAAGTCATTATACTAAGGGATGGATGCATGCATGCACATATTTACAGCAGCACAACTTATAATAGCTAGATATTGAAAACAGGGTATATGTTCATCAGTAGAAGAATGGATAAAGAAAAAAGATAAAGAACATAATATTAAATGAAACAAGTCAAATATACCAGCTTAAATATTGTATGGTTTATCTTATATGTGAAACTCATATATATATATAATATATAATACATATATATTATACACATATAGAGGCATGGGGGAGGGCATAAAATAGAAGATAGTTAAGTAGGAAGAAGTCTAATTCCCAAACTATTCCATGTTTTAAAATATTTTAATATATACTAATTTGTTTCATTTATACTACTAGTTTCTCTTAATTCATGGAAGAAAATGTTTTGTGCTTTTATGTGTTTGTTTTGAAAGAGTCTTTTATGTCTGTGATTTGCACTCTGAGTAGGTATTTGGTTATTCCTTTATGATTACGGTACATAGTGTATTACCTATTATTATTCTGTTTTGTTATAAAATTTTGTTTTATTTTTTACAGAAGTGAAAAAAGTGATTTTTATATTTTCTTTATTAATATTCACTTCTATCACATTAAAATAAAATAAAAAAGACTAGGTAGGAATATTTGCAAACTAAACATCTGACAAGGGATTAATATGTAGGTTATAAAAGGAATTCCAAAAGCTCAATAGAAAAACTGAGTAGCATGATTTAAAAATGAGCAATATTAAGACTAAAAATCAGAAAAAGATACTTCTCAAAATAAGACATATTAATATATAACAAGTATGTGAAAAAATGTTCAACATCACTAATTATCAGGGAAATGCAAATTACAACCACAATAAGCTATCACTTCAATCCAGTAAGAATGGTTATTACAAAAAAAAAGACCTAAGTTTAATGAGTCCTGGCAAGGATATTGAGAAAAGGGAATGCTTGTACACTGGTGCCAGAAGTATAAATCATTACAAATACCAAGAAAAATACTATGAAAGGTCTTCAAAAAGTAAAAAGAAATCTACCACATGATCCAACAAGCCCACTCCTGGGTATAATACAAAGGAAATGAAAGCAATCTGTCAAAGAGGTATTTGCACTCCCATGGTTACTACAGCACTATTCACAATAGCCAAAAAATGGAAACAACTGAAGTGTCCATTAACTGATGAACAGATAAAGAAAATGTGTATATACAGATTGGAATATTATTCATCCATAAAAATAAGTGAAATCATTTCTTTTGTGATAACAGGAATGGAACTGGTTAAGTAAGTGAAATAAGCCATGCGCAAAAAGACAAGTACTATACAATCTCATATGTAGAAAATAAAAAAGTCGAAGTCATAAAAGTTGAAGAGTAGAACAAATGGTACTTATCAAAGGTCAGGAGAGCAGGTGTGGGGAAATGTTGATCGATGGGTATTAAGTGACATTTACATAAGAATATGAATTTCTGGAGTGTTACTGCACAGTAGAGTAACTAAAGACAATGATACAGTACTTTGTTTGTTTGTTTGTTTGTTTGTTTTTGGTACTGGGGATTGAACTTGGGTTCTTGTGCTTGCGAGGCAGGTGGGAGAACCACAGAGAGAAATCCCCAGCCAAGTACTATGTATTTTGAAAAGCTAGAAAAAAAGGACTTTGAAAGTTTTCACCATAAATGATAAATATTCTAGGAGACAGATATGTTCTACCTGATTTAAACACTACACCATGAATGCATATTGAAAAATCACATGGTACCCCATAAATTTATATAATCTTTGTTTTGTCTCAGTTAAAAATTTTTTAAAAAAATACATAAAGTAAGAATTCTGCAGTTTTTTAAAATAGTAACTATTAGCCTAAAAATAAAGTGAAATTTAATTTATCTTAGTTACTCTGAAAGATTGTGCATTTTAAAGTTTTTTTGTTTTTTATTTTTTCCAAAAAGCTCAACAAAACTTTTCTACTCTTTATAATAAAATAGGGCTGGAGATGTTACTGAACTCCTGCTTTACATATGAAAGGCTCTGGGTTCAGTTCCTAGCACTCTCAAAATATCAAAATGAAACAAACAAAAAAAAAAAAACAAAAACAAAAAAACCAAAGACCAGGGGAAGAGAGGGAGGGAGAGAGAGAATGAATGATGGAGAAACAGGTAATTTTTATCCTGTTAAGAATAATAGGATGATCCTAATATCCTTTAGTTTTTATACCAGTCAAAGCTAAAGAGATCAAGAGTCTCAGTGTGCTTGTGCTTCTATAATAAAATACACTAAGCTGGGTAATTCATAACAGAAATTTATTTTTCAAAGTTTTAGGTGTTAGAGATATCAAGATCGAGGTGCTTACAGACTCAAAATCTGATGAGGGCCTGCTCTCTGGTTCATACTCAGCAATTTCTGGCAACATCTTTACATGGTGGAAGAGGGCAGCCTTTGCCTTGTCTCTCGCTGACCTCTCTCATGAAAGCATGTACACTGCACTTATGAGGGCTCCTGCATCATAACTTGAGTAACTCCTTCAGGTCCCATTGCAAAATACCAGCAACTTGAAGGTTGGGATTTCATATGAATTTTAGGATGATACAAACTTTCAGACCATAGCATCCAGGAAAGAAAATGTCACTGAATTAATGATCATGAAAATGGACAACGTGTGAAAAAGAAGGCTGCGCTAAGGCAAGTTTTTTGAGTTCTTTTATTTCAGGAAAAATGTTAGGGGATTTTCTAAATCATATATAACACAAAAAGCAATGTCCATTAAAATAAATGGGCTGCTTAATAAAATTACTCATTTATTTAATGGATGAACAATGTTTAATAATAAAAATCAAAGAGAAAGTCATAGCATGAACCTCGTAAAGAAAACACATTGTGAAATGATGGCAAAGCATCTGCACAATAGTAATTTAAGGCCAGAAATGGTTTCTTATAATACTTTTTAATACAGGCAGATGTCATAATGACAAACAATTGAGTAAACGCCATGTACAAGCCAAAACAATGGAATTTAACTAAACAGTCTGTGACCTGTTTAAGGATAGAATCACATCATCTGAGGAAAGCAAGGACTACACATATGTTCAAAGTCTCCTCCATAAATATTACTCTACGTGAACTTTTGTTTTGTACAGAGTGACTTTAGTGTTACAGTTCCTGACAGTACCTGGAGATATTCCCAGGTACTGCTCTAGAATAGAATGATGAATTTTAACCATCAGCAAAGCTAACCCTGAATAAATATCTTATAACAAAAGCTGAGGAAACTTTTCGTTTAACACAGGAATATAAATTTTTGTTTCTTCTACATAAAAGTTAGCTAGAGAAGTCAAGATTTCCCTTAAGAAAATCTGAGGCACATTTTGACATATGCATAAATGGAAAAACTGGTGTTCAAACTTTAAGCAAAGTTTAAACTTTTGCCTGAAAAAGATAAAGTCTTATCAGAAAGTCCAATTTAATCATTTTTAAGCCAGAAAAGCACTCAGAGAACCTTTAAAAGTTCTGCAAATTACTTCATAGCAAAGGAGAACAAAAATAAAATGGTTATAAAATGTATGTCTTGAAAATTAAATCAGTGGACTTGCAGTACATGGGCATAAGCAAGCGAAGAACCAGTTAAATGTTATTGGATGTTTAAATAAGACTATATTTTATCCAAAGTTATTCTTTCTGGCAATGTATCAGAAAAAAGGTTGAGCCTCATTTAACAGACAAACCAAAATAGCAATAGCTGAAACAGGAGAATTTTACTTTTCTCTTACATAAATGGAGTCTAAAGACAGTCAATACAGGGTGATGCAATGGCTCTGTAGCCATCAGGACTAAGGTTTCTTTTCTCTTTTTTTTTCTGAAAATCCTATGGTCAAAGAAGGGAAGCCACAGCTTTTGTTAACATGGCCACTTCACAAATATAAAAAAGGGGACAGAACTCTCAACTGAGTATGAAGTGTAATTTAAAAGCATAATTTCCTAATCCAGGTAGTAAAGAAGATATTTATTTTAATTAAACATGAAATCAGAATGTGGTGTAAATCACAGGCAGTCTGAAAAGAGACTGGAAAGACAAATAGAAATCTCATTCTTCATAAACACACACATTACATACATGTTCTCAAAATAATAATTAGTCTTTAAATAAAAGGACTTATAAACACTTTTATTTCACTAAATTTATCCTAGTGTATGTGGTAATTGTGGTGACCATTATTACTGGTTTATTAAATATATAAAAGAAACAAACTTCTATCTTGGTGACTGGGTAGTTTCACAACTTGATATCAGATTACTTGTCAAAAGTGGGAGATAGGGGATGTCTTTCTTGGATTTTTACATTTAGAGGAGATGAATCCTAAGCTTTTGAAACTGCCATTTGAGTGAAATTTAAGTAGGCATGTCTACTTTTGAAAAGGATTTATACGTTTCTGAATGACTAGAAAGTACTTCTGGTTACTGTTTCCTAAAGTAAATGCTCTAAGAAAAAGGAGAAGAAAATCTCTTCATTTTGAACAGGGAGAATTAAGCTTCTTTCAGTTTTCATTTGTCTTACATGCATCAATTCCCTTGGAGGAAGACTTTTAGAAACTTCACACAAAAATTTATATTTATATCTCATTATCCAGCATTTACTTAAATTGATACACCTTGCATCCAACAAAGCTTCAAGATAATCTTTTAGTTGGGAGCACTGCTTCATCAAAAATTAAAAAATTTTTAAAGAAAAAAATATGAGAAAATGAAGAAATGGAAATGAAGGGTTTGTAAAGGGGGAGGGAGGAGGAGCGAAGGGAGGGCAGGGACAAGGGGAAAAAATGAGAACCAAGACCTGTCATGTAAAGGTACAAGATCCCAATGATGAATGTAACTGCAGTGTATACCTAAAATGTACCAATAAACTCAATGAGAAAAAAATTCAGGATTTTGTCTCTAAGGAAATTTGATAAGCTTCTGCAGGTTTTCTCCATTAATAATATTTAGATAGTAGACTTAGTTTCATAATGTATTCTTGTCTTTAAAAAATAAAACAGTTACATCTCCAAAAGATATTATTTACTTTTTTTTCAAAATTTTCTTTAAAAAATGGGAGGTTAGAAAGAGTAAGCTCCACTGAAATTATCTGGAAGCAATTCCTTAATTAGAACCCAAGTTTAAAAGCTGTAATACAGGAGAAAGTTTTGCTGGAAACAGACTTGTTTTATTCCATTATGTAACATCAGCTGACACAGTAAGAAGCCATTCTTACTTGTGTATTACTTAAGAATATCTTCTATCCATATTAATAATCGGGAATCACACCATTTATAGTAGCTACAAAAAATTAAAGAGTAGCTAGGAATTATCTAAATAAGAAATGAACAAGAACTAAAAATAACATTTAAAACCCTCTGAAGGATACAAAAGAATTGATCAAAGGAAAAGTCACACTGTGTTATAATGAAAAAAATTAACATGAAAAAGTCAATTCCACACATTTTTAATTCTTTTCATATAACTATAACAAAAATAACAAGTTTTTTGACTAGGCAAAATAATAGTGATGTTCATTTAAAAATTAAGTAAACACAAAAATAGTCAAGAAATTAACAATGAAGAACAATGCAAGATGATTGGCCCTTGTAGATACAGAAAATAAAGGCTTAACAGTGATACCAGTGTTATGTAACATAAGAATAAACAAACAGACCATGACACAGAGTACAATATTTTAAAATAGATAAAATATATGTTAATTTCTTGTGTACAAATGATAGCAATCACAACAGTAAAGAAAAGAAAAGACAATATATGCTATTTGGACAACTGGAGAGTCATCTGCAAAAAATATTAAATTAGAACTCAAATCTCAAAATACACATTGGGAAAAAATTTTAGCACATCAAGAATTTTAAAAACAAAGATGTAAATGTACTAGAAAAAAACATGGACAGACCATTATAATTATGACTGCAATATCCAACTACATAATTCATAATTCAACTACATAATCATAATTTCTGTATAAAAAATAAAACAGAAAATAAAAAATAGGGGCTGTGGATATAGCCCTGTAGCAGAATATTTGCCTAGGACCTGCTTTGATCTTCAATACCACAATCCACAACAAAAATACACAAAGAGAAAAGGGTAAAACAAAAAACCTATGAGCAAAACTATAAACAGTTGAAAAGTTAACAAGAAAATTTGAAATCTATATTGTAGACAAAGACCTACCACCATAAAATATAAAATATGTTTCATCAAAGAAGGAAAACAGCAACAAAATAGATAAAAGATATGAATGTAAATAAAATTCACAAAAATACGAATGAGTTGTAAATATATTGCACTTGCTTAGTGGGTTCGCTAGTCCTTTGCAACTTGTCCTTCACAAATTGTCTTTTGTTTTCCATTTGCTTGGTATTCATATTTCCAGAAAAAAACATATTAACTGCTAATGTCAGCTATCCCGGGATATGGAAACAAAAAAAAGATTGGCCACAGGACTGCCTAGTCCTGTATAAGAAAGTGAACAGACATTTGATTTAAATGAATAGATCCACTTAATTAGTATATTTATCACTTAGTTAAAGGGCTACCCTTTTATTTAATGTAGTAAGTTATTTTTCAATTCAATCAGATGGACTCACATTGGAGGAAGTGATTTAAGTTTTTTAATTGGCCAGGATTTAAACACTTCTATTTAGAATTTTCTCAAGGTAACTTCAAAATTTTTAAATTACTTATGAAACATGAAGAAGCATTTTAAATGAGGCCCTGTGGGAAAGCAGCTTGGCACTTACAAAGTTCTGGTAACTAACCTAATTATTATATTTGGTAAGAGAGTCTTCTAAACACTGAATTCCACAGCCTCACTCACATAATTTAGAATTCACGTAACTCAGTCAGTTTTCCAAAACTACTAGATATGATCATCTTTCTTCACATATTCTCAAGACATTGTATTTGTTTTCATTTTTTCCCTTATGCAGTACTGGAGACTGAACCCAGAGTTTCACGCATGCTAGGCAAGAGCCGTTATCATTGACTTATATCCCCAGCCCTCATTTTATTTTTGAAATAGGATTTTATTAAATTTCCCACACTAACATTAAACTCAAGATCTTCCTATCTCAGCCTCCTGAGTAGCTGAGATTACAGGTGTGGTGTCACATGCCTATAATCCCATGCCTGGTTGAGTTTTTGTTGTTTAAATCAGTGTAAATCTTCATATAAAAGAAATTATTGCAATTTGGTACATAATACAGGAGCAAACAGGATGCTTTATACGATTTGAAAATAAATTAGTGAAAATAAAATAAAATAAATTAGTGAAAAGGGCACATTTTTCTTGTTTTAAAAAGCAGTGAGTGGCTTTCCATAACTTCCAGTTAAGTAAATATAAAGGGAACTGGCTCACATAGGATTGGGTACAAGGCTTCTGAGGTGAAAAAGGTTTTGATATTTCACCAAAAAAACTACATATAATAATAACAATAATTTGTCCAAGTTTCTCTTTATTGACCCTGAAAAACAGTAAAACTAGCACTAGTTCATTGGGACATCATGATTATTTAAAAATTAAACATAAATGATTAACTTCAGAAATAAGACACTGTTCATACTCCAAAGAGTAATTACGAGACTATGTAGAGAAAAAAATCAAGCCATCAATAACACTTAATAAATTGACAAAGAAGGATTGTTTTAAAATATCTTTCCCCCCTAAAATTGATGTCTAAAAGTTGTTCATGCAAGAATAAATCAAAATATAGTTTTTTTTTAGGTTAAAAGGTGATGTGACTGGTTTTTAAAATTTGTTAGAAAAATATATTTGTCTGTTTAAAGGAAACAGAAGGTAAGTAAAGCTGTCTCTTGGGAGGAAATGTGTCTATTTACATATAGTCCAGAGAAGATGCCAAGACTCTGTTTTCAGAACTTTGCATTAGGAAAATTCTGCCAGGGTCAACCAGGGTCAACAGTTACCTAGTTGGCCTGGCTAGAGACTTGGGTGTGAGAAGGAAATAAAAATAGTTGTAAGGGAGAGAAAGTGCTGTTTTGACCACAGAAGGCAGCTGATCCTGGATACCTTGACTTGATCTACAAGTTGGTCTCAGTAGTAGTGCTTGGAAAACAAGTGTTAGGGCTGGGAGTACACAGACCAACTGTGATTGGTCTCTAATGGTATCTGAAAATTCTGGTCTGTGCAGATGTGACCAAGTTGATTAGAGTACACAAACCACTGGGTAGGTCCTTCAGAAGTAGGTTCTAGATGTCTCATTTAACAGGGTGACTGGTCACTGGACAAACTAATTCAGCAAATAAGAGGACACAATTCTTTGCCTCTAGTTCAGGAAGCCACTCAGTGCAGTCATGCAAATTTGAAAGCTTCCCGCTTTCAAACTGACCAAATTGTGTTTAATTGCATCAGCCCACTCAGCTGACTGGGTTCTTTGTTTCCCAAGCTTTAAGATAGGGTGAAACTCAAAACACCTTCAGGTATGATGCTGATAAAAATGAATGTCATATAATAAGGAATGATTGTGATTGGACAAGCTGGAAAATGAATTTCTCTCTGAAGGGAATCAAAATGCAAGGTTAGTTGAGAACAGTTTAAGATTTGAACTGATTAAGATTAAAACATGCATTGTAAGTCTGCAGGCTGGGGAGAAAGAAATGGTGGAGTGGTCATCGGTAGTAAAATTCTGCCTGTTCGTGATCTAGAATCCAGATAATGGAAAAAAAAAAAAACTTGGTAAAGAAAAAAAGAAAAGGAGATTGCTTGGAACCAGGAAGGAATTAGAAGCTATAGATAAGTTGGAAAGATGGTCCATACCACAGAGAAAAGGAGATAATTGGACTCTCTCCCTAACTCTTGCAGCTTGTTGGGAGGGGCTCCTGGATCCCCAGAAGCAAAATAAATGTGGGAGACTTGGCTGACAAGTGAATAGTTAAACTGCAGGGGAAAATCATGCAGGCTCTGTGAAGAATAAATGGTTAAACAAGAACTTTAGATTAGTGAGGCGTTATGTTTGGCCATCATCCTTCCCCTTTCCCTGACACACTGCCTAGCCTTGAGACAGTTCCTTGCTCACACTGCTTTTCTTCTGGGTTTTTTTTTTTTTTCTATTTTTTCTCTTACACAGTCTAAATAAAAGCCAGAGAGTTCATAGTTTCCGTGATACTCCTAGGAGTCTCCCTAATGCTAGGTGCTCTTGGTTGAGATAGCCCCTCTGGCCCTCTTAGTGTTCAGACCATGTCTCTGAGTAACCTTTTCATTCTCTGTGCTACCACTGTCATACATTTTTACAGTTAAGTGCTCAGAGCTGGGAGATCTGGAGAGAATTGGCAGCATGGCCCACAGCCTTTGTGAATTACTAAAACAGCACAGAGCTTTGCTCCAAGGCAACTTGTGCCACAGAGAAGAAAAGAGCCAAATTTGGATTCAAGAAAGGCAATAGAGATTGCTTGATCAGGTGCCATTCTGAGAATGCGTTGATTAAATCTATGACTCAGGACAGCTAAAAAACAACTTCACTTTGGGTCTCCCAGAGTTACCCACTCACAATGAGCCACACGAACAGGTTAGAAAGAGGTCCTCTGAGAAGTTTAAACTCAGGCCAAAAGGACAGGTGCCCCCTCTTCTACCACAAAGTGTGGCTCAGCTTGAGTTGCACAGAGGACTGGCTGGATCTGAAATTGCCTATTGGCATTAAAGGTTTGAAACTTTGCCCTGCTGCTGACATCCAGCACAGACTGGAGGTCTGATTGCCTTCTCAATCCACCAACACATCTTGATGTAGACATTGCTCCATCTGTGATAAACAGAAGGACCTCTGGAATAGGGGGTATACCTCACAATCCTATAGGCCATAAGACTAGGTGGAGAAATCCAAGACTTGCTAACCTCCAAAGCTGCATACTAGAAAGAAATCACTAATTCAATAATGTTAGATGAAATAAATCAAATACATGTTTTCTCTTATATGAGAAACCCAATTTATAAATAAAGAGCAAAATAATAGTTATAAAATAGGAAGTAAGGATATAGAACTCTTAAAATCTAGCATTACCCTGATTCAAAAAAAAAGAAAAAGAAAAACCCACCAGAAAAAAAAAAGACCTACAGGCCAATCTCCTTAATGAATATAGGTGTAGAAATCCTCAACAAATACTTGCAAACAAAATGCAAAATATCATCAGAAACATCAATTCCCATGACCAAGAAGGATTCATCCCAGGGATGCAGGAATTGTTCAACAAACACAAATCAATAAATAGTCTATTGCATGAAAGAACAAAATCACAGTATTGTCTTGACATAGAAAAAGCCTTTCACAAAATCCAACATGATAAAATCCTGAAAAAAATATGTATATAAAAATTTTTTCTCAATATGACAAAAGCCATTTATGACAAACTTTCTATTTAATATGATGAACAGAAAGAAGATGAAAGCTTTCCCTTTAAAATCAGGAACAAGACAAGGATGTTCACTATCACTCCTCTTCTTCAATATAGTTCCTATGACATTAGCCAGAGCAATCAGACAAGAGAAAGAATTATATGTATAGGAAAGAATGAAGTCAAGTTATCATTTGCAGATGATACCTTCCTCTACATAGAAGACCCAAAAAATTACACCAACATTCCTAGAATTAATAAACAGTTTTAGCAGGATACAAAGACATCACACAAAACTCAACAACATTCCTTTACCCAATAATAAATTCATGGAGAAAGAAAAATAGGGAAACAATAATTTTTCACAATAGCATCAATAAAAATCAAATATTTAGGAATTAACCTAACCAACGAAGTGAATGACCTCTAGAATGAAAACTATAGAACTCTGAAAAAAAAGATCAAAGGTGGCCTCAGAAAATGGAAAGACCTCCCCTTATCCTGGATAGGCTGAACCAATATAGCCAAATAGGGCACATTTCCAAACATACATATTTAAACACAATCTCAATAGAAATGCTAATAGTCTTCCTCAAGGAACTAAAGAAAACAATCCTAAAATTTACATGGAACCAGTAGAGACCCTGAATAGCAAAAGCAATCCTTAATGAATATGGATGTAAAAAAATCCTCAACAAGATACTTGCATACAAGATGCAAATATATCATCAGAAAGATCATTTCCCATGACCAAGGACTCATCCCAGGAATACAGGAATTGTACAATGAGAACAAAACAGAAGGAGCCACAAATCTAAGCTTCAAGTTACCTTCAAAGTTACAGTAATTAAAAAGTGTGTATTGACAAAAAAAAAAAAAAAGGATAAAAGAAAAGTAACAGATTTGTGGACATATGGATAAATGGAACAGAATAGTGGATCCAGTAACAACACCAATCACATTCAGCTACCTGATCTTTGACAAAGGGACCCAAAACTTACACTGGAGGAAAGACAGCCTCCTTAAAAACTGGTGCTGGGAAACTAGCTATCCACCTGCAGAAGACTGAACCTAGATCCATATCTCTCATCATATACGAAACTAAAATCAGAATGGATCAAAGATCTAATTATTAAAACACAATTTACTGGAAAATAAAATAGGTAAACTCTTGAAGACGTAGGCATAGGCAGGGACTTTCTGAACATAACTCCAACTGCACAGTAGATAGCACTAAGAATCAACAAATTGGATCATTTCAAATTAAAAAGCTTCTGCACATCAAAGGAAACAACCGAGTGATGAGACAACCTACAGAGTAGGAAAAAAAATTGTTCAACTTTTCCTTAGCCAGGGGTCTAATATCTAGAGTATATAAAAATTTTTAAAATTAGATATTCTTCTCCTTTACCTACCTACATATCAGCCTGTGTTCCTCCTGTTACTAAAACTACTATATACCAACAATCCTGGCTTATATCACTGAGTGCCCTTTCTTGTGCTCTGCACCCAGCAGAGTTCCTCGCACAAGCAAGGTATACTCTGCATCATTCAGTGATGTGAATTGAGTTCTGCTGACCTGAAATTCTGGTTACTGTTTCTAATCTTCTTTTATGAGTCTCTTGGCAAAGACCTGGATGTCTGAATGTTAAACCCTTTAAACCCAGACGTAGTTTCCTAGGCTCTGAGCCTTGCCTTCTCCAATACAGGGTGACTTTTTGACTTTATTTTTCTTTCTATAAGCACTGTACCCCTCATCCTTCTTTCCCCCATGAAATTATATTCATTAAGTTGTACTTCTTTTCTGCACTATCAGCTTCCTTTGCTTCCTTTCTGTCCTGGTTCTACTCAGTCTGTCCCTTCGCCTTGAACCTCATCATTTTCCTTAATACTTTTAAAGTATCTGAAAAGCTGCTTTCAGAGAGACTATAAAGCTGTAAAGCTGCTTTCAGAGAGACAAGAAATTCAGAGATTTAAAGGTAGAATGTACAGGACACAACTAAATACTAGACTCATCTTTTACAGAGGACTGTTAAGGCTCAGAAAATCACACTTCAATGGTTGGCACTTTGGCTTGCACAGTGCTTTAATCTAAAAGAGAACAAAGGTCTCACTGACCTTCTCCTGCCTTCTTGTTTCTTACCTACTTTCTCCACACACACACACACAAAAAAAACATAGGCAGAGGCTTTCTCTGAATTTCCCTTACCTATCTTGATACATGGATGCTCTTTAAAGAATTTATTCATTCTAAATCCTCTCCCCAGTCATCTTATGACTGTGGGAAACTGACTCATATTAACAAGGAAGAGAAAAGGGTAACATCACATCCAAACAGACTCTCCCAGAAGAATTTACTCTTATCTAAGTTGCCTACATACACCCTTCCCCTTCCCTGTGAAGAGAGTATTTAAGTTTCTACATTGTGTTAGGTTACTGGGTACTCACTTTCTTGGGGGCGGGGGGTCCTAGGAAATGAACCCAGGGCCTTTGCACTGAGCCCTTTTATCTCCAGCCCTTTAAAACTTTTGATTACAGGGGTACACTATTATGTCTTGCTGGGTACTTGCTTTTTTATTTTGATGCCCCCAGGCACATAATAAACTTGTAAACACTTTTTTCTTGTTGATGTAAGTATCAATTTATTTTCTATATTGGCTTGTTTTCTCTCTTTTCCTTCCTTCCTTCCTTCCTTCCTACTGGTTTTGAGACAGGGTCTCATCATGTAGTTCAGGCTGGACTTGAACACACTATGTAACCCAGACTGGCCTGGAACTCACAGTGATCTTCCTGCCTCAGCTTCCCAAGTACTGGTATTACAGGTGTGCACCACCATACCTGGCTTACAGGCATAATTTATTGAACTTTCAGTTCAATGATGGGAATGTCCCTTTGTCCAAACAAACCTAATTTTATGGTTCTTTCTGTGTTAAAAATTAAGTTTTTTAAAAGTTTTCTGTTCTGTCTTTTGCCTGCAATTCTCACTATAAATCTGGCTAAAAGCAGCCAGGGTGCCCATGACACACCTTGAGTGTTGGACTGTCTTCAACTTTCCTCCACCAGATCAATTAGTCCACATCCCATAACTGTAGTCTCCTGAAACCTCTCAGGACATGGAAAAATAGACAAACTTTCTGCCACAGTGTAACATACATTTCTTATAGTCCAATTGTGAATGGAGTCCTATTCCCAACTGAAACTCCTGAACCTGGCCTTTACTGTCCACATTCCTACCAGCAGTCTGGTGTTCTAAGCTTCCACCAGAATCACTGTAAAGTCTGCTTACAGAATTCTAAGGCTTCTCTAGTCTACATTTCCAAACCCTTTCAAGTTTCTCCCACAAACCAATTCTGAAGACTTAGCCAAGAATAGGCATAGCAACAACTTTCTCATACTAATTTTCTTATGATTCCTTTATCCATTGCCAACACACACCAATCTTATAAGAGAAGGTATTTATTTTGGCTTATGTTTTTCAGAGGATTCACTCTATGTTTGGTTAGTTCCAAGGCATAAATAATATGACAGTGGGACCTAGCAAGGGACAGCTGCTTACCTCATAGCAGCCAGTAAGCAGAAAAGCTTTTGGGGACATTTCAGTCTAAACCATAACACACATATACTAAAAGAATAAGGAAAGTCCTCAACTTCAGGGAGGTAGGAACACATCTAGTAGCTACAAAATGGAAGCACACATGAAGTATGATTATAGGATGGATGTTCATAAGCAAAATAATGCAACCTATTTGCTTTTAAATACTAGTTGTGAAAAAGTTATATTTGGGGATTTTTCTAGGAAAAGAGCTGAAATAACTCATTATTAGAAATTCTTTGTGGTGTTGCATCATGGGAATTTGTCTGGCTTTTCTGTGGATGCAATCTAAAACTGGGAACCACAAAGTAAAATTTAAATATAAGCTAAAATCTAATTATTCTCTTCCTTGTTTATGAATTTCTACCAAATGAGGAGATTTTAGCAACAACATTGCATTCATTGGGAGGACAGAATATCATAGTAAATCAAGCATAGCCATAATGAAAATACAGGATATTCTTGAGCATTTTTCCATGAGCCACTATGTTCAGAAATGGTAAAATGTAGTGTTCCTAGTGATATAACAGTATAAACAGATGTAATGCCCTTTATCTATAATGTGAATAGATATAAATGACAGAAATTTGTGAGTTAGATTCAGCAGCTTCCAAAAAAAAAAAACATTTCTTGATAGAAAAAGCAATCTAAAATTGTTTGGGGGTATTTTCTTTTGTTTTGTTTTTGAGACAGGGTCTCACTGTGTAGTTCAGGCTGGCCTCAAACTCACAGCAATCCTCCTATCTCAGCCTCCCAAGTACTAGAATTACAAGGAATGTGCCACCAAATCTGGCATTAAAATTGTTTTTATAACTTGAAAACTATGTAGAAACAACTAAGTAATAATAAATGGTACTTTCAAAGAAGAGAATCATACTCAAATGTATCAACATTCACAAAAAAAGGACAATAGGGGCAGACAAATGTTAAATGTGGACATATTGATGTCTTCCATACAGAAATGGAATGTGCCAGATAGGTATAGCAGTTCATGCCTATAATCCCAGAACTCTCACAAAAGAAAAAAGGACAGGAGGATCACAAATTCAAACCCAATCTGGGCAATTTAGGGAATTAGCAATATCTTATCTCAAAAAAGAAAAGAAAAAGAGGGGCAAAATGTGTTGCTCAGTGTGAGGTTTCAGGGTTTGATCACCAGTAAAACACACACACACACACACACACACACACACACTCACACACACATGTAAAGAAATAGAGTACAAGCATTAGATCAGTGATTCTGAATCCTTTTAAAATTGCTACCATAATCTTCAACTACACTTTCTGTTTTATGTATAATTCATCATTTTGGATGTATTCTCATTCAGTTCAACCCACAATTCCTATAATTGTCTATAATTGGATATTATAACTATGTATACAAGTGAATGATAAAGTTATCACTTATAGCCAGTGATTTTATGAGAAAGCTCTATTTGTTTGTTCTTTTATACTGGGGATCAAACTCAGGACCTTGTGCTTGCTTGCGAGGCAGGTGGTGGAACCACTGAGTTAATTTCTGGCCTGCCCCATCGAGAGTAAACTTAAGGCATGCTTAGCTCCCTTCCCTCCCTAAGAATTATAACTTGTGGTCCCTCACTTAGGATATAAAATGAGAGTAGAGAAAATTAAATTCTGAGTATACTACCAAGGAAAAATTACTAAAATTTACCAAAAGTTGTAGCTATTTTAGAGAGCATTATGTATTTTTAAAAACTCAAATAAAAAGACAAACCATGTACTTAGATTCCTCCACAACTTACTTGCCATATTCTTGAAATTGGATGAATATTCTTCCGTTGTAATGTGGTCCATGCAGTTCTAGAATGTATTATTTTTGAAAGGGTTGAGAAATGTTTTCACTTAAAAACTATTTAACAAGCGGTTAAAGAAAAATATAAACAAGCCCACAAATAATCACAAAAAAAGGATGAGTTACTGAAGAGGAGTTAAGGATTCTTAGGACACATATTAGAGACAAAAATTTAATTCAGTAGAGGAAAGTCAGGTAGATTTTTCTGGGAATTGTATGAGTCCACTGCATTTTGAAGGGAGAGAAAGAGGGATCAGGAGAGTGTTGACTGAAAAACTCAGGAAGAGAGAACAAGAACAGCATCTTCCAGAGACTGAAAGGCAAGGCTGCAGTGTCCATGATGGAAAGAGATGGGAAGCACAAAGAGAAAAGGCAAGAGTAGAGATGGTAAATCAGGACAAAAGGAAATGACAGGAGATTTGACTAGGAATATAAAAATGGACCAGATCTAGAAAGGCTAGATATATTATCATCATTATTTCAGGAATTTTGATTTTTTTCCTCAAGGAAAATAATAATGAAGTCATTGAGGAATATTAATCATGTGGAATGGATACAAAGAGAATGGTCTCAGAAATACCACTTCAACTAACTATAGTGAAGATTATGAATTCATCTAAAACAGAAGTAGTACTCTTTTGGACAAGTTCCTGACATTCGAAGTGAAAAGAAATGGATGAATATGAGATGTACTTAAGAAGCAGACTCAGAATAATGTGGAGATGATGGGCAAAGATATGGAAGAAAAGAGTTACCAGCAGAGATTATGGAGATGAGGAAATAGTGGCCAATTAGGAAATAAATGGCCAGAGAGAAGTCAACTACAGTAAAAGAAAGGGAAGCACTTCAAATTTAAATGTACAAAGTGTCTTCTAAATTGTTGCTTTGAAGAAATAGAAAAGATTCACAGGGGAAAAGAGCTTACAACAGATTGCTTTGATCATTTAACAGAAATAATTCTTAAAAACTTACATTTTAGAATTTCATCAAAATTAAGCTTTTCCATTTTTTTAGGTGTCAGTTTTTAAAATTAATATTATTGCTACATTATAGATAGATAATGTTCATCATAACTATATATGATATATTTTGATTCTTTTTCCCCAATCCCCTTCCTTTCCTTCAACCCTTCTTCCCTTCCTTAATTACAAAATCTGTTCCCATTTTTTTCTTTCTATTCTTTTTTTCACAGGGATCAAACTCAGGTCCTTGCACTTGGGAGGCAGGCAGCAGAACCACTGAGCTAAATCCCCAGCCCTTTCTTTCTATTCCTTTTTTCCTTTTGCCTTCCTTCCTTACCCCCTCCCTTCTCCCTTGTTCCTCTTCTTGTTTGGACATTTTCTTCCTATTTCACAGTATCTGTTACACATTTTGGTCCTTATTTACACTGAAAGTTTCTCATATCATAGACAAAATGTGATATTTAAATATATGTGTCCATTTATTTCACTTGAGTATGGTCACAAAGTACATCAATATATCTAGAAATGTTTCAAGTCTATCCTTTATTACAGAGTACTACCCCATTGTATTAAACTTAATAAGATAAAAAATGCCACTTCTTATCTATTCATCAGTTAATGGGCATTTGGGCTGTTTTTAAGATTTAGCTATTACCCACTATAAACAAGGGTGTGCACATATTGCTCTGATGTGATGCTTTTAATTCTTTCAGTAAGATACCAAGAAGGGGAATAGCTGGATCAAATGGAACCTCTAGTTTTAGTTTAGTGTTTTTTTTTTGTTTTTGTTTTTGTTTTTTTTTTTGGTTTTTTGAGACAGGGTCTCACTATGTAGTTGACACTGACCTGGAACTCACTATGTAGCCCAGATTGGTCTCGAACTCACAGCGATCCTCCTGCCTCAGCCTCCCGAGTGCTGGGATTACAGGCATGCACCATAGTTTTAGTTTTTTGAAGAATCTCCACACTGACTTTCACAGTGGTTGCACCCGTCTATGCTCAAACCAACAATGGAAAGAAGGATGACTTTCTCCCCAGAGCTTCACCAACATTTGCTATTGCTTGAATTCAT
>NW_022900936.1:23465772-23468853 GCF_012274545.1 Fukomys damarensis
CTTAAAAAAAAAAAATATATATATATATATATATATTTGGTAGCTTTTAGGTATACAACACAGTTATGTTCATTATTGGGATCTTGTACCTTTACATGATGTCTCTTGCTTATTTTTTTTCCCCATTCCTGCAACCTCCCTTCACTGCCTGCACTCTTCGCTATTTACAGACTTTGTTTCAATGTTTTTCCTTTTCTATTTTGTCTTTTCCCTTTTCACTTTTCCCCTGCCCCTCCCATTTCCCCTACACCTATAGATCTTGTCTTCCTATTACACAATATCAATTATACATTTTGCTCCTTTTTTACACTTTCATTTTTTCACACCAGAGAAATTACATAGTATTTACACATGTGTGAAATATCAATTTCACTTAAGAGTATACCCTCAACACGAATCCACTTAGTGATAAATATCTCTAGTTTCTTGTTCTTTATGGCTAAGACTCTATTTTTTTTAAAAAGCCCACATCTTCATATCCAGGCTCCAGTTGATAGGAAACTGGCCTGTTTTAGCTATTACAGATTTTGCCACTATTAACATGGGTGTGTAAATATCACTGTGGTATGATTCTTTTAACTCTTTTGTGAAGATACACAGCAGAGGAATAGCTGGGTCAAATGGGACTTCTAATCTTAGTTAAGGTATCTCCATACTGATTTTCACAGTAGTTGTACAAGTCTGCACTTCCACCAAAAATGAAGAAGTGTTCCTTTCTTCCCACAACCATGGCAGCATTTGTTACTGGTTGATTTCATGATAGCAGCCATTCCTTCTGGGGTGAGGTGAAATATCAGTATTGTTTTCTTCTGCATCTCTTGAATGACCAATAATGTTGAACATTTTTTTCATATGTTTATTTGCTGCTTTTACTTCTTTGTTTGAGAAATGTCTGTTCATTTCAGATGCCCATTTTTGTATTGGGTCTTTATGTTTGGGGGGCCTGATTTCTTTGAGTTCTTTACATATTTGAGAGGAATAGCTGGTAAAATTTTTTTCTCACATTGTAGGTTGTCTCTTAGCTCAGTTGCTGGTTTCTCTTGCCATACAGATGCTTTTTGAAAAGATGAGATCCCAGTTGTTGATTCTGTGTGCTAGTTCCTGTGCTACTAAGGATTTCTTCAGTAAGTCTTTTCCTATGCCAATGTCTTCAGGAGGTCTACCTAGCTTATGTTCCAACAATTTTAGTGTTTCTGTTTTAATATTTAATCTTTAATCCACTTTGATTTTAGTTTAGTGCATGGTTAAAGATAGGGGTGTAGTTTTAATATTTGGCAAGTTCAAATCCAGTTTTTCCAACACCATTTATTAAAGAGGCTATCTTTCCTCCAGTAAGGATGATTGGCTCCTTCGTCAAAGATGGGGTAGCAGAGTAGGTCTGGAGTTGTTTGTAGAATTTTTGTATCTTCTTTGTTCAATTTTGGTAATTCATCCATATCTAAAAATCTGTCCATTTCTTCTGTTTTCCATTTTATTAGAGTACAGGTTTTCAAAGTAGATACTGATGGGGCCAGGGATTTAGCTCAGTGGTTCAGTGGCCTGCTTTGCAAGCACAAGGACCAGAGTTCAATCCCCGGTATCAAAAAAAAAAAAAAAAAAAGCAGATACTTATGATCCTGTGGATTTCTGCTAGATCTGTTGTGACTTCACCTTTTTCATTACTAATTTCATGAATTTGAGCCTGTTCTTTCCTTTTATTGATAAGGTTGGCTAAGGGTTTATTGATTTTATTTATTCTTTTGAAAAACCAACTCTTTGAGTCATTGATTTTTTTAACTTTATTATTTTACTTCTGAAAAAACTACAAGCAGAATTCATAAATAGACATTTCTATTTAAAGCAGGAAAATGATAAAGTGGTTTCCAATAACATAGTCATGCACATGCCAGTAACAGGAATATATTAACAACTTTTATTTGCTAGCCAAAGAGCACTGTCCAATATAAATTTCCCCAAAACACTTAAGACCTGTGAATTTCAGACCAGTTCAAAAAACTACCAACTGACACTTTAACACGAAGAGAAAACAAACCTAACCAACTGTCAGCTCTAAAGACATTACAGAGCAGAAAATTTCCAAAATGGTTATACAAGCTGTCTTTCTTGGCAAAGGGAAAAATGCAGCTTGTATAATAAATTAACAAAAACTCACAAGATAAGATTATGTTGTTTTTGTTTGGTTGGTTGTTTTTTTTGTTTTTTTTTTTTTTGAGACAAGATCTCACTAGGTAGTTCAGACTGACCTTGAACTCACTACAGAGCCCAGGCTGATCTCGAACTCACAGCGATCCTCCTGCCTCAGGCTCCCAAGTGCTGGGGTTACAGGCATGCACCACCACACCCAGCTGATAAAATTATGTTTTAACATACTTAACAAGCATTCTCTATTTGTCTCCAACAAACAAATCTAAGGAAATAATGTTACCATCTTTACACAGTAAATTAAATTTACAAGTCATACACAAGAACAGAACTACTTGCACATTAAAAACTGTTCAGCTCCATTGCCATACTCTAAATGTTGGCTCTTAAACCATTTTCAGTTACATACAAGTAAAGGTTATTATATATTCAGCAATTACCAAATTTTCAGTAATTTAAGATACAATGGCTTAAAAAAGTAGACTGAGAATAGTCTTGAAAGGCAGGTAAAACATCTTAGTGGAATGAAAACTCACAGAAGCTTTGTCAATTTCTTAAATATTCAGATTGAAATGGAAAGGTTTATATTAGAACATTTTCTAGGTGTCAAGATGCCTTTACTAGGCCAATAACATGTCAATAATAAGTCAGTAGATATCAGCTGTAACCAGCAATGTCAATGGCCTCAACTCACCAATCAAGAGAAATAGACTGGCAAAATGGAATGAAAACTCACAGAAGCTTTGTCAATTTCTTAAATATTCAGATTGAAATGGAAAGGTTTATATTAGAACATTTTCTAGGTGTCAAGATGCCTTTACTAGGCCAATAACATGTCAATAATAAGTCAGTAGATATCAGCTGTAACCAGCAATGTCAATGGCCTCAACTCACCAATCAAGAGAAATAGACTGGCAAAATGGAATAAGAAGCGCAAAA
>NW_022900936.1:23469288-23542474 GCF_012274545.1 Fukomys damarensis
TCTAGAAATGTTAATTTATTTTTATTTTTTTTCCATGTGTACAGGGGTAACACATCGTACTAAATATGTAAGGTCATATCTACGTGGGTTTGATTACAGAAACTAATAAAGCATTCTCTAAATAATGAAAAAAGAATAAGATAAGACTATAAGAGCGAGAGGCAATTTAAATATGTTCAGGGACCATTTTCATCTCCAGAGTTAAGGATTATTTTGATGTTACATCATTGCCTTTTCTCTTTTACTTTCCTTTTTAGTTTTATTTTAGGATTCCCTATTTTTTAATGTTCATACAGAGATTTCTTTAACTGAAATACCGAATAGTTTCTCTGGTGTGAAAAACTATAATAGTACACAGGATCCTAATGAGATAATTAATAATGTGAAATAGGAAGTAAAGGGCTAAAGGTGTAAGGAAAGTGGGAAGGGTGGGGGAAAAGTAATAAGGGAGAGGAAAAAAATATGAGAAACTGAAAAAATGGAAATAAAGTGTTTGTAAATGGGGAGGGGAGGGGGGTGAAGGGAGGGCGGGGACAAGGGGAAAAATGAGAATCAAGACCTATTATGTAAAGGTACAGAATCCCAATGATGAATGTAATTGTATTGTATACCTAGATTGTACCAATAACCTCAATAAAAAGAAAAAAAAATATTAGAAACACAAAGATGCCTTTAAATTTTTTAAAACTGCATGACTCAAGCAGAACAAGTCAGGTAAGCTGTGTGTGTGTCTATGCACACACTAGTGTTTGTTCTATTAAAACAAATGGAAACTCTCAAGCATAACACAATGCTTTTTTTCCTTCTTAAACCTGCTTTTGGTGCCACTGAATACCAAGTAGTTCCGGTCCTCTTTTTTGTTGTTGTTATTGGTACTGGGGATTGAACTCGAACTTGGTTCCTAGCACTTGCAAGGTAGGTAGCGGACCCATTCAGCTAAATCCCTGGCCCTCCTATTATATTATATATCTTTATAATCTACACTAGTGTTTTTATGCACTGCCTACTAATTGTAGGCCAAACTGCAAAGGCCAAAAGTAAGAGGAATTTCATTTCCAGAATACATGCATGATGTCAACAATTTAAGAAATTAAGTCTAAAAACAGCTACCACTTTAGTACCCAACACACAACCCAGCTAAAGGACAACCTTCTAACATCTGATTGCTTGGGTAACTCCCACTTCCAGCTATAGCTTTTACCAAAACAGCAAGTTCATCCCACCTGTTCTATAGCAATCCATCTCCCCTTCCTTCACCTCTCCCCATTCTTTAATTTATAATGGAGGCAAAACTGAAAAATCACGACATTGGCAATGAGTTAATCAGCAGCCTATGAATAGCTGGTAATCAGTTATTCCACTAATCTAGGGGTCCAATCACTTCGTGTGAAACTAATTTTGAAAAGTACAGTGTTTCTGGACAAAGTACATAACGACACTAATTGGTTCAAAAAGATGTGCAACCCACATGAGAGGTGGAATTTAAGTTTTTTTTAATTAATTAAAAACTTAACAAGTCCTTATACTTCTGGAAAATAAATATGGCTAATTTACCCTCACTGAGACCTTATTAAAAGGAACATGAAAACTTTTGAAGTAATGTCTTTGCCATATTCCCCTAATATTAAAATGTGGATTTAAAAGTCATAATCAAATCATTATGTGTTATATATTCTGATACTTTTAGAGAGCACCCGATTTCCTTTGGTTTATTAACAATTATTTTTAAAAGGCATTTAAAAGGATAAGTACAGCTTGCATCCCAGACATAAGCATTATTTCAAAAAGAGGGGAACATTGTCCACACATTTGAGAATAGGACCACAGCAACAAATGGCACTACTTTATAATCTAGGCCTTTTAAAAACAGAATTTAAATTATGGTAATTAGTGGATTACACAATAGTTTTAATATAAATGTGAAAGGAACCTTTACTGTTAGCTACTCAATCCAAGATGTTAATTTCTTTTTACTTGTTGCTTCCAGACAGAAGTTAGTTCAATTAATAAGCAAATTACATTCTTAACACCAAAATGCTGTGCTTTTTTACATTATAAGCCCTATCCTGAGTCCTTAAAGTAAGATCAAATAAAGGTTAACATCAAGTTCTTAAGCTTGAAATGATTCTGAAGTATTAAACTCAGTGGATATGAACATAGATGTTAATAGAAGGCAGAACCCAAATCCAAAAAAAAAAAAGTAAAGGAAAACATTTTTAAAATGATGATGTTACATTTCCCTTGTCTCAAGATGGCTGCTACATATAACAGTAGCCTCCATCCCATAATGTTCTGCACCTTAAGATGGCTGCCACATGGAATAGCAGCCTCCACGTTAAATATGGCTTCTCCTACCAAGGGACAGCCTTCTTCCCATCATGCCTCTCTTCAAGAGTAACCTGATACTTGCTACCTCAGAATAACCAGTGACATCATAAGCCCCTCCTAGTGATGTCACAGGCTCCTCCAATTTCTTAATGCTACCTCACTCAACGCCAACCCAGCTCAGGTTAACACCACCCTACTCCTATAAAAGAAGCTCCTTGTTCCTCCATGCTTCTTTTCCCTTTGTTAGGAGACAGCCTGGCAGATCTTCCCTATAATAAAGGCTTGTTGTAGTCCTGGTCTGGTCCTGGTTTTTCAGCTCTTTTACCTAACAGATAAGTGTGGAATTGTATTAGTGGTCTTTGATTTTTTTTCAAGACAGTAAAAAGAGTGAAAACAAATGGAAAGAGAGCTAACTTGAGCAGTCTGTCTGTCAAGGAAGACAAAGATCACATGTGCATTTGCTCTTGCCGTGAGTATGAGCTTTTCCTGAACCTTGGCCAACCACCACTGCAGTACCTTCCCTCAGCAGGGAACTGGGAAATATCCACACACTGAAGGGCTCCTTGTTGGGAATGTTGTGTAGTTTATAACATTTGTTTAGTAAAATGAACCATACTAGGTTTTAAGAAAGAAAAATGAATTATCACAACATTGGTGAGGGATAAGGAAACACATGGCAAACAATTCCAGTAACAAAAACCACCACTGCAAAGTCATGCAAAAAGTGTAAACAAGGGATTGCTTCCCAGTATGGTATAGGCCAAAAATGCAGTTTTAATCCTAAAACTACAGACAACTTCTAGATTTACCTCAGATATGAGTAGATATCTGGAAAAAAGCTAGAATTCTAGTCACTGAACACCATATTTTAATGTGTAACAGCAATTTTAACATGTAACTATAATTTACATGAATACTTGGCATTCTGGAGCTAGTTTACTTTTGGATGATCAAAGCCCTCCCCCCAATTAAACCACTTGTGATATATATATAATTTTACATTTATATATACATAGTTATATCAAAACTGATAGTACATAGTGTAATTGGAAGAAAGAACTAAACTTAAAGAGGATATGTTGAAAGGACAGAGTTTATGAACACAATATATAAAAGTCCTCCCCAGCTCCCCTCAACAAAACAAAAACAAAAAAACAGTTATAATGTACACGGACAATTGTGCACAGCAGATTTTTTTATATATAAAAAGTAGATTCAGGAGCACATACAGTTATAAATGATTGTTAGGAAAATCATATAAAACAATGGAATACGTAACAGTGTCAAGAGTGACTGTCAGGGTGAGAAATTCCTTGGTGGCCAGAGGTCCATGGCAAGCAAAAATATCCTGTCAGGATCACTAAAAGGTCAATGTCCATAGAAGCTACTCCAGGGGTGCTATCACCATGGGCAGGTGGAGGATTTGAATTTCATACCCTGATTCATAGTTCTCATAATTCCATGTGCAATTCCAGAAAGATTCAACATTTACTGCCAACATGTCACTTTTTGGCATGGAGGAATGGGAGGAGTCCTTGTATGTGCTTTCTGACCTTGAGCTGCTCTAGTTCTGCTGTTCTGACCCTGTACTGGAGGTCACTATGGATGAGGATGTCAAGGAAGAGCAAATCTTTTCCTTAAAGTCTGTGATAAAGACGGTGACACTGCCCACAGTTACTGCCAACTGCTGTGTGCTACACCTATCCACATTTTTCAGCTGGAGCCTTGAGGTGTGATTTGTTTCACTGGTCTTTGTCGTAGCATTTGCAGACTGTATACTGTTAGCTTCACTAGGAGGATCTTTCAGAATATCTGACTTTGGTTTTGTTTTCTTGTTGGTATTTTACTTGGTAACATGAGAACTGATTTCCTTATCTTTTTTCAGGTTGCTCTTTGTCTTGCTTTTCTCCCCTGCCCATTAAGTTTATTGGTAAATTTAAAGCAAACAATATGGATACATTTATCATTGGGATCTTGTACCTTTACATGATATGTCTTGGTTCTTGTTTTTTCCCCTTACCCCTGCCACTGCTTTGCCCCTTCACCCTTCCCTATTTACAAAGACTTTGTTTCCATTTTTTTCCTTTTTTTCCTTTTTTGTTTTCCCTTATTTCCTTTCCCCTCCCCTTCCCAGTTTCCATTTTCTTCCTATTTCACACTCTCAATTATGCCATTCGAACCTTTACACTTTTGGTTTTGCACACCAGAGAAACTATTCAGTATTCACTCTAGTGTGTCCTATTTATTTCACTTAAAAGTATAGCGTCAATGTGCATCCATTTACCTATAAATGTTTCTAGTTTCTCATTCTTTATGGCTGAGTAGTACTCCATTTTATAGAAAAATCACATCTTCTTTATACATTCTCCAGTTGATGGGCATTTGGTTGTTTCCAAGTTTTAGATATTACAAACTGTGCCACTATAAACATGGGTGAGCATATATCACTACGGTACTATTCTTTTAATTCTTTTGGAAAGATACCCAGAAGAGGGATAGTTGGATCAAATGGAACCTCTAATCCTAATCCTAGTTCCTTGAGGTTATCGCCATATTGATTTCCACAGTGGTTACACCAGTCTGCACTCCACCAACAATGACCAAAGGGTTCCTCTCTCACACAGCCACGCCAACATTTGTTATTGGTTAATTTCTTGATAGCAGCCATTCTTTCTCGGTTAAGGTGGAATCTCAGTGTTGTTTTCATCTGTATCTCCTGAATGAACAATGATGTTAAAAATTTTTTCATATGATTACTTGCTGCTATTAATTGTTTGTCTGAGAAATGACTGTTCACTTCAGATACCTATTTTGTAATTGGGTCTTTGTATTTGGGGGGGGTCTGATTTTTTTTTTTTTTTTTTTTTTTTTTTTTTTTTTTTTTTACTTCTTTATATATTCTAGACAGTAGTCCTTAGTCTGAGGAGTAGCTGGTATACATTTTTTCCCACATTGTAGGTTGACTCTTAGCTCTTCTGGTGGTTTCTCTTTCACTGCAGAAACTTTCTAATACAATGATATCCCAGTTGTTGATTTTTTCTGTAAGTTCTCAAGCTGCTGAGGATTTGTTCAGTAAGTATTTTCCTATGCCAAAGTCTTCAACAGTTCTACCTACTTTACTTTCCAGTAAGTTTAGTGTTTCCATTTTGATACTTAGATCTTTAATGCACTTGGATTTTAGTTTAGTACATGGTGAAAGATAGGGATCTAGTTTTAATCTTTGGCAAGTGAAAAGCCAATTTTTTCAACATCATTTATTAAAGAGGCTATCTTTCCTCCAATGAGGATGGTTGGCTCCTTTGTTAAAGATGAGGTAGCTGAGTCTGTCTGGTATTGTTTCTGCATCTTTTAATCTATTCCACTGATCCTCAGGTCTGTTTCTTTGCCAGTACCATGCTGTTTTTATTACAGTGGCTTTCTATTATAGTTTCAAGTTCAGAATTGTGATAGCCCCTGGCATATCTCTGTTGCCTAGAATGGTTTTGCTATTCTAGGTCTCTCCTGGTTCCAAATGAATTTTTGTATTGTTTTCTCTAGTTCTGTGAAATACTGTTGGGATTTCAATCAGGACTGTATTGAAACTGCATAGAAGTTTTGGAATTATGGCCATTTTCACTATGTCGTTTCTTCCTACCAAGAACAAGGGATGTCTTTCCATTTTCTTATATCCTCTTTCTCTTTTTTCAGAGTGCTATAGTTTTCAGTGTGAAGCTCTTTTGTCTCCTTCAATAGATTGATTCCTAGATATTTCATTTTTTTATGTTATTGTGAAAGGAATTGTTTCCCTAATTTCTCTCTCATCTGCTATTTGTGTACAAGAAGTCTAATGACGTTTTAGTGTTGACTTTATATCCAGCTTCTCTACTGGATTTGTCAGTTAAGTCTAGAAAGTATTTTGGCAGAGTTTTTTTTGGATGTTCTATGTAGAGTATCATATCATCATCAAATAATTTAACAGTTTAATTTCTTCCTTTCCCATCTTTATTCCTTTCTCTTGTCTAATTACTGTGGCTAATGTTTCTGGAACTCTATTGAACAGGAGTGGTGATAGTGGACCTCCTGGTCTTTTTCCTGATTTTAGTGTGAAGATTTTCAGTTTTTCATCATGTAAAATGATATTGGCTGTTGGTTTTTCATAGATAGGCCTTTATCAGTTTGAGGTAAAGACCATCTATTTCAAATTTCTGTAGGGTTTTTTTACTCATGAATGGATGTTGAATGTTGTTAAATGCTTTTTCTACATATATTGAGATGATCATATGATTTTTATACTTGACTGTTAATATAGTGTATTACATTTATTGATTTACATACGTTGAAACAATCCAACTTGGTCAGGGTGTATGACCTTCTTGATAATTTCTGTATTCTGCTTGCCAGCATCTTATTGAGGATTTTGCAGCTACGTTCATTATGGAGATTGGCCTGTACTTCTCTGTTTTGGTTGGGACTTTCCCTGATTTTGGAATCAAAGTAACACTTGCTTCCAACAATGAATTTGGAAGTATTGCTTCCCTTTCAATTTCACTGAAGAGTTTAAAGAGTAGTGGTGATAGTTCTCTAAATGTTTTGTAGAATTCAGCAATGAAACCAACACAGCCTGGGCTTTTCTTTATTGATAATGTTTTAATTACATTTTTAATTTCAATGAATGTACTGGAATGTTTAGACCTTCTGTATCTCCTTTGTTCAACTGTGTAAGCTAATATGTATCTAGGAATTTGTCCATTTCTTCTGTACCGTACATTTTATTAAAGTACAGGTTTTGCAAAATAGGTATTGATTGAGGGAGAGCCACGCCTTCTCCCACCCCAGTCACCATCGCTCCAGCGCCTGGAGGTAGCCTGGGCCCGGATCCACCACAGAAGGAGAGCAATGCCTTCTCCCACCCCAGCCAGCATCGCTCCAGTGCCAGGAAGGTACTCCCCTCACCCCCCCCACGTGCACACTTTCAGACCTCCTGACTGTGCCAGTCTTTGGACCCACCCTGCAGAGGTAGAGGTGATCATCAAGGGTATTTTTCTAAGTTCCCAACTTTGAACATCTTTAAAGAAAAGGCGTGGGAAACCTGTAATCGAACGTTGTGGAGTTCAACAATTCAGAAGGTTGGGGAACTCAGTCTGGACCTTGCAGCCTGAGGTCAGTCAGCATCATGGGGTTCAGCCATCAGCTAACTGAGATCAGGGGTCTTGCATCCTTGCTCAGTCTGAGCCATTAAGTGGTAAATACACTATACTGAAATTCTGTTCACTGCAGACATGTTCTGGACTGCTTCTTGATTCCAATTTAATTCAAATAATCTAAGGGTGATAGACTAGTGACTACCACAGGTGGTCAGTTGTCAAGTTGTACTTGATCTTAATGTGTTGCTGATTGTATCAGTTGGGATAAAGCATTGTGGTTGATTCAATGAGCTGCTTTCTCTGATGTGATGAAGATGAGAATGTCTGTGGGTCGTTAGAGACACAGAAGCTAGTGCACAACTATATCATGAAGATTTGGGTGATAAATTAAACCAGAGATTAAACCAAGGACAGTCTGACAACAAAAATTAAAATGAGAAAACACTTAAGCAAGACACAAAGGCAGACTTCCAGTTCACCAATGGCAAACAATAGGGTAAATGAGGATGAAAAGGCTGATAGTGAACCACCAGGACACTCTGAACTCAAAGCACAGGAAATAACAAAACAGATCAATCAGGCTCTAGAAAAACTCAAAACAGAAATAATTTCCCAGATAACCATAGAGATAGTGAGCAAAATGGAAGTCGTGATTCGAGACTCTAGAGCAGAAACTGACAAAAAAATAGATGAGCTCAGGACCATGATAGAAGCCATGAAGGCCCAGCATAAAAAAGAAATGGAAAAAATACACACCCAACACAGGAAAGAAATGGAATCCATAAAACAGATTCAAATAGATATCCAGGAGATTAAACATTCTATTGAAAGTGTACGCAACAGAATAAAAGATGGTGAAGATAGACTCTCAGATATAGAAGATAAGATTGCAGTCAGTGACCATGAAAAGAGAGGTCTCTTAAAAACAGTAAGGGATCATGAGAAATCGATCTAACAACTCCTAGATGATGCAAAGAAGAATAACATAAGACTGATAGGAATCCATGAAGTAGCAGGAGAAAATACAAATGACTTAAAAAAGCTGTTCGGAGAATTAATGACAGAAAACTTACCAAACAGAGGGGAAGAATTTGACATTCAGATAACTGAGGCATATAGGACCCCAACTAGCTACAATAAAAAAAAATCTACACCTAGACATATAATAATCAAGATCCCAGAAACCCAACAGAAGAACAAAATACTACAAGCATTAAGAGAAAAGAAACAAATCACATGCAAAGGAAAGCCCATCAGAATCACAGCAGACTTTTCAACACAAACCCTTGGGATAAGGATAGCCTGGAATGAGATATTTCAAGTACTAAAAGAGAAAAACCTCCAACCTAGACTGATGTTATCCTGCAAAACTCTCTTTCAAAGTGGATGGGGAAATAAGATACTTCCACGACAAAGAACACCTGAGAAACTACATGAATACCAAACCAGCACTACAAGGAATTCTAAACAAGATCCTAGAAAAAGACAATGAAGGCAACAACACCATGAGGCTCAACAGAGCAAATCAAATAGGCAAGGCAAGAAACTAAAAGGAGAAGGTGAAAAAGTAAAAAGAGTCAACAAAAGGCCAATAACATGTCAATAATAAGTCAGTACATATCAGTTATAACTAGCAATGTCAATGGCCTCAACTCACCAATCAAGACAAACAGACTGGCAAAATGGAATAAGAAGCACAATCCAACAATATATTGTAAACAAGAAACACACCTAGTGCAAAAAGAAGCCCATAGACTGAAACTGAAAGGATAGAAAACAATTCTCCATGTGACAGGAGCCCAGAAAAAAACAGGGGTAGTAATCTTATTTGCAGACAAAGCAAATTTCAAACCAAAACTGAATCTAGTATTATTGATGTAGGACGGTACTGTACCTTACCTCTGTGAATGTAAAATATCCTATACCTGCTTTATGATATGTAGTAGTGCTTTATCAGAGCTATATTTAATGATATTACTCTAGAGTGTTCTCTTTCCAGATGATGATTAAGATGCTAATAAAAAAAATGGTTCCAGGTACCACAACAGCAGCAGAACTTTGCTGTTTTCTGGATATTATTCTTTTCTTTGTTTTGTTTTTTTGGGGTTTTTTGTTTTGTTTTGTTTTGTTTTAATGGAATGTGCTGAAAGTCTATAATTTTGTTCAGATGACTGCACAACCTGGAAAAGCTGTTGCTGCTATCGATGCATAATATACTGCTATATAATTTTTAAAATTTTGGGAAACTTTAATGGTGCTGTCAACTTTGGAAAAAGTTATCCCAATTTACTGTGTTGAGTTGGCATTGTACAGAAACAGCCATATTGGTCTAGAAATGTTAATTTTTTTATTTTTTTTTCCATGTGTACGGGGTAACACATTGTACTAAATATGTAAGGTCATATCTACGTGGATTTGATTACAGAAACTAATAAAGTATTCTCTAAATAATGAAAAAAAGAATAATACTACAAGAGCAAGAAGCAATTTAAATATGTTAAGGGACCATTTTCATCTCCAGAATTAAGGATTATTTTAATGTTACATCATTGCCTTTTCTCTTTTACTTTCCTTTTTAGTTTTATTTTAGGATTCCCTATTTTCAATGTTCATACAGAGATTTCTTTAACCGAAATACCGAATAGTTTCTCTGGTGTGAAAAACTATAATAGTACACAGGATCCTAATGAGATAATTAATAATGTGAAATAGGAAGTAAAGGTCGAAAGGTGTAGGGAAAATGGGAAGGGTGGGGGGAAAGGTAATAAGGAAGAGGAAAAAAATATGAGAAACTGAAAAAATGGAAATAAAGTGTTTGTAAATGGGGAGGGGAGTAGGGGGAGGACAGGGACAAGGGGAAAAAATGAGAACCAAGACCTGTCATGTAAAGGTACAAGATCCCAGTAATGAATGTAACTGTACTGTACACCTAGAATGTACCAATAAACTGAATAAAAAGAAAAAGAATAGGTATTGATTATCCTGTGGATTTCTACTGGATCTGTTGTTACTTCACCTTTTTCATTCCTAATTGCATGAATTTGAGCCTTTTCTTTCCTTTTTTTTTTTTTTTTTTTTTTTTTTTTTTTTTTGATAAGCTTGGCTAAGGGCTTATTGATTTTATTCTTTAAAAAAACCAACTCCTCAATTTACTGATTTTTTGCATAGTTCCCTTAGTCTCCATTGCATTGATGTCTGCTCTGACCTTTATAATGTCCTCCCTTGTACGAGCTTGTAGTTTGTCTTGCTTTTCTTTTTCTAGAAGCTTAAAGTTAAGCATTAGGTTGTTTATTTGAGCTCATTCTGTTTTCCTAGTATGGAAATTTACTGCTATAAATTTCCCTCGTAGAATTGCTTTCATTGTGTCACACAGATTCCTGTATGTTGTATTGGCATTATCATTTAACTTTAGAAACTGTCTAATTTCTTCTTTAATTTCCTCTGTGACCTAATGGTTGTTCAGGAGAGTGTTATTCAAATTCCATGTGTTTGTGAAGTTCTTGCAGTTTCTTAGGCTACTGTTCTCCAATTTAATTGCACTATGGTCTGATAATACACAGGAGGTAAGTTGAATTCCCTTGCATTTATTCAAGCATGTTCCATGAGATAGCATCTTGTCAATTTTGGAGAATGACCCTTGTGTATCCAAAAACAATGTATATTCTGATTTTGTGGGATGGAACACTGTGCAGACATCTATTAAGACCAATTGTCCTGAGGCTTGTTTCAGTTCTGTTATTTCATTGTTGACTTTTTGTCTAGATGATCTATTTGTGTCAGTGGAGTACTGAGGTTCCCCACTACAATTGTATTAGTGCTTATTTCATTTTTCATATCCATTAATATTTGTTTTGTATAGTTGGGGGCATTAATATTTGGCACATATATATTTATGATTGTCATTTCTTCTTCTTGTTCCCCTTACGAGAATGTAGTGGCCTACTTTGTCTCTCTCAATTAGTTTTGATTTGAAATCTACTCTGTTTACAAATAATATAGCTACCTCTGCTTTTTTCCAGGCCCTTGTCAAGTGGAAAACTGTTTTCTACCCTTTTACTCTCAGTCTTTTAATTTCTTTGTGGATCAAGTGGGTTTCTTATATAGAGCATAATGGTGGATTTTGCTTAATACATTCTGACAATCTGTTTCTTTTGATTTGTAAATTGAGGCCATTAATACTGATGGTTATGAATGCTATGTATTGATTTTTCATTGTCATGATTTTCCTGTTGTTGGTTCTTTTATTTTTTTATTTTTCCCTCTCTCCCTTTAATTTCTTGCTTTGTTTGGTATATTTATTCTGTTGGGCCTTATGGAGTGGTGGTCTTCATTTTCTTTTTCCAGGATATTGTTTAGAAGTGTTTGGAGTGCTGGTTTGGTGTTCATGAAATTTCTCAGGTGTTCTTTGTCATGGAAGTATCTTATTTCCCCATCAATTTTGAAATTATGTTAGGAAAAGAACAAAAAGGAAAAAGGGAGAGTAATGGAGATCAAGGTGAGAGAGTAAGAAGATACGAAAAAGAAGATTAAAAAAGGAAGACAGTAAGAAAAGAAAATGGTAAAAAAAATGTTTAATTACAAATAGAAATAGAGGGCCTTTTTCATGGTATGCCTCTCTTTACACAACAGACAGCGTCAGCAGGACTGTAAAGATCTAAGTTAATTAGTCTCAGCAAGCTAGCAACTGTACCCTGAGGTTCAGGCTAATTTCTCTCTTCAAGGCCCAAGTTGAGATCTCTGACCACCTGCCAGGTTGAACTCTGCACATTTCTACTGCAGTTTCCAGCTCTCTTTCCCCTGAAGCTAGACCAGGTTCTAATGTGAGGAGCTGGTCCCTCCAACTTACCAATTATGATGGGGTGGTGTGTCTTTATTGCAGATTTTCTTCACTTTTCCAGTGTGCTTCAATTTTGATCTAGGTGCCTCAGAGAGGCCCTCTTTTTTTGTTTGCAGGAGGAGAGGGGCACAAACACCACTTGTTGGTGCTGGCATGGCTGGGCTCTTCTTGGGGTGCTGGGTTGAAGGGGCAGGCCTACCCCATGTTGCTTTTCAACCTTCTTCTTCTCCTTTTTTTTGGGTGGCATACTGATGTGCCACCTGTGCAACATTCTGAGAATTGATCTGAGGTTTTCTGGTGGAGGTACCTTTTCTCTCATCAGAGATGCTGCATAAGGCTTCACTGCTGTTTCTGAAAATACAAATGCACAATTCCAAAAGCAGCAGGTTTTGCTTGTTTTTTTGGCCTGGTTAAATCTCCCTTTGTCTGGGAGAAGTTGTGGTGGTGGCGGCAGCATCAGAGGGCAGCTGAGGAGCTGCCACCATGGCTGCAGTGCAGACAGCTGCCAGCTCCAAGCAGGTGTGAGGTGATTCATTGATTTTTTTTTCTATCATTCTCTTAGTCTCCATTGAATTGATTTCTGCTCTGATCTTAATAATTTCCTCCCTTTTATGAGCTTTGGGTTTATCTTGCTCTTCTTTTGTGAGGAACTTAAGACTCAGCATTGGGTTGTTTATTCAAGCTCACTATGTTTTCTAGTGTGGGCATTTACTGCAATGAATTTCCCTTGTAGGACTGATTTCATTGTGTCACATAGATTCCTGTATATTGTATTGGCATTATATGTATATGTAAAAATTGTCTAATTTCTTCTTTAATTTGGGAGAGTGTTATTGAAATTCTATGTGTTTATGAAGTTCTTGCAGTTTCTTAGGCTACTGTTCTCCAGTTTAATTGCACTATGGTCTGATAATATATGGGGGATAACTTCAATTCTTTGTATTTACTTAAACATGTTCTATGAGCTAGTAGTATAATCTGTTTTGGAGCATAACCCATGCGGATCAGAAAGAACATATATTCTGATTTTGTGGGATGGGGTGGAACACTCTGTAGACGTCTATTAAGTCCATTTGTTCAAAAGCTTGGTTCAGTTCTAGTATTCTACTGTTGATTTTTTTGTCTAAATGACCTGTCTATGTGTGACAGTGGGGTGTTTTGGTCCAACACTACAATTGTATTAGTGCTTGTTTTTTGTTTTGGTTTTGGTTATTTGAGGCAGGGTCTCACTATGTAGTTGAGACTGACCTGGAACTCATTATGTAGTCCAGGCTGGTCTCAAATTCACAGCAATCCTCCTGTCTCAGCCTCCTGAGTGCTGGGATTACAAGTGTGCGCCACCATGCCTAGCTTTGCTTATTTGTTTTTTTATATTCCTAAATTTGTTTGTTATATGAGGTGGCATTAGTATTTGGTGCATATACATCTATGATTTTCATCTCTTCCTCTTTGATTTTTCCCTTTACAAAGATGTAATGACCTTCATCTCTTTTAATTAGTTTTGGTTTGAAACTTACTTTGTCTGCAAATGAGATACTACCCCCTGCTTTTTTTCTGGGTTCCTGTTGCATGGAGAACTGTTTAGCATCCTTTTACTTTCAGTCTGTGTTTTTGAAGTAGGTGTGCTTCTTGTATACAGCATAATGTCAGATTTTGCTTCTTAATCCATTGTGCCAGTCTATTTCTTTTGATTGGTGAATTAAAGCCATTAACATTGATGGTTATAATTGATATGTATTGACTTATCATCATCATGTATTTTCCTGCTGTTGGCTCCCCACCCCCTTAATTTCTTGCTTTGCCTGCTGGATTTGCTCTGTTAGGCCTCATGGAGTTCTCTTTTTCTAGGATATTATTTAGAATTTTTTGGAGTGCTGATTGGATATTTATGAAGTTTCTCAGGTGTTCTTTGTAATGGAAATATCTTATTTCCCCATCAATTTTGAAAGACAGTTCTGCAGGATTCATCAGTCTAGTTTGGAAATTGTTCCCTTTTAGGATTTAAAATGACTCACTCCAGGCTCTCCTAGACTTGAGGGCTTGTGTTGAAAAGTCTGCTGTGATTCTGATGTGCTTTCCTTTGCATGTGATTTGTTTCTTCTAACTGCTTGTAATATTTTGTTCTTCTGTTCGGTTTCAGGGATCTGGATTATTATGTGTATGTATAATTTTTTCATGGCTAGTTGGAGTACTATATTCCTCAATTATCTGTATGTCAAATTCTTTTGCTCTGTTTGGGAAGTTTTCTGTCATTAATTCTGTGAATAATTTTTTATGTCATTTGTACCTTCTGCTTTTTCATGGATTCCTATCAGTCATGTAGTATTGTTTGTATCATCTAGGAGCTGTTGGATTGATTTGTCATGTTCCATTACTCTATTTAAGAGATTCATCTTTTTATGGTCACTGCCATCCAGTCTTTCTATATCTGATATTGTGTGTTCAGATTGGCTCAGTCTATTATGTGTACTTTCAATAGAGTTTTTAATCTCCTGGATATGTTTGAATCTGTTTCATGGATTCCATTTCTTTTCTATGGTGGGCATTCATGGCTTCTATCATGGTCCTGAGCTCCTGAGCTCATCTATTTTTTTATCTGTTTCTGTTCTAGAGTCTCAAATCATGTCTTTTATTCTTCTCACCATCTCTGCAGTTACCTTGGAAATTATTTCTGTTTTGAATTTTTCTAGAGCCTCATGTATCTGTTTTTTTACTTCCTGTATTATCAGTTCAAGTTGTCAAGGTGTTTGATTATCAGACTTTTCTACCTCATTTTCCCCAGGATTTGCCTTTGGTGAGCTGGCAGCCTGTGTTTGTGCTTGTGCCTTGCTTGAATGTCTTCTCATTCTATTTTTGTTGTTGGCAGTCTCCTTGGTTTGATACCTGGGTTAAAACTTCAATCTTCCTGTTACAGCTGGTCTTTAGGATTTGAGTCTCTAAGACTCTGAAACAATCTCTCTTTCATTGTACTAGGAAGGACAACTGATTAGAACAATCACAATTACTTAGCCCAAATGATATAATCAGCAATAGAAAATAATCAAGCACAGTTTAAAAAAGGACAATTTGTAGTAGTTATTAATCTATCACCTTTAACTGTGTGAATTAAATCAAAATCAAGGCTGGAGCTCACTACAATGGCCTTTATGGCATCCTCTGGTGTGGACCCAGGTATCAGCATAGCCAGGAGGCCAGAGGTGTGCAGATGTGAGGGTGCAAGATTGTGGGGGGGTTGTAGGTGCCCCCTGTCTGCTGCTGAGGTCAGGGGACTGGGGCAGGGGCTGCAGGCTAGCTCCACACAGTGCTGCCTCTTACTGCTCTGCTGCTGAGGTCGGGGAGGCTGGAGTCGGGGCTGCAGGCTAGCTCCTCTACATGGCTCCACCTCTCACCAGTCTCCTGCCATGGTCGGGGGGTATGGTTGAATTCATGATGATAGCCATTCTTTCTTGAGTGGGATGGAATCTCAGCATTCTCTTAATTTATAACTCTCAAATAACCAGTAATGTTGAACATTTTTTTCATATTTGTGGTTTCTACATCTTCATCTGAGAAGTGTCTATTTGTTTCAGATACTGACTTGTTATTGGGTCTTTAAATTTGAGGGCTTGATTTTTTCTTTTTTTTAGTTCTTTAATACACTCTAGATATTAGTCATTTTTCTGAAGAAGAGCTTGCAAAACTTTTCCCCCCTCTATGGGTTATCTCTTCACTCTGTTGGTGGTTTCTTTTGCTGTTCAGAAGCTTTCAATAAGATCAGATCCCAGTTGTTGATTCTATGTATTATTTCTCATGTGATTGGGGTTTTGCTCATAAATTATTTGTCTACATCTATATCTTAAAGAGTTCCATTTAATCTATCTTCCAATAGACTTAGTGTTTGTTTTAATATTTAGATCTGATCCACTTTGATTTTTTGCATGTTGAGAGATATTGGTCTAGTTTTAAATTCTGGCATGTGGAAGACCAGTTTCTCCAGCACCATTTATTAAAGAGACTTTCTTTCAGTGAAGGTGTTTGGCCCCTTTGTCAAAGATCAAGTCGCTTAGTGTGTTTGGAGTTGTTTTTGCATCTTCTAATCTGTTCTATTGAGCTTTGAATCCTTGGGTCTGGTTTTTTTATTGTTGTTTTTTGTTTTGTTTTGTTTTTGTTTTTGTTTTGTTTTGTTTTTGGTTTTTTTTTGGTAACATGCTCGTTTAAACATAGTACCTTTGTAGTACAATTTCAAGTCAGGGATTGTGATGTCCTCTGCCTTGCCTTTGCTGCCCAGAATTGTGTTTGCTATTTTAGGTCTCTTCTTGTTCCAAATGAATTTTAGGATTGTTTCCTCCAATTCTGTAAGCTAGGTATATGTATGCTATAGGTATTGTGATCAGGATTGCATTTAATCTGCATAACAACTTCACAAGTATGGCCATTTTGACTAATTTTTTTGTTGATTTTTCATCCAGTTATCTATTTGTGAAAATGTGGTATTGAGGTCCCCTGTTAAAACTGTCTTACTGCTTGCTTGATTTTTCATGTTCATTGCTGTTGTATATAGCTGGATCTGCTGATATTTGGTACATATGTGTTTATGATTGTTATCTCTTCCTCTTAGCTTTTTCCCCTGACAAGTATGTAGTCATTGTCTCCCTTGATCATTCTTGAAGTCTACTTTGTCTGCAAATAGAATAGCTACCCCTGCTTTTTCTGGGTTCCTGTTTCCACAGTGTGGAATATTGTTATTCAGCCTTTGACTTTCTGTCTATGAATTTCTTTTTGAGTTACAGATGTTTCACTTATGCAGCACATTGTTGAATCTTGTTTCTTGATCCATTCTGCCAGTGTTTTTCTTGTTATTGGTGAACTGAGACCATTTAAATTAATAGTTATCTGATATGTATTGACTTATCTTTGTGTTATTTCCTGTGGTTGGTTCTCTTTTTTCCTCTAAGATTAATTGCTTGCCTTGCTTGGTGGGTTCATTTTGTTGGGGTTTGTGGAGTTGTAGTCTTTGTTATTTCTTTCTACGATATCCTTCAGAACATTTTTGGAGCCCTAGTTTGGTGGTCATGAATTTCTGAAGGTGTTCTTTGTCATGGAAGTATCTTATTTCACTACTTATTGTGAAAGATACTTTTATGGGTTACAACAATCTGGTTGGAGGTTGTTTTCTTTTAGAGATTGAAATGCCCTACTCTATGCTCTCCTTAAGGGTTTGTGTTGAAAAGTCTGCTGTGATTTTGATGGGCTTTCCCTTGTAGGTGATCTGTTTCTTCTAACAGCTTAAAATATTCTGTTCATGTGTTGAATTTCTGGAATCTTGACTATTACATACCTTGCTGTTGACTTTTTTACATTGGCTAACTGGAGTTTTATATGCTTCATTTATCTTTATGGCAAATTATTTTTCCATGTTTGGGAAGTCTTCTTCAATTGCTTATGAGAACAGGTTGCCTATGTCATCTGCACTGTCTCCTGATTTTTCATTGATTCTAATCAATCTGTATTCTTTTTTGCATCATCCAGCAGCTGTTTTATTTTTTTATGGTCCCTTGCTGTTTTTAAGAAATCTTTTTTTCATAATCATTAATTACAAACCTGTCTTCTAGATCTGATATTCTGTTCTCACTTTGGTTCATTCTACTTCGATACTTTCAATATAATTTTTAATTTCTGAATATATTTGAATCTGTTAAATGGATTCTATTTTTTTCATATGTTGAGCATTCATGGTTTCCATCATTTTCCTAAATACCTCTTTTTGTAAAAACCCATCTTTCATTATAGCCATCATCTTTGTAGTTATCTGCTAAATTATTCCTGATTTGATTTTTTTTTCTAGAACCTCATTCATCTACTTCACTTCTGCTTTGCTTTGACCACTTCAAAGAGTCCAAGTGGGTGGATTTCAAATTGTTCCATCTCATTGCATTGTGGGCTTGCCTTTGGTGAGCTTGAAGTCTGAAAATGTACCTGCCTTCCATGTCTTCTCATTTTTTTCTTTCTTTTCTAATTTAATTTCTGTGTTGATGCTTTTAAATTGTCTATGATAGGTAACTGTATTGCTAGTATGGAGAACCTGTAGGAAATGACTTCTTCTGTCAGAATTTGGCCAAGGGCCTGGATCCCACAGTAATGTCCTGCAGAAGTGCAGCTGAAGGCCTAGAGTCCAAAGCAATGTCCTCCATGACTCCAGCCATTGGCCTAGAATCCACAGAAATATCTTATGCACTGCACTGGGAAGGCCCAAAGGCCAGTGGTGGAAGCTATAAAGTTTGTGCCAGTGGGGTGAAGGATTTGTGTCACCAGGCTGAGGGTTCTACACTGGAACCAGAAAGTAATGCTCACAGCATCAGCAAGGAATCAAGCTCCTCCAGTGGTGAAAGAACAGGCAATCTGGCAACAGGAAAACTACTCACAACAAATTTCTCCAAGAAAATCAAGAGCAAAACAATCTTCCCCTACAGTCCTCTTTTTATATTTTTGGCAACAATCCTCAGGTGGAATTCAGTTCATCTGGGCTTTCCAAGGATGACCATTAGTTAACCCACCACATATGGGGATAATTAACTAAATCTGGTACAATTACTAAGCTCCTTAGAAGTAGAATAAGAAGTGTTTGTTTGGTACCAGGAATCAAATTCAGAACCTTGCACTTGCAAGGCAGGCATGGCACCACTGAACTAAATCCCCAGCTGGAATAAGTACAATAATAACTAATTAAAATGTAAAAATAACTTTAATCAAAATCTTCTGATTTTAAGTTTGATGCTACTCATTGATTACTGAATATGTGTACTCTATTTACTTATACACAAAAAGAAATTAAATGTGGTGAATTTCTTGTTTTACCTTTTAATGTCTTTTTGTATTTTTCCTTTTAACATCTTTTAATAATTACATTTGCTACATCATAAAATCATTGATTTATTAGTCATTTCCTTTGGTGTCACATTCTTCTGATGTTTATGTGTTTTGAGATGTCAGTTTAATGCTTATTGAAGACATATCCAAAGAGGTACTGCATTGCAATTTTTTTTTAAGTTGGAGGAAGACTGATTTGCTAAATAGAAGGCTGAAAAGAACTCAACCAGCTCTTCCTTGTTCTTTGGCCTTTATTTGCTAATTTAAGGTCATATGACTTTATTTCCAAGATCAAATCCAGGTTTAAAGGAAATTAGAATTAAATATGATTTAGAGACTCTCCTTAAGAAAAATATACAGTAGTTTTTAAAAATCTAAAATTAAATATGAAAGTTTTTATAATGAAAAATGAAATTATAATTTTAAAGGGGATCAGAGATGTTAAATTTGTTAAATTTGTGATTCCTTTTTTAAATTTTACAAAAATATGTAATGATGTAATCACATCCCAGAAACTTAGTTGTAGCCTATGCTAGTGAAAACTGGCATAAAAAATAGATACATTGTCCAATGGAACAGGACAGAGGCCAAAAATAAACCTATGGTCAACTATTTTTCAACAAAGGTGCCAGGAACACACAAAGGAAAAATAGTTTCATCAATAAATGATGCTGAAAAAATATGGTATCTACATAGATAAGAAGAATGAAATTGGACACTTATACTATACCATATACAAAAATCAACTCAAAATTAATTAAAGACATACATGTAAGACCAGAAGCCATAAAATTAGTGGAAGACAACATGAGAGAGCTCCATGACATTGGTCTAGGCAATGATTTCTTTGATATATCCCAGAAATCATAGATAATGAAAGGAAAAATGTACAGATGGGATTACATTGAACTTAAAAAGCTTAAAGGTTTTTTGCTTGTATCTCAATAAACCTACCACTTTTGCTCATGTAAAACAGAGCCTCATTTGTTGAGAGAGTGAGAAAGAAATACATAAACATGTTGAAAATGAAAGGAAGTTTCTTACGAAAACAAATACAACTATATTTGATACTGGGAACTTTGTGGAGAACTTATCCCCTAAAACTGTCATCTCACTGGATGTAAAAATAAATTTCTTGTCTTTGTCTATTTGTGCTTTTTTTTCTTTTCTTTTTATCCCCACACTCATATCCAATTCTGGTACTTCTTTTCCCCTACTTGGTATATACATATTTTTTTCCTTGTGTTTTACTTTCTGCTTTTCTTAGTTCCCCCTTTTTTCATCCTCTAGTCCCTTTCTACCTACTCAATCTCTAATTCCTGTCATTTGAATCCATTCATGTAGAGGCAGAGCTGCCCTGTCTTTTCTAAGCTGATTTTCAAATCTTTAAAACCTACAGATTCTGGGAAATGCCATCAATCTGGAAGAGAAATGCAGTCACACGATGCCTCACTCATCAGATGGAATTTCAGGGTGACCCTGTCCAATCACCACACCTGACTTATGAAATCAGCCAATGATAAAACTGATGGCAGGAAAACTCCCTACACAATGTGGAGAAATAGCATGATCAATGGACCAATGGTGATGGATAGCTCTTCTCCCACTCTTAGTCCAGGAATTTTGGCTGAAGGGATTTTCTGCAACAAGGATTAAGTTGTCCCACAGATAAGATGACAACACTACCAGTTGCTGAGCTGTGGGTTTATTGCTTGCTGAGGGATAACAACCTAATTATTCAGTAAAGCAAATTATTAGCAACATCACAAGGCTTTAGTCAATTTCAATGGTTTTTCAATTAAGCAGACAGCCTGGCATGTGGATTAAGATTCCTAGAACTATGAAAGAGTCTTTTCTAAAATAAGAACATAATATGGAAGTAAAGTAAAAGGGAAGGTATATATAAAGGCTTAATAATCCTACTTGTCATCTGTTCATTGTTACAGTTCACTATGATCCTAATTCTACATACTCATTTTTTAATATATGACTCATTTTAATATTTAAAAATGAGCAGAGATCTAGGTGCAAAAAAACTGGGTGACATTAATATGCCTGTTGGCATTATCTCATTAATCCCCATGGTATTTCTGAACGATGCATGTAATGTATTTAATCTGCATTTTACAATATGAAAGGAAAGATATCCCAAAACTCTTTAACTGCTGAAGGCCACACTTAAATGGCTCAGTAATATACTTAGAAGCTAGTTTTACTAACAAAAAATTATCTGAGATAATCAAAAATACAGTCCACTCTTTGATGACTAGAAGATTTATCTGAAACTAAATGATGATTTAGGCAGAAATAAAACCATCACAATTGGATGTTTTGTGTCTTTAGGAGATTTTCAACCCAAAAACCTGTAACATTTCATGTAACTCCTACTGAGATCTCAAACATTCCAATGAAGATATCTACCAAAAAGTTTCTTCTGTGATACTAGGGATTACAGCCAGAGCCATGCACATACTAGGTAAGTGCTCTACCACTGAGTTATATCTTCAGCCCTTTTTACTTTTCATTTTGAACCAGTCTCACTAAGTTTCCCAGAATGGCCTTGAATTTATTATTCTCCTATCTCAGGCTCCTGATTGGCTAAGACTCCAGGTATAAACCAGAGTAATCATCTCCAAAAAGGTTCTTATAAAGAAAATTGGGGTGCTAGAAATATAGCTCAGAGGTAAAATGCTTACCTGATATGCACAAGACCCTGGTTTGATCTCTAGAAATACAAAAGAAAAGAAAAATAAAAGACTTATTTCTTCCCTATTACAAAATTCAGAAAATCATTTCTACAGAAAATAATTCATAGGCCTGTTGAATAAATCGTTGCATTTCATAGATCAAAATTCATAGACAACAAAGCATCTAGGAATCAGGAGTCAATGACTTCCTAGAGATTTTGATCTAGGAGCAACAATATATGGTATGATAATAATAACCATGGCTACATCTGCATAAGTTAAGGCAAAATCACCTCCTTTATGTCCCCAGTGTTTGGCTTATCCTGATGAGCAGGTATTTAATGCACAATCCTTGACTGCAAGGGGAAAATATGTGAATAATCAATAAAATTCAAATGTGTCTATGTCACTTTGCCCCAGTGAATCTCCATTTGGAGGCAACACTAATATTGTCTGAATATTTTGAGTTCTTTCCATTACTTGATGTTCGTCCAACCAAGAGAGTTCCTCTATCTTCAACAACAATTTCTTAACCCTATCAACATCAAGATTTTGCATTTGCAACTGCCATGAAGATGCTTTAATTGAACAGATAGCCAGTAATTCTGTGAGTTTCTAACTTTACTGAGTACAAGCAACAGCAGGAGTATATGTTTAACACAGACTCACAGGCCTCCAATCATTGTGATTCAGGCAGAAGAGCATTTAATCAAGAACCCCAGAGAATTTTGATACAGGCATTCTAATGGCCTCTTACAAAAAAAAAAAATAAAGTTTTTTAAGAAGGCTCTACTCTACAGCTTAAAAAAAAAAATGGAGACTCAGAAAAGTTTCTTACCCAAAGCAACTCATTCATCTATTCAGCCATTAAAAACAAAACAAAACAAAAACAACAACAACAACAACAAAACCTTATGGTGAATACAGATCTCAGATATTATTGGTTTGCACAGAATTGGAGCCCGGTCTGGTCTCCAATTCATTGCTATTTCCATTCTGCCTATTGCTAGATGTTATGGAAGTTCAAAACAATACACAAGGCTGGCAAAGGGTGGAACAAGTAGTATTTGGATTCAAATTTAAAGGATGAAAGAATTTCAGCTATAAAGATAAGGAGAGGAAAACTGAACCAGGAAGGATATTGATAATTGTACGATTACTTTTATTCAGAACTACAGGTCATACATAGAGCACCAAATGAATACATCAAAGATAGTACTAGAGTGATATAGCTCAGGATTCCCCATTCAGCATAGTTCAAGGAACCTCAAAGGATTACCTTGTTCTCACTGCCACATGAAAGTCTGCTGGTGCTCTCATTGGAAACCAGACTTCCAGAAGCAGCAGCAACAGAACCCTGAGCTCTCCTATCCAAATTCCCTCAGGTCTGGAGAGGCAGCAGCCCTAATCTGAGCACCTTTGTACCCCAGGTCTTCAGGAGAAAGAATCTCTTCCTCTCCAATAGACAGATAATTGTTGCAGAAACATGAGGGAATAAGACAGAAAGAGTTGCATGCTAAAACAGACAAGTAGAATAAATGTGACTTAGAAAAAGTTCTAAGGATACTGGGGCCTCATGAGAACAGAGAATCACTAATCAAGAAGCACAAACATGGAATGATTTCTCAGGGCATTTTTGTTTTCACTTCAGACTGCATATTATAACCATCTAAGGATTTTTTAAAAATTATGTCTTGGTATTCTCACAGATCAATGGACTCAGGAGCTCTAGGGTGGAGTTTGTGCAATAATAGATGTGCAAAAGTTTACCAGGTGGTTCTAATGTGCACCCTGGGATGTGAATCACTGATTTAAAAAGCCATGGCTTGAAGATAAAAGATGCAAAATAAATGTGTTGTAGCCAATGAATTGATATGCAGGTGGCTTTGAATAGAGTGATTTCATCCTGAGACCAAGAGGCTCCGGAAGAGAGGCCTAAGCAGTAATGGCAATCTTTTTAGAGCTTTCAGTGATACAAACAGTTTGCTATAGAATATAGGTTTACCACCACTGGGCCTAAGTAATCCTAGGTACAGAGTGAAGTTGTGAGTCAGTTGATTTAAGAGTGACACCTAGGGTTTTTGTTTGTGGAGGAATTGTGTTAGGCTGGATGCACTGATTTTTAACAGTAAACAAATTCTTTTATTATCATCCCTACTCTTCAAATAAGGAAACTGAGCCATGTATAGGTAAAATTGCCTACACTGTTGTTCAAATAAGTAAGTGAACATTAAGGCAAACTTGCAATGGAATATATTCAGTTAATTTATAGGACACTGTCTACTTTTAGGTCAAAATCATTAAATACAGACAATTCCATGTCGCTTATCTTAATATATTCCCATTCCATCTTGTTTTTATTTGTGTTTCTTCTTCAAGTATCGCCTGCTATACAAAAAGGCTAATTGTATGTTGGCATTGTTTGTATTCCCATAGAATCTTCCTCCAGATACTAATTCTAACCTACCAGGAATATCTATATTTCTCCCTCAACTTAATCTGTTTTTATCAGTTCCACTTGATAAAAAGTTAAAACAAACAAACAAAAAATGCTGAATAAAGAAATGATCCTCCATGGAAAGAGAATTTGACAAATAATCTAGGACTGCCAAATTTAGGAAAGTGAATTGGAATTGATTTCCCAGCTTTCGGGTTTCTGTGGGAAAAAGGAGAAATTTTTCAGCAAATGAACAGTCTGTGAACTTCACTTACAACTTCTATAATAAAAGCAGGGAAGAAGAGAAAACTTCTCCTTGGATGTTTGCCTATTAAGAGTTATTGTACAGGAAAGTGCTTGTGATTACCTTAGTTCAGTCTGTCACACTATGTCAAAAGTTTAATCTGATTGTTATCTCATTAACTTCATATTCTATTAAGTGGTATTTTTATTCAATCCCACTATATTGCTTTGAGTAAACTCCTTAAAGCAAAGATTGTTTCTGTCTTAGCCCTTCAGTACTGGTGTCTTTATTACTAGCACCTAGTATGAAGTAAAGGTCAATAAATTCTTTGGAAAGAATGAAAATGTTGGAGTGATGTTTCCATAATACAAGCAATGGCTGGTTTTCTAAACCAAATGAGGATAAAAAGCTTTGTAATATTGAACATTATAAATGAAATGATAATATTCACATAAATATATACATAGTATTCATATAAATAATATTAACATAAATGAAATAACAATATTAAATAATATTGAAATAATATTGAACAACTCTTTTATTTCATTAGTAATAGATTAGTAAAGGAGGATCTTTACTACTTCATTAGTAAAGATCACATTGTTCCTCAATTCTGTAATTCTATTGCACAGAAGAAAGTACAGCTACTCTTGTGCACAGTATAGTTAACACTTCTGTTCCTTTTCTCACATCTGTTCATCAGTCCTTTCTACATTTATCCAAGAGTACACCAGAGAAGAGCAGAAAATGCAAAATTAGGAACCAAATCACAAAGAATTCTCAGAGTACTCCTCAGGGTATCTGTGTCTCCCTGACCACATGAGACTTTTATAATAGCAAGGCTCATAGGGTCAAAGTGTCAGAACAGAGAAACTGTAATCTCTTCTGGCACTGCCCAATTTGGTTTAGAAATAATTTCTCAATCATATTTCCTTCCAAGTGGGCCACATTTGCATTGGATTTTATTGAAAATTCTGTTCTTTCTTTTCTTAAAAACAGTTGGAACTGTTCAGTGAAAAACTGGCTTCTCCTAGATAAATCTGGTTTCTGCTCTGGAAGGAAACCAGATAATAGCATCTTCTTAGCCATGTCAGACTTTTCAAGTTACTGCTTGAGCTAGCAGCAGACCTTGTTACCATCCACATGGTACTGGTTTTACAGGCATGCACAATGCAAGAATTACAGGATCATTGAGGTTTCCACTTATATTTCAGAAGAAGCTTTGGGAGGCCAGGCAGTGTGCCCCTGATAAATATTCAACTGTGAAGCTGAAAGTTCAGGGGAGACCCCAGCAAGTTGGAGATGCCAAAAAATGTCAACAGAAGAGCTGCTCCAAGAGAGAGGCCTCAAGGCTACAAAGCCCTTTGGAGTTCATATCTCATCACAATTTGCTGTGAGTGCTAAACACAGAATCACAGGATATATTTGCCCAGCTGGGTTTTGGTCTTGATTTAGCCCCATTCCTTTTATCCCTTTATTTTCCTTCTTCGAATGGGAATGCTTGTTTACTCTTTGCCACTGTACCTTGGGTGTATTTAACTTTTTTTAATAGGAGCTCACAGCCAACATTTTGTCTTCAGTCTCAGGGAAGACTTTGGACCTGGACTTTTCAGCAATGCTGGAAGGGCTAAGATTTTAGGGATAGAGACATGTAGGTAGAAAAAGATGAGGGGACCCTCCAACCCACCCCACAAAGGAGTTTAGACAGATGGCTGACTGGGCTTGACCACCTGTGAAGAGCTGACAGCCTTCAGACTTCCTCTTTACTCTGTATCCTGCAAAGCTTGGTTTGCAAAAGTTAAAAGAAAAAAAAAAAAAAAAAAAAAAAACCTGACTCTAAAGTGAAAAAGCCCCCCAAGACCCTGCCGCATCTTCCCTAGTAATGAGCCAATCAACCAGTCAAGAAGGGAAGCCCTCAGCCCAGAGACAGGATAGGCACCCCCAACTGCTATAAAGTCAATACCTCATTAAGCTCCCCTTCAACAGTGGCTCTGTTTCAGGTACCCTTGCCTGTTTCTCTGAGAGAAGGCAGCCGTACTCTTGCATGCTTGCTGAATAAATGTACAGACTTTGCTTCTATGCTTTTGATCTCTGACTCTTCTACAACCTTCTGCATCGTTGGGAGAGTCAGGCCAGGGATCACAGGGACTCTCTGCCTGTCTGCCAGTGACAAGTGTTTGGTGAATCTTAGAGATGGACTAAAATGTATTTTGTATAATGAGATAGTCATGATCCCTTTGGGGGCTTGGGAAGAATGTTACAGTTTAAATTTGAGTGTCTCCAAATGTCCCAAGTGTTTGGAAGGTGATTGGATCATGCGGACATTATAGCCTATTTGCTGTTACCACGAGGGCTTGGTTGTTCTAGGCCCTTTACAGCCCTCTAGAGCTTGCAGATTGGTCACTAGGAGCATGAACTAAGAGGCTGTGTTCCTGACCCTAGCTCTCTTCCTCTCTTCCTCTGCTTATGACTGCAGACTTGTTCAGCTTGGGTTGAGCTATTTTCCTCTGCTATGCTCATCCACCATGCTGTTTCTACCTTGAAGCCAGCAGACCATGGACTAAAAGTGTGAGCCAAAATAAATCTCTCCTTTAAATTATTGGATATTTTGTCCCAGTGACAGGAAAGTGACTAAGATAATGAGTTCCTTACACTAATGCAGGAAATAGGAATCTCTCTGAGTGGAAAGAAGACAAGGCTAAACACAGACGATTAAGGCTGGTAAGTGTGATACTGTGAAGTATTAATTCTTTTGTTCTGTAATCCTGTGGGTAAGGAGACTGAGGTCAAATTTCTTTTAGAAGATGATGACCATGAAAGATGTAAAGTTAGAGTTACAATCTTTAAAGATTTCTTAAAATTATTAAAGTTTTCTTGATTAGAAATTTAATATAACTTTAAAGTACTCTAGGAAAATGACTTTTTTCTCTCCTACATGTAGTAAATGTGTGGGTTTTCCCCTTAAAACTGAGGCTTTCATTAGCCAGCCCACGCAAATGTTGGTGGTCTATAGTTCTCAACTGAGATACTACTTGAAACTCATCCTTATTGTGAAGAGAGCCACTTTTTCCAATGTGTAGCCTACATCTAATTACTAATCTTTTCACGGTTCTTCTCATGAGACTGGCTCACATTTTTTTGGTGATTACATCCCAGGTCAGTTCCGTGCTTTGTGTAAACTTACCTCCTCTCCCCATGTTCATCTCAGAGTTTGTTTCCCATAAAATTCAACCTAAAACATAAGTATAGCAACAATTCGGCAATAATAGTGATGAAATGATTCTGTTTATTTTGGAAGTTCTGTGAATGACGAGGTTAGATTGAACTAGCCATGTAAGGATTTGCTGATTATATTGCCTCAAAACGGCAACCATACAACCATAGGAAATGGCTCCCAATGCTTCTTAAAGGAAAAGCTTGTTAACTATTTCATTCAGTGATATACAGGCAGACTGTCTCTATGATTTAAAAAAAAAAGCCCTGATTTCTACTCTGCTAATTTCTAGAGTATAAATATTCCTACCTTGCCTGATTTCAGGCATCACCTGTTTAACAAATGGGCTTATTAGTTTTACAAACATTTCACAGAAAATTATTGGGGACTACTATTAACCACCTCCAGTACATCACTCATGTGAATACACTGGACCAGGATATGCACTAAAGTCACAGACAGAAAATCTGACATAAGTATGTCAATGTCCTAGGTTTGTAGCATGAAATTCAAAAAAACGTAATGATTAGACAAACCAATCCAATTTGAATGTGAATACACAGAGAATATAAGCAGCAGATACCAGGTTGTGAAAGTTCTGATAGCAACCAGCAGATACAGTAATGTCACAAAAACCAGGAAGTGGTAGAAACTATGAGTAAGCAGTTGGTAGTGCGAGAAAACCAAGTGGTAGCAAAAAGTGAAACTGAAAGACATTCCAAGTAATACAGAGAGAGAAGGACAGTGAAGCTATCTTAGTAGCAGAATCATATAGCAGAGAGTAATCAGTTCATACTATGCACATTGACAAAAGCATCCTGAAGAGGTGCGCTCACACCTAGACAACCATGCAGATTCTTCTCCAGCTGAAATCCCCATCTACCTTATTTCCACAATATCCTTACAGTCAAGGTTCTGTTATTTAGAGATATTCTGTTTCCTTCAAAGATGTGATTTTATTAATTCCAGTTCACGATGTGAGCTAAACTACAGGCAAAAACAAACCTGGAGTACATATATGCAAATGCTGTTGATATCGACAAAAACAAAACAGAATAGAAATGACAGAATCTCTGTAACAACAAAAAGAAAACAGAGCCATTTTCTTTTGAAGGTCTAAGCATTCACTGAAGCAACTTGATTAAATAACTCCTTTACCCTGCTAGTGAAGGGAAAAAAACTGTTTAATTTATTTGACAAATATTTACTGAGTCTCACTTCTATAAGCCTGACACTGTGTTGGGCTCTGGGCACAAATGGGAAAATGAAATAGCTATAGCCTTTCCACTGTGGAGCCTATAGTCTAGTTGGGGAAGCAAACATTTGATTTAAAAATGTCCATGGAGGGCTGGGGATTTAACTCAGGGGTTCTGGCACCTGCCTCACAAGCACAAGGGCCTGAGTTCGATCCCTGGTACCAAAAAATAAAATAAAAATAAAAATGCCCATGGAAAACAAAGAATTCAACTATACTAAGTGCTCAGGAGAGATACTGGGTTGGAGAGGTAAGAGAAAATGTCCCTGAGAAGTAATAATAATTAAAAGCCACATCCTAATTATTCAGATGATTCAATGAAAAGAGAAAGAGTACTAAGGAAAACTAGTAACAACATGTGCAAATGCATAAGCAAAGGAAGCAAGTTTCAAAGTAGCTTCAGTATCACTTACCTGTAGAATCTCCATTCCTGACCTATTTAACTAGAATTTGCATTTTTAACAAGATCTGCAAGCAACTTGTACATATTTTAAAGTTTGAGGCTCCAGTGGGGCTGGACTCATGATGTGAATTGAGGCTGGACAGATAGAGCCCAGCACCCACTTTCACTGGCTATGTTTAGAATTTTGGCTTTTATTGTAAAAGTACTGGGAAGTCATTGAGGTGTTTTAATTTGCATTAGGTGATGTCTGAGGGGATCTAACTATAATGTAGAAATGTACTAGATAGAATTAAAATTATATGTAATTTGTAATTAAGCTATTACAATGATCCAGGCAAGAGAATAAAGGATTTGCCCTTCAGAAGTAAAAATGAAGATGGAGTTGAAATGAAGTGAATAGATCTAAAAAATATTAGTGTTACTAAGGTGTGGTAAGAGTTTAGATTTGAGAATGAGACAAAGATGTAATAAATAAGATTACCTACACAAATGATTTTCATTGATTTTTTTTTTTACTGTTAATATTTACAGCAACAAAAAAACCTAGGAAATGCTCAGTATTTGCTGAATTTGAATGGGAAGGTTAAGGTAGAAATCATGAGTTTAGCTTTGGAATTATTGAGAATTTTTATGGGTTGAGTTGTGCATCAAAATATATGTTTAATTGCTAACCCCTAGTACCTGCACATGTTATATTTTAATAGCCAGCCCAACTCCATCTTGTGCCCAAGTGACAGTTTGTACCTGCATTAGAACAAAGTGCTTGCATTTGGACAAAGCTCACCTAGTGTGTGTGAAACTTCCTTGTGCCCCCCACTAACCTGGCATGGCTCTGCTTCTGTAAGATTCCTCTTGCTCTCCTCTGAGCCCTCCCAATTAAAAGTATGATTTAAAAGGAGAAATCAAACTGTTTCCCATTGCTGAGGAAACTTCTGGGTGCTAGCCACCCTTGGCCACCAGCTATAATAAAGGGTTTAAATCTGGCACATCTCTATTGTTGGAACTCGCTCATCCATAACAATCTTATCTGAAAATAAACTCTTTGTAGATGTAATCAAATTAAGATAAAGCCATGTTGGATTAAGGTGAGCTCTTAATCTTATGATAGGTGTCTTTATAAGGATGATCAATTTAGAGACACACATAAAGGCCATGTGAAATTAAAGAGAGAAGTTGAAGTAATGTATCTACAAGCTGTGACTGCCAAGAGTTGTCACAACCACCAGAAACTAAGGAGAAGGACACTAAATGAATTATACTTTAGAGTTCCAGAAGAAACTAAGCCCACCAAATCCATGATTTCAGGCTTCTAGCCTCCCATACTGTGAAAGAACAAATTCCTATAGTTTTAAGCCATCTAGTTTGTAATATTTGGTTTGGACAGACCTACGAAACTAATAAAGGAATGTATTTCCAATACCCAAAAAGAAATGTCAACAGTGAGTCTGAAATTTGTATCTGAAATTGAGAATAACCCTAATGAAGATTTCTTTTAGCCAAGACTTACTACTATTAGGATAAACACCTTTGATTACACCCCTCCCAATGATTATCTTCTAGTAAAAATGACTTTCCTCATTTATTATGAACACTGTAGGAGATCCTAAATTCCCTTTGACAATCTGAAAGCTAAGAAAAGTAAGACATAAGAAAAAAGCTAAAAAAAAGAAAGTATGATACAATAGGGAACATTGGGAGAATTTTTATATAAAATTGCTCCAATTTCTGCTTTTAGGGGAAAAAAATGTATTATGTCTTGAGATTCATGTGTTATTTAACTAATTCCAGTAGCTGTTCAGAGTCTCATAGAGATTTTCTTTAATTCAGTCATCACTTCCTAGGAAGGACCAAGAGATAACCTTTCAGGGCCTTTTCTGGGATGTAAATATCATTATCAATTCCCTGTATGATTATAAAGGGCATTCTCATTTATCAAGGACAAGTCTACCTCCCAGGCCAAGCAGATATCAGAGATCAAACTGCTTCAACAAGTTCATAATCAATTCTGCTCCCTATCCAGCACAGACTCCAGTAAAACTGGGCCTTGAGTCCAGAAAGAATAACTTAATGGAAGTGCGTACTGCCTGGGAAGGAAGAAATCAGCTTCATTATTTTTAGGTTTTTGTACATAACAGCTAGCTCTTTCCTCAGAGCTAGCCAAAAGGCATTACACTGGGCTGGCCCTAAAGAATACTGTCCTCAGGCTTGACCATGAATTAATGATCCACTGTGGTCCTCTTTACATACAGACAGATTAAAATGGCTGCTGCCGTCTATGACTGCACCACCCTCACTGTGCCTGATTTGTCAATTGACTGCTGCTTCAGGAGATCACATCTAATCCAATTGTCCAGGATTTGATATCATATCTTCTTAGACATAATGTATGGGCAGTGTGAATGTGTTCCAAGTTAGTCCACCTAATGTAACCCAAATCACTTAAAAGCAACTATGAAATTCTATGCAAAGCTCTCTATTGAGATTCCTGGAACATACAAAACTACCAGCCAACTTAGAATCTTTTCCTTCCTCTTCCTGGTCCTCTCTCTATCCACCAGCTGTGCAATTAGCAATAAATATTTTCACTATTCTCAGCCAAATTAAGCAAAAATCCTCCAAGCAACATGCACAGGTGAATTTGTGCAACAGCCAATTCTAGGTTGTCAGGAAGAAATGGTCACGGGGTCTCTGGACAGAATGTCCTCTCCCACTGGATTCATATGCTTTTCCTCAGCTAGTCTTACTTCCAACTGCTTAATTCAATTTTTATGCTAAATAGTTCTCCCTCTACAGTCTTAAGCATAAGTCAAGGCCTTGTTTATCCCCTTTCTCTGGCCAAAGGAAGGTAAATATTTCTAATACGAAACTTTATCAAGAAACAAAATAATAAACAATCCATGTATATGTTACTACCCAAGGGGACTTAGGAAGCAATTTCACTTTTTTGGGTAGAATACAGCATAGATCATGGCCCTCCCCTTCTGCTTCTCCAGCTGGTATCCCCAACTTCTATACTTGATGCTGTAATCATGTTAGAATCATGTGTTGCCTTGTGCAAGCTCACTAAAACAAGGCTCTCAAATGGGTTCGCAAGGACAAAGGAGAGAAGCAAATAACTGAAGACTGGGATCTCTGCTCTGATAAGAAATGTTTAGGATCACCAAGCTAGCTAAGGGAGTGGTGAGATGTTTAAGGAAAGCAGCCCTGGAAATTGGACTGCTCTTCTACCTTTCTTCTCATCCTCTTTATAGGTGCCTGGGGCTAACTAGATAGTCTCCTTTCCTGTCTCTAGATCTGAAGTGGAAAGGAGAAAAGAAAGGGCACTTTAAGCAAGTTTGTACTTGCTCAGCAGTTGGTAAGAGCATGGACTCTACTCCTTGAGATAATATAGGCTCTTTCTTAAGAGAATATCAAGCAATCAGGGATTCTTTAGCTAGGAGCAGTAGTTCTACCCTTAAAAACCCTGCCTGCTTTTACTGACACAACTTCAATGAACTGAAAGTACAAAGGTAACAAGAGTGCAGCAAAAATAAACAAGTCTTAACTATCTTACATATATTGTATATAGCTTTTCATGGATAATTGAGAACAATTGAGCTGGAAAAGAGAGATGGAGAAGGGAAGGTGAGAAAAAGGAACCAACCAGGAGAGACACAAAATGACAAAAGCAAATTAAGCAACAAGAACAAAGTGAAAAGTGTCAAAATTCCAGCTTACAAGGTATATGATAAGGCTACAGGGATAAAAACAGCATGGTACTGGCACAAAAAAGGAGAAATTTCATAGTGTTCATTATGTATTGCAAACATGTATTAATAAAAATTAAATATTTTTTTAAATGGTCAATACTCTACCATCATCAACAGACTGGTCACCCAGACCCCCTCACCAAGTCAACAAATAAACATTAGTGTTTTAGTCACTGGGACAAAATACTTGATACCCATTGCTTAAAGAAGAAGAGGTTATTTTGTCTCACAGCTTTGGAAATTTTAGTCCATGGTTGCCAGGCTCAAACATAGACATGGCATGCTGGAAGGGCCCGCCATGGAGGGTAGCTGCTCATGCCATGGTGATGAGAAAGCAGAGTGAAAGGATGAGCTGAATAGGGATACACACCCTTTCAGGTCATGTTCTCAGTGACCCACTTACTAACTGCACATTTAGCACATTTGGTGCATTTAGCACATTCAGTATAGCACACCCATGACACCCCAGATCTAAACCACAATAATCAGAGTTAAACTACACCATAGATCAAATGGACTTGACAGACATCTACTGAAAATTCCACCCAACCACAGCAGAATACACATTAATTTGGACAGCTAATGAAACCTTCTCCAAAACAGATCATATTTTTGGCAATAGAACAGACCTTATAAATACAAGAAAAATTGAGACAGTTTTAAGTGGTTTAGATATAAATATCTTGCAAGAGCCTTCTATGTTCAGAGGTTGGTATTTTTGGAGGTGATTAGATTATGGGGGTGTAAGAGCTGTCTTGTGGGGAAGTGGGACCTGGTCAGAAGAGGCGAGTCACTGGTGACTTGACTGGGCATATCTCCCCCTGGCTCCACCCTTTTCTCTGCTTTCTGGACACCATGAGGTAAGCAGCTTTTTCTCCACTATTTTCTTATTCTGTGCCCTGCCTGTCTTGTAGCCAGCATACTATAAACCAAAAACATGAGCCAAAATAAACTTTTCCTCAAGAGTGTCAGGTATCCATTCCCAGCAATGAGGAATGTTACTAAGACAGATTTCTTGCATCTTATTGGAATAAAGCTAGAAATCAACAACACAAAAAAACTATAAAAATTATATTAAAATATGGATATTTAACAATTCACTTTGGAACAATCACATTGTCATTAAAGAAGTCAAGAGAAATTTAAAAATTCCTAGAATCAAGTGAACATGGAAACACAACATAGCAGATTTTGTAGAACGCAATTCAGTAGTAGTTCTAAGAGGAAAGTTTATAGCTATGAGGGCCTATATTTTTTAAAAAACCAGACAGGTAGCAAATAAATAACCTAATGAAGCATCTCCAGGTCCTAGGAAAAACAAAAATAAAACAAAACCCAATAGAAGAAAAGAAATAAGGATCATAACTGAAATTAATGAAAGAGACTAACCTAATACAAGGATCAATGAAACAGAGTTAGCTCTTGATAAGCTCTTAGCCAAACCAACAAAAAGAGAAAGAACACCCAAATAAATACAATTAAGGATTTTAAAAGAGAATGTTAAACATCCACTGAAATCCAGAGTGTGATTAGAGGCTATTCTGAAAATATATATTTTAATAAATTGTATAAATGGATAAATTTCTAGACAATATGACTTACAAAAATTGAACCCCAAAACTATAAAAAATGATCAATATCAAACAATGAGATTGAAGCAGTAATAAAATCTCAACAAAGAAAAACTCAGGATCTTATGAATTGACTACTGAATGTTAACAGACCTTCAAAGAACAACTAACACCAATGCTCCTCAAATTATTCCATGAAATAGAAAGAAAATGAATGCTTCCACATTCATTATATGAGGCCAACATCACATTGGTACCAAAACTGGATAAGAACACAACCAAAAAAAAAAAAATGTGGAAGGAATTATACACCAGTATCTTTGATAAATGTAGATGCAAACTGAATTCAACAACACATTATAAAGTCCATACAGGCCAGGCGTGGTGGCGCACACCTGTAATCCCAGCACTTGGGAGGCTGAGGCAGGAGGATCACTGTGGGTTTGAGACCAGCCTGGACTGCATAGTGAGTTCCAGGTCAGTCTCAACCACATAGTGAGACCCCGTCTCAAAAAAAAAAAAATCCATACACCATGAAAAAGTTGGTTTCATTCCAAAGATACAAAAATGCTTCACTGTATGCAAATCAATAAATATGATAATTTACATAAATAAAATCAAGAACAAAAGTTTCGTGATTCTCCCAGTAACAGAAAAAACTTCCTACAAAATTCACCATCTTTTCTTAATAAATCTCTGAAGAAACTGAGTAAAGAAGGAGTACATCTAAACATAATAAAGATATGACAAACCTATAGTCAACATCTTACTATTGGTGACAAACTGACAGCATTTCCTCTAAAATTAGGAAGGAGATAAATTGTCCAATCTTCCTACTACTATTCAATATAGTGCTTGAAATTTTAGCCAGAGAAATTAGGCAAGACAAAGAAACAAAAAAGATACAAATAAGAAAAGAAGTCAAATTATTCTTCTATCAGGTGATATGATCCTATAATTAGAAAGCCCCCTCCAAAATATAGCCCTAAAAATCCATAAAAATTCTTTTAGAGATGACAAACTCAACAAAGTAGTTAGAATAGAAAAATCAACATTAAGAAATGGAAAGATATGTCATGTAAAGGTACAATAGCCCAATGAGGAAAGTAACTGTATCGTATACCTAAAATGTACTAATAAAAATATACACAAAATAAATCTAGTCACAAAAAAGAAATCAATAATTTTAACACCAATAATTGAATATCAGAGAAAGAAATCAAGGAAACAATTCCATTTACATTAGCAACAAAAAAATGAATATGTAGGAATCAACCTAAGTAGGTAAAAGAATGAAAAATACAAAATAATGAAAAAAGAAGTTAAAGAAGACAATAAAAGATGGAAAGACTTCCCATGTTCATAGATTGGTAGAATTAACTTTTAAAATGGAATTCTTACCAAAAGTAAGCTATAGAATCAGTGCAACCTTATCAAAATTCCAGTGACATTCTTCACAAAACTAGAAAAGAAATCCTGAAATTCATACAGAAACACTAAAGAATCAGAATTGCAAAACAAATTCTGAGCAAAAAAGAGCAAGGCTAGACAAGGCATCAGAATATCTTATTCCAAATTATACTACAAAGTCATAGTAACAAAAACAGCATGGGACTTGCACAGAAACAGATTTGTACAACAACAGAATAGAATGGAGAACACAGAAATAAATGCACACAACTATAGCCATCTGATTCTTGACATAGGACCAAAAATGTACACTAAAGCAAAGATGGCCTCTTTAATTAGTGGTGTTGGGAAAATTGAATATTCACATGTAGAAGATTGAAGCTAGGTCAAGTGACCTGGTAGAAAAATCAATTCAAAATACATCAAAGATCTAGAAATAAGATCTTAAATTTTGAAACTGCTAGAAGAAAACATAGAGGAAACACTTGAAGTCAGAGTCACAAGCAAAGACTTCCTAAATAGGTCTCCAGTAATAAGACAACACTTCCAAATTATTTCATTCTTTCTTCTAAGCTCTCAAACTTTCTCTTCTTCTTTTATATATTCAATCTCTTCTTTCTGTGGATTTCTTCTCTTTAGCCTATAGATACTAACTCCAGCTAAATTCCATTGACCTTGTACTACTCTTGGTAATTTGTCTCGTTCCATTCTCTGACAAATTTTCAAACAGCAGTCAGCCATCACTTTCTGTTTTAATTTACTTTACTAAAGACACCAATGCTTCCATATTACTAAATCTAATGAACAGTTATTTATTTCTTTATGGTAGAAATGATTCTTTTTGGTTCTATGCATATTTCCTTTACAGATACTGTTACCTCCATCTACTCTTTATGATATTAGTGTTCCCAAAGGTTTATTCTCAGCCTATGCACAGTTTGTAATTTGGGCCACACTTGTGGCTTTAACAACCATCTATCTGAAGATCAGGCTCTAGCATATACCTCTGTCTGAGATTTCTCCCCAGAGCTTTAGGCACATATATCTATTCTTTGTTTGGTTTGATTTGGTTTGGTTTGTATTTTTGAAACAGGATTTCATTATGTAGTTCAGGCTGGCCTTGAACTCATTATGTAGCCCAGGTTAGCCCCAAACTCATGGTGATCATACTTTGGTCAAAAATGATATTTAAGCAACTGTAACTGAAATAATCAAATACCTTAGATAGTCTAGGACAATTCTGATTGCGAAATCATATGTTCTAGTTTGCAACTCTGAACAGCTTGACCTTCTAACTATAAATTTAATATAAATGGTATATACCAAGAGAACATAAAAGAAGCAACTAATTCTGTTGGCAAAATCAAGGGAAACCTCACAATGGAACATTCAGTTGGATCTTGATGTGAATATACAATTTTTGTTCATAAGACAGGAAACCACATTCAAATCAAAGAAAAAAATATGAGCAAATGAAAAGAAGTGAATGAGATAACCAACAACAGGGGACAGAAGAACCCACAAAGATTAATGGTTGCATAGTTTGGATCTGAAATGGTCCCTAAAGCATCATGTGTTTTGGAAAGTTATTGGATTATGGGAGTGATATAGCTGACTTGCTATTAGGAAGTGGGGTCTGAGCAGAAGAGGAGGGTCACTGCAATATGATCTGGAAGGTTGTATCTCCCTCCTCAGCTCCTCTCTTCACTCTCCGCTTCCTGGCCACCATGATAATAACAGCTTTTCCCCACCAGACTCTTCAATCATGTTCTCTCTGTGTTGGAGCCTGCTGATCATGGACTAAAGTTTCTGAAACTGTGACCCCAAACAAATCTCTCCTCCTTTAAGGGTGTCAGGTATTGCATCACAGGGATGAAGGAGGTAACTAAGACAAAGGCTACCGAATGATGGGCACTAGGTAGCAGAGAGCTTTGTAAAGAATGTTGATTACCACGTTGATTTCCATCCTCTCTCCGATTCACTAGTTCCCAATACGTGTGACAAACTGGACGCATAAATCACCCAGAAAATTTGCCTAAAATACAATTTTAAGGGTCAGATGTATATAATTCGATTTAGACTATTTTTAATGGCTCCTTGGAATTGTCTCATGAAATTTATATGATGAACGCTTTTTGGTAATTGTGACTTTGGAAAATGAAGTAAAACCTTCTTAGGCTTGTTCCACTGGAATCACAAAGATATAAAACTAGTAGGATCAACCGTGGAAAATTCCTCAGAAACAAAGTCGACTGGTTACCCTATATCCATTGGCATGTGGACTCTAGGTTTACTCCTGCTCTTTCTATCCATTACCCATCATTTTCAACCTGCAAAAGCAATTTTATTATTCTAACCATAAAGTAATATTATTTTCTAAAGCTTATCTAAGAGGTGAGACTTTCTTTCTTCATTCAAAACTGCTAACCTGGAAAACAAACAAAAAACAATGGCAGGCTACTATTAATCCTTTTGACTCCTATTTTTCCCATATGAGCTTTCCAGCTTTAATAAATTTACTTCTGACTAATTTTAATAGCTGTGTAATGCTTTAGTATTTGGCTCGGGAGACGATCTTTTGGTAAAAATATTACAAAGCCATCTTCTGGTTTTAGAACATTTATTTCTCCTGAAATTCTGAGATATAAGCATAGTTGAAAGGAAAGATTTTAAACTTATATTTTATTTTGGGTATTAGGGTTGACATTCCAAATTTATTATGTCCTAAAAAACCAGGGCCAGGGATTTATCTCATTGGTGCTGCTGCCTGCCTTGCAAGCTCATGGTCCCTAGTTCAATCTCTGGTACCAAAAACAAAAACAAAAATTCTGCTGTACAATTGGGATATCTTAATTCCTTGAAAAACTACGGCTGCCTTTTTAATCTTCCTAAAGTTGCTAAGTAGAACTGTTAGTAACATTAAGCAGTAAGCCCGATGAAATAAGATTTTTCATTTCTAATTTTGCTAATGATCAACTCTAAATTAGAATGTAACCAAGATCTTAGGCTTTATTTGCAAAGAAACTAAACCCATTTATAGAGTTCACAAACTGAAATCCCAATTTGACTTCCTGACCTGCTGGCCACAATCTTTGGAGAAAACATTATTAACCTGTAGAGCAAGTTTCCTTTAACCATAATTTTGTTTTTCCTGGCTTCCTTCTTATAAGACAATAATGATAAGATTGCCAATCTCCACCTTTCTTCAGCTCCACAAATACTTCCCTGCCATGCAGAGAGTTTTAACAACACTTGTTGTGAAATTATTTTCCTCCTTGATGAGTATGTTAGCCTATTGTGTTCAGGAAGAAGCAAAGCCCTTCCTTCAAAGAGCAGATGAATTCATTACAAGGAAGAAGGCAGTTCCTGGCCAGACAAAGGGAGTCGCCTACTCTGTATGACTTCCCATTCCAAGTAATAGTTGGTACATTGCCCTGTGATTTTCCACACTCAACATGCACAGGGACTGATGTCCATCTTTATTCAGAAAACCAGGCAGAAAATAATAACATAACATAACATACACAACAGCTGAGGGCTGATTCACTGCCTCATGAACTGAACTTCTGACAAAGAAGCAAAAGCCTCCTACACCTACATGTAAGAACAAGGCTCAAATGCAACAAGAATTTGGAATTGAAAGCCAGTCTCCAAGTAATATGGGTATGCAATTATCTTACTGCAAAGAAACTCAGCACAGGCTAGGACTTGATGGGCCATCACAGACTTGCCACAGCCTTGCCTTGGCACCTCCCCAGCTAGCACTGAAGAGTAGAAACAGAAGGCCTGTCAAGCCACAACTCATGCTATTCCATACCCACTAATATCACCTGAACCCAGATTTTTCAGGAAATTTTAAGACAAATGCTTTTAAGGAGTAAAACTAAATTGCTTATCTTTTTAAAAATGTTCTCACTTTTATTGAAATTCTGTGTACTTGTGAGTGGAATGAATCAGGTTAAATTGTTCCCCAAAACAAAAGGAAGAACAACGTGAAAGAACTGAAGAACCTATAACCCAGCCCCTCGCAGAGTCAGTCTTTACCACAAGGGCAGACACTGGCTCCATGATGGGTACAGCAACTGACAGCTGGAAATGTTACATCAAAACAACTAAAAGCAGAGCCCGGATTTGAACACCACATGGCCAAATGCAAGCCCAGTGTTCGACCCTTGTCTTTCTGGCTCCATAGTACCAATCCTTGAACTGACATGTATCTCCAAATATAGAACTAATAAAATATTAGCACAGGAACATAGATTTTAGAGAAAATTCATTTCTTTCAGTGAAAAAGTGTGCTTTATTTACTAATGGGCAAAACCTCACTACTCTTTAAAAATTCTAAAAAGTTACTACATAAAATCTTTCAGACTTGATGTTTAGGAACTGTAGAAAAGCAAGCCAATTTGTACCTGACATCAATACAGTGTCTTTGCGTTCATGTAGCCCGCCAAGATAGCAATATTTAAAAGTACCAGCGCGCCCCCTTGTGGTACATTGCAAATACTGTCTTTACTACCAATTTAGAAGTTCAGTATGGACCCATTAAATTCTATGTAGCTCATTTCACAAGACACCAATCTTACAAGATTGATTCATATGGAACAATAATAAGTAATATATCCTAGAACTTGTAGAATGTTCTGTGACAAAATATGATCATGACTTGATACCCACCCTGAGTTCCCAAGAATTACAATTAAAAAATAAATACAATTAACACATTCTTCCATACCAGGAGTTATAAAGAACTATCTTCTGTGCTTTCCAATTTGAGGATATGAATATTAAATGTAAATATTTTTATCAAAGGGCGCATGAAAATTATCATAGGTAGAACAAAAAGTCTTTGTAAAAGTTCATTAAAATCCCAGTTACTGGTTGCTTTCTTTCAAGCGGAACTTTCTGTACTTGTTCTAGCCATTTGGCTTTGTGAATTCATTGGTTCAGGATATGCCACAAGCCTCATGAACTCTTCTTGATCATACCAATTACCTGTGATACTGCATCTGGACACAACACAAATTAATTCCTCTTTTGTTACCAATTTTCCCCTTTTCCATAACGACCACTGAAAGTGGAGGTTCTGGAGTTCACACTCATTGGGCTTTTTTTTTTTTTAATATAGGCAAGTCTCATCACTTTGAGTGCTAGAAGTCAAAAAACCGTGTCCTAAATTACAGTCTTCTGTGGGTAAGGATGTAGCTCAGTGGTAGAGTGCTTGCCTAGTGTGCACAATGCCCTGGTTCAATCCTCACTACTGCAAAAATAAATAAAATAACGATGGCCCTTTGGCATGCTGAATATTTTGCACAAAGGAGTTTGGAAGGCCTCCGAGGCAAATTCCCTCTGACCACTCCTCCGCATGTCTCCACTGAAGCAAATCAAAAGAAGCACAGGCTGTCTTCCCTACAGTGAGTCACAGAAACCATAACTCCTCTCCTTCAAAGACAACCATAAAACCTAGAAGGGTTAGTCTCTTCCTTCTTCCCTAAAGATCCTTATTCCAGAGGGCCTGCCACACCACCTGGAAGAAGGGGAGCTCCACAGAGAAGCCAAGAAGAATATAACAGACTGACCTTGCTCAGTCCCCCCATCCCACCCTGTCTATTGCCACTAGGTTAATTCTGTTTAATCACATTTCTCCATGGATGTTCATTCTTCATCAAACCTAAGCAAACAACAACAACAAACAAACAACAAAAAACCAGGCAGTTTTCCTGGGTCATTGGGTTCTTATTCCTGAAGTCTCCCATGTCACATAAAGATTTGATTAAGTAAATGTGTTAAATTTTACCCTTGTTAAGCTGTCCTTGGTTCCAGGAGTGTTGGCCCTGACCTTTATGATGGGCTAGGACCCTTTGTGCAATTTAATGTAAGGCCCTTAGCCTTAATTTTTCATCTGTAAAAATGGAGAGAATAATGGAAACCTCCAAGTGCTGTCATGAGGAGTAAATACAATAATAAAGTTAAGGTATATAGCATCAGGCTGGGAACAAAGCAGGCATTTAATAAATGTTATAATTATTATTTCTGGGTCTTCTGAGATATAGTCTAATACTTTATTTCTAATTATCTTCCTTTATTTCTGTCACTTTTCTAGTGTAATTTTAACCCATCAATGGAAAAGGTAAATTTTAATGTGTGTTTTCTGGTTTCAGAGTCCTGCATTTGAATTACTGCTAATTCTAACGTGGGAAGATTGCACGCTGGAGCCAGTCTGTAGAAACCTAAGTAATCAGTTATTTTTGCCATTTTCGGGGTGAATCTTCAGATACCCTTTGTATTGGAGAGCTGCAAAAACGGGTGCTGATGTTTTTAAACCACTAACAGTGATATATGTAAGTATCTAGTATTTGTTTTTCAGTGGTCAGGAGATTCTTTTACATTAACCTAGAATTTCTAATGAAAACTGATTTGTGAAGAAAAAGTTTTCACACCATGTATCTGTCCAGACTATTTTTAATTTTATTTAGTTATTTATTTACCCATTTATTTCATTTATTTATGCTGTGCAAGACTGAAATCAGAGTCTTCTGCATGCTAAGCACAAGCTCTGCCACTAAGCTACATCCTGGGCCCTACCTGTCCAGTTCAGATGAAAACATGATGATGTAACATCCCCGGATGGAACACACAAACAGTCTGTGCGCCTTGCTTTATCACCACACATTACAAGGGACTTTCTACACCAGCTTCTGCGTGCTTATTGTAAAACTTGCATTTCTGTTTCTCTAAGTAATGCAGTGATATCCTGTCAAGGTTCTACACATGCTTCCTGATTTCTCTGTACAACTTACATTTGGATATGTTCCAATCTTCTCATTAAATGTAATCAAGCCCAAATTATGCTTATGAGAGAAAGAAAATGAAAGGTACTTTTCAAGCAGGTTATTCAAAATAATATTTAATAGATTTTTATCCGTGCCCACCCTTTATTGTCTGTTACTTAGGAATTAAATGTTGAGTGGCAAGGTATGATTATTATGATAACTTGAAGGGCACTGGAAATTGAAAAATGGGAAGATATAAAATTTAGATCAAAGTGAGTATATTTCACATTACCAATCTTTTTCCTGTAGGACTTAATTTTCTACAATAGATCTTCCTTCTATGTTATATAAAAGGCTTGTTTCTCTTCTTTGTTACAATTTTCAAAATCTTCTCACTGAGCCTGTGTGAAGCTGTGGATTGAATCTTTAGTACACCAAAAAATACAAACAAAAAACTGCAAATTAACAAGTTGGGTTTCTTTTGGGTATTTTTTTCAAAAACAAGTACTTGTCTTTTTTGTGTAACTTAAAATAACTATGTCCCTGTGTTATTCAGCTTTCACAGGATAAGAAATACCACAAGTGTCTTTTATTCTGGATTTACATTTTTTAATAATCTTTTTTAAAACAAGAAATAAACTATAATAGTACATAAGATCCTAATGAGATAATTGACAATGTGAGATAGGAAGAAAGGGGCTAAAGGTGTAGGGAAAGTGGAAAGGGTAGGGGAAAAGTAATAAGGGAAATGAAAAAATAGGAGAAAATGAAAAATGGAAATAAAATGTTTGTAAATAAGGAGGGAAGAGGGGGTGAAGGGAGGGCAGGGACAAGGGGAAAAATGAGAACCAAGACCTATCGTGTAAAGGTACAAGATCCCAATAATGAATGTAACTGTACTGTAAACCTAAAGTATACCAACAAGTCAGTGAGGAAAAAAAAAAAATACACCACTATGACTGCTTGTGATGAATGATTTAAACCGGCATGTTGTAGTATTTTAGTGAGTTTCTTGGCAATAATATTAACTTCCCATAACAAATAGCCTTCAAACTATTCAGGTAAGATCAAATAGTTGCTATTTACACTTTCCTAGGAGTCAGAAAGAAGAATTTAGACAAGAGTGGTGGCTCACGCCTATGCCAGCACTCGGGAGGAGGCTGAGGCAGGAGGATCACCAGGAGTACAAGGTCAGCCTAGGCTACATAGTGAGTTCAAGGCCAGCCTGAAGCAAGACTATGTTTCAAAAAAAAAAAAAAAAAGGAATTTAATCCTACAAAGTTAAATGCCTAAAGAAAAAAGAGACCACACAGATGTTTGATATCAAAGACAGAACAATTTTCCATCTCTATTTGGTGTTCCTAAACTCGAGGCAGCCCTTTTCACTTGGTTTTTCTCCATTCCCTTCCTTCTCAGCTCTCTGAATTATAATTAAGGACCTTGGAGGACAGGTCTGACCTCAAGTGAAGGTAATTTTTAGTAATATGCAAAGTCTAATGGAAGATCGTTCTTTCCAAATGATTGATTCTGCTTCTTCAGTGTCTCTGACACAAATCTGTAGGGTGTTGGCAATTTGTCTTACAAACAGTAAACAACCAAAGGCGAACTACATTCTAAGTGTTGCAAAAGCAGGTGTTACTAGTTCTACCTCTTGCTTCATCCAGCTCTTGCTGTTGTCTAAAAATAACAAAGTTCATGACAAGGCACTTTACTAAGATTTTCAGAACTTGTCCATTGCTGGGTTGTGTTTTTGGAGAGGAAGGAAAAAGGGAGAAAGGCCGTAAAATCCCCTTCAGTATCTTTGACCAATTGGTTCCAGGACTTTCTACAGATGCCAAAATCTGCAGATGTTTAAGACTCTTAAATACAGTGGCTTAGTGCTTGCATAAAACCTACATGTATCTCCTGGATATCTGAATCATCTCTTGATTATTTATAATACATACGACAGTGTAAATGCCATGTAAATTGATGTTATAATGTATCAGGGAAAAATGACAAGAAAAGTCTGTACACTTTAGTATAGACACAATATTTTCCCAAATACTTTGATCCATGACTAGGGAGGTTTGAGTTCATTTTTCCTTATAAGAAGATCCCCAGATAGAGGAGGCATCCCACATTGGCCTGGACTAAGAAGAAATGAGAAGTATAGTGTTCTGTGGTTCAACGTGATAAGCTGAATACAGTTCAAACCACTTAACTGTATCCCTACTCCCTTCTACCCAAAAAATCAGAGGAGAATGAAGCATCAAGGTTCATTAACAAAAAACAAATAATCCCACTAGTAACCGATACAAAGAGTCCTGATGATGTCCACAGGCAAAATATTTATTTTCCAAGGATAGTCTTACAGAGCCCGCCTGGGGTGAGCAGCCTGGAGGATCTTTCCGCTGCAGCCTCCTTTCTCTATCTCCCCAAAGATGCCTATACTCCTCCCAGGGGTGCTGGCTCAGTCCTGGGAGCTGAGTGAACTGTAAGATCCTTCAGGTCACTATAACTGGCTTTCCTTGACAACTCAACATCCCCTATGCTTGGGCTCTTCCTCGTAAAAAGAGGCTTAGGCATTTCAGAATCTACTAATTGGAGTACTAAAAAGAAAGATGAGCCATCTTTCTTGCAGCATTAATCACTATTGATAGCATAACATATAGTACATTATTGAGGTGTTTAAAATTTCTTTTCCCAGAATCCGTATTATAAAAGTCCTCTCAAGCAAAAGTAAAGAAAAAAGAAATAAGTTTTACTATTCATTCAAGAAATCCAAATACAAACTAGGGTCTTCTATAAACCAAGAATTGTAGTAGATGCTGGGACTATGGAAATGAATAATTTGTAGCCACAGTATCAGTGTGCTGATAAATTCAGAATTTTACTGGAGGTATGATGAAAGTTGCAAAGAGGCACATAAAAAAATTAATGGCAATGTAGTCCTCTATGAACTTTCATCTGGATATGAACAAACTGTGTTAGCTCTGAGGAAGCACTATTCCCTGGGAGAGAATTAGCAAGTGGGAGGTAGGCACAAGAACTCAAAGGAAAGCACGCACCTTGATTAATTTTCCTGGGTCACAGCCCCCGACAGCCAATTCTGTAGAGGAGGTACGTCATTTTACAAAATGAGTTCTGTTCTCCACCTGCTGTTTAACAAATGTGAAAAAGACACAGGCAAAGGATGCCAAGAACAGAGAGGCAGGAAAGTGGCACATCTGTGAATGTAGATCTGGTGCTCCAACCACTGTATGATGTATTTATTTGGTGCAGATGCCATAACAACATGCCACAGACTGTGTGGGCTAAACAATAAGTAACTGGATTTCTTCACAATTATGGTGGCTACAAATCTGAGTCTAAGGATTCTAGAGAGTTGGTGTCTTCTGGAATATGTCTCTCATGGCCTTTTTTAGATCACCATTGAAAGGACAAAGAGGTGTGATACTGCTTTATCACCCATCACAAGGCTGTGGCCAACACAAAAGATGGGTGGTAAAGTCTGTATCTCAAATGTCCTCCAAAGGCTCATGTCTGTTAAAGTCTTGTTCTCCAAGGTGGTGCTACTGGGGAGAGAGGAAGACCTTTGAGAAATGGGGCTGAGAGGTCCTGAGTCACCAGGCCTTAAAAGGGACTGTGGGAGAGTCCCTTTTTCCTTTTCTTATTTGCTTCCTGGTGATGAGGTGAAAATTTTTTCTCTGCTGTACACTCCAACCATGATGTGCTGCCTGATCACTGGCCCAAAACAATGGGGCAAATCTATCATGGACTGGAATCTCTAAAAGTATCAGCCAAAATAAACCTTTTCTATTCATAAATTGATTATCTCATTACAGTGATGGACATGTTAAGGAGACAAGAACAAAATAAATGTATTTAATTAAAATCTTGTAGGACCCAAGGAGCTTTCACAAATGATGATCCAGACACTCAGGGAAATCTGTGTATTTTTATACTCGAGTTCAATGAAGAATGGATAATGATGTAGAAATGTAATTGGTCAAGAGTCTGAAGCAACAGCAATACACTAAGGGGGAACTTAGCAAGGCCTGTCTGCTCAGACTCTTCTTGGCCACTCTGTGTAGCAATCCTTCCTCCAAGGACGTGAAAGGAGCCCTGCCACATCAGGGGTGAAGGGTGAAGTCAGAGAGTGACATTTTTAGGTTCCACAGTTTGCTTTGGAGGAAGAGTTCCAATTTGTATAAATCACACTAGGGAAGGATTCTAGTTTATATGACCTACTGTGGGGAACAAAGAATCGGAGAAAGAAGGGTAGAAGAAGATTAGAAACAAAACTGCTTTGGTTCCCTTCAGTTCAAAGTACTCAGGACTCCAAGGTGCCATACTCTGGGTTATTGTGTTCTGAGTCCCAGTGCTGTGTTCCTCCAGTGTCTCCTTATGGTCTTTCCTATGTGTTCATCAGTGTTCTAATTTTACTATATAAAAACATGAAGCATATTGCATTAGGGCATATAATCTCATTTTACCTAAATTACTTCATTAAAGGCCCTATCTCCAAATATAGTGACACTCTGAGGATATTTACATAGGGTTTAAAACTTCAGCATATGAATCAGGGAAAGGAGCACAGTTCAGCCCACAGCACAGTGTCTTGCAATATACCACAGATATGGTAAGGAAGTTGTACCTGAAAGACAACCAACACAAAGGAAGGAACGAAAGAAGGCTAGAGGAAGGGAGGGAGAAAAGGAGAGGAAGAAAGAGGGAGGAAGGGAGGGAGGGAGGGGAAAAAGTCCTAATTTTCTTAAAGTTTGGCAGGAGGATTAAGATAAGATTCCACTTTATGCGTTATCTGCAGTAGATTGGTAGAGGCAGGCTGGAGCTCTGCCTGAGGAGTACTGAGGGAGAATGGAAAATGGTTGTCGTACAGGATGGCACTTTCCTCCCCAGATCCTTTAAGGTCATTAAAGAGAGGAAAATCAACAAATGTCATGATATTCTGCCGCACATACCACAACGCAGTAGAAACTTTACAATTATTCACCACCAAATAATCATTTTTGTGGTTATCACCAGTTATTTATTGCTTAGTTATTCTATCCACCAGAAAAGATAAGGACATGGGCTCCAGCATCAGACAACCTTGCATTTGCATCCTACCACTACTACGTACAATGTGACCTTAATCAATTTAATTTCTCTGTGCCTCATTATCTCATCTAGAAATTGGGAATAATGACTGTCCTCCTTAGGGGACTTTAGTGAGGATGATAAAAGGAAATAAATGCAAAGATTATTGCTCTATTAATATTTTCAGGGGTTATACATAGTAGTAGATGCTTTATATCTTACCTATTTTAATCTGTGCAAACTACCTATGAAAGCTATATCTATAGCACCAGCACTCTAGTATCCTACTTACCCTTCCTATTTCTGAGGATAATTCTCATGGGAAGATTCGTGAGAACTCTGCACTCTGAAACAGAGAGAATAACTTTAGAATCACTTCTTTCATTTCTCTTTGGATGGTGCATTCCACTCTGTGTACAGTTACTTTTCTGGCACAGTTCCTGTGACAACTTCTCTCTGGGATATCTTCCCACTCTCCTCAGACATCAGTAGTACTCATAGCTCTTTCTGTTACCAAAATATATCTAATAAAATCATAAGTAAAAGGCTACCTGTGTTAATGGAAATCTAAAAATAGAGCTATGATGCTACATTAATCAAAATAGTAAATGATTTGAACTGTTTTGCTTAAATGGCATAAAACCCCATATGTGCTCTTTACCTCTAGCATTAACTGGTAATAGGTACAATCAGATCTCATAGTTATTAGGTTTTCAGAACAATGGAAAGCATTTTTCTTTCTCTCTGTCTCCTTTTCTTTCTCTTTTCTTTCTTTCTTTTTTTCCTTCCTTTCATAAATATTTATTAAGCACCTATGAGCTTGGTGGCAGGGAGGAACCAGCAACAAAATAGAAACAAAAAGTTGTCCTTGTGAGCTTACAAGATAATGACAAGAGACAGACACAAAACACAAGAGACACATTGCATCAGATGTGAGAAGATGATAGACAAAGCATATCAGGAAACAGGGAGGGGTGAAGGGAAGTGGGTGAGCAGGGAGACGGGGAGACTGCAGCAGTGGAATCTTGAGCAAACATGTTCAGGTTGTGCAAGTGAACCACGAGGCTCTCCAGTGGAGAAACCTGACAGATACTGGGAGCCACAGGTGTAAAGATCTCGAGGAGAGAATGGCCTGGTGCTCTAGGAAACAGCAAGGTGGTCAATAGGAGGAACAAAAGGACAGAGTGAGGGTTTTCATCATGTGTAACCTGGAGCTCTCGCCAAGTGTATACCAGGCTTAATGGCTTGGTTTTGACAGATGCAGTATGGCTGTGGTAGTAAGAGGCTTTGGAGTCAGGGATTGGGGAATGTAGGACTCAGCACAGTGGATGCAGAGATGCCAGGAAGGACCTTGCAAAATCCAGGCACTGATGGTTTTCCTATGGAAGTGAGGAGAGGTAGACACATCCACATTGATGCTTCTCAAACACATGGCCAGCAGACTTAAAATCTTTTTCTTTTGTTTTTATTATCTGCTCTAATTTGCTTTACCATAGCATGATATGTAAACAGAGGAAACTCTGTATGCACAAATTAACTGTAATCTATAACCTAGGGACCAATTAACACTTAAAGTGGCCTAATAGAATTAACACCCTAAGAATTGACCAAGTGGCATTCAAAAGAAATACTTTGAAACAACACTGAGATTCCACCTTACCCAGAAAAAATGGCTGCTATCAAGAAATCAACCAATAACAAATGCTGGCAGTGTTGTGGGGAGGAAAGAGCCCTTCTCTGTTGTTGGTGGGAGTGCAGACTGGTGTAACCACTGTGGAAATCAATATGGGGATGCCTCAAAAAACTAGGATTAGAAGTCCCATTTGACCCAGCTATTCCTCTGCTGGGTATTTTTCCAAAAGAATTAAAAGACTCATACATACCACAGCGATATATCAAACCCATGTTTATAGTGGCTCAAATTTATAGCTAAAATTTGGAAATAGTCCAATTGCCCATCAACTGGATAAAGATTTTTTTATATGTATAAAATGGAGTACTACTTAACCATAAAGAATGAAAAACTAGAGACATTTATAGCTAAATGGATGCACATTGAGGCCATACTCTTAAGTAAAATAAATAGGACCCATGTATAAATACTGAATAGTTTCTCTGGTGTGAAAAAATAAAAGTGTAAATAAGGATTAAATTGTATAATTGATAATGTGAAATAGGAAGAAAAGGTCTAAAGGAGTAGGGAAAGTAGGAGGGGTAGGGGAAAGTAAAGAAGGGAAAAGAAAAAACATGAGAAAAGAAAAAAATGGACAAAGTGTTTGTAAATAGGGAAGGGTAGAGGGAGTAAAGGGAGGGCAGGGGAATGAGGAAAAAATAAGAACCAGGATACATCATATAAAGGTACAAGATCCTAATGATGAATGTAACTATATTGTATACCTAAAATGTACCAATAAACTTAATGGAAAGAAAAGAAATATTTTGACATGTATATTTCATTTCTTTGGAGAGATACACATTGTGTGTGTTTGTGTGTGTGTGTGTGTGTGTGTGTGTGTGTGTGTGTGTCAGCAGCAGGACTGCTGGATCATATGGTTGCTTTATTAACCATAATTTTTTGGGGGAGGTAACAGGGATCAAACTCAGGACCTTGTGCTTGTAAGGTAGGCAGCAGCACCACTAAGCTAAATCCCTGGCCCAATCATAATACTTTTTTTTTTTTTTGAGACAGCATCTTGTTATATAGTCTAGATGGCCTTGAGCACACTCTGTATCCCAGGTTACCCTCCAACTCACAGTAATCTTCCTGCCTCAGCCTCCCAAGTGCTGAGATTACAGGTGTGTGCTACCATTCCCAGCCATTAACCATAATATTTTTTATATCTCAAAACTTTTAAAAAATAGTTTTATCCAAATTAGTACACAGGTTTATTATTTTGCATATTTGTAACAATTTTTAACTGGTGAAATGAGTAGTGTGTAAATTGTGTGATTATGAGAAGTTAGGCACCTCCATCTTTTTGTTTTATTCTGTTTTTTGACACAGGATCTTTCTATGTATCCCAGGTTGGCCTCAAAATTGTGATCCTCCTGCCTTAGCCTCCCTAATGCTGGGATTAGAGGCATTCACTATGATCCCCAGGTCTAGGCACCCCCATCTTTGCAGGTATAATGTCTAAATAAATGCCTGCCTAAGCCAATTCATGCTAGAACAGCTTCCAGATCCACTGCCCATTTGCTCTATGATCTTCCCCTTAGCAAACAATGCTGTCATTTGATTTGACCAAAAGTCCTGTCCCTTCATTCATTAGAACACATATATCTCTCTTTTTGAGAGGTCCTTTCATGAAGATGCTGATCAGGGTTCAGAGTGAAAGTATTCCAAGTATACACAGAGTATAAAATTGTTTTCTGTCCACTTGCTCGCAAATATTCTTTCCTTAGAATACTATGGACTCAAATGTACTTCTGCTATAAATGCCTGGTAGTAAGATGGTAGGTTAGAAACAGAGATGGCATCCTGTCTAATGACTAGAGGATTTCAATGAAGTCCAAAATTATCTGACTCTCAAGAATTGTCCGTCCAAATTCCCATACTCTACCCTTCAACACATACTCATAATGGTGAGTATCTAAATGTCTTCCTGTCACACTGGCTTTTGTCTTCACTGACGTGCACATTGATCTTTACACAAGGGCAGTCTATTGGGCAGAGTATCAACTGCAGGTGATGTAGAAATGGCCTGGGTTCCAAACCACCATCCAGGTACTGTATCGTGAATCTTCACATTAACTTCCAGGCTCAATTTTTTTAAAAAATAGACTTTATTTTTAGAGTAGTTTCAGATTTGCCGCAAAACTGAACAGAAAATACAGTGTTTACATATGCCCTTTGATCTCTCCAGCTTTCACTACTGCCAATAGCAGCATGGTACATTTGTTAAAATGTGATAAATCTACACTGACAAATTATTATCGTCAAAAGAAAGAAGTACCACAAATTTAGATTCAAGATCCAGTTGGCTTTTTTTGAGATCCTAGAATCAAGCAACACCTCATTCTATAACCTAGAATGAGTGCTCTGATGAGCTGAGCAAAAAAGGCTGTATTCATATTCAAAAAAAGTGCTGAAGAAAGCAGAAGCAGGGACTGAAAAACAGATTTGATATGTTGGTCTCTTTGTAGGGTTGAGATAGAAGAGACTTCCTTATTATGTTGACTCAAGATGACTGACACCTACTGTTTTGTGTAAAACTGGCCACGTGTAAGTCTAGATTGATTATGAGGAACATTAATAACTATTTTGGTTTGATCTGCTTTACTAGAGCCTAGTTCAGCAAGCTAATTCAAAACGATGGCCTCCCACAAACTTTAACATCATTCAATGTTTATAGCTTACACTGGGGTTCATTCTGGGCATTATGTATTTCATGGGTTTTGACTACCAATGTAGTATACAGAATAGATGATTTGCTCTAAAAATCCTCTGTGCTTTGCCTGTTTCTCCATTTCTTTTTTTTTTCAGCTTTGAGTTTATTGGTACAGTTTAGGGATACAGTACAGTTACATTCATTGTTGGGATCTTGTACCTCTACATGACAGGTCTTGGTTCTCATTTTTTCCCCTTGTCCCTGTTTCTCCATTTCTTTCGCTATCCAGTGGCAATCTATGATCTTTTTACTGTCTCCATAGTTTTCCATTTTCTAGAATGTCAAGTACAGACAGCCTGCAACTTATGATGACTTATGATATTTTTTTACTTCATAATGATGTTAAAGCAATAGGCATTTAATAGAAACTGCACTTTGAATTTTGAATTTTCATCTTTTCCTGGGCTAGCAAATTCAATATACTCTTCTGTGATGCTGGGCAGCCACAGCAAGTTGCCGCTCTCAGTCAGCTATGTGATCAAGAGAGTAAACAGAGAGGCACATGCTTGTAATACCAGCACTCTAGGACTGAGGAAGTGGAAGAGGAAGGATCTCAATTTTGAGCCTTGGCTGTTTAATGTATCGACTTTAGAAAGGCTCTGTCTCAAAAATAAAAAATGAAAAAATAGCTGGGGATATAGCTTCAAGCAAAGGCACTGAGTTCAGTCCTAGTACTACACACAAAATACATAAACAATTGATACTCTCCAGGGTAATATGTTGTTTAGCTATATGTTTGAAAGATGTATTAAATGTGTTGTCAATTTATCAGGCCATAACATCATTATAAATCAAGGAGCATCTAAAGTTGGAATCATGCAGTATAAAACCTTTTCAGACTGACTTCTTTCACGTAGCAATGTGTATCAACACTCTTTCATATCTTTTCATGGCTTGGTAGCTCATTTCATTGTAGTGTTAAATAATATTCCATGGTCTAAACAAATACCACAGTTTATTTATATACACACTCAATTGAAGGACATTTTTTTTGCTTCTGAGTCCTGGCAGTAATAAATAAAACTGTAATAAATATATGTGTGGAGTTTTGTTCATACAAACATTTTCAACTCATTTGGATAAATATCAAGAAGCATGACTGCTGAACTGTATAGTAAAAGTACGTACAGTTTTGTAAGAAACGGTCAAATTTCCTTCCAAATTGCTCTACCCATTTGCATTCTTATTAGCAGTGAATGTTAGTTCCAATTGATCCATATCTATGTCCACATTTGGCACTGAGGGTGCTCTGAATTTTGGCCAGTCTAGTAGGTGTCTAGTGGTATCCCATTGTTGTTTTAACTTGCATCTCCCTAATTATATATGAAAAAGAGTATCTTTATATAGACTTATTTTCTATCTGTATGTTTTAACTGGTAAGATGGCTGTTCAGTAGCTTTTGCCTACTTTTAATTGGGTTATTTGTCTTATTATTATATTTTAAAAGTTCTCTGTATATTTTATATAATAGACTTTTAGCAAATTTGTCTTTTGCAAAGATATTTTAATAATCTATGGTTTCTCATTCTCCTTGCCTGTACACTTTTTTTTACCATTTTTTCACAATTTTTATTTTCATTAGGACATATTTAAAATACATACATAATTATTCTATTCCTTGTGGAAATTTGGTACATGTACATAATGTATCTCAGTTCTTTTTCTTTCCCCTTCTCCTTTCCTCTCTTACACCTCCCTTCATCTCCTGGTCCCTTTTCTACTTGAGAAATATTTATCTCCCTATTTCCAATTATATATCTTTTATTTTGATCTTTATTTATATTTTGGGTTTCTCACATAAGAGAAACCATGCATTATCTAAGCTTATGTGTCTGATCTATTTTACTTTCCAGAATGGCCTTAATCTCACTATGTTGCCCAGGAAGGCATGCACCAGCATAACTGACTATATACTCATTTCTAAAGTAAAGAAAATATGTATCATTGCTTGTGCATCAGACTTATCTATTTACTCCTTCACTGACTGTGTTTTTAGTGAGCACATGCTGAGTGTCAGGCACTATACCAGGCATAGAGAAAATCCTGATAACTAAAATAGATATTCATTCGCCTCTTGACCACAGCAGCTCATATTTTAAATTTTCAAATATATGTTCACATCATCTAGGATTTATCCTCTGAAATGTTCTGGATCTATTCTCTCTTTTTATTCTCAGAGACTGGCCAGGTTAACCTTCTCTTGACTGATGATTACATCTAACTCATCCTTTTTTCATATGGGTGCTCCCCTTTCCAATTCCTCCTCTATATAGGTGGCAGAATTATCTTCCTAAAATGCATTTATTTACAGTTTTAAAAACATGTATTCTACAGCTACAGCAGGTATCAGTTTTACCCTGCAATGCTGCAGTGTAACAAATATTGTCTTAGTCACTTTTCTTGTCACTAATATATAGTATCTGACACCCACAACTTAAAAGAAGCTCATGGTTTTTAGAAAATTCAGTCTATAGTTGTCTGACTCCAAGACAGGAAGGCACAGTGGAAGGGTCTTATGGAGGATAGCTACTCACATTATGGTAGCTGGGAAGCAAAGAGAACTGAGGAGCCAGAAGGAAACCCATCCTTCTAGGTCTTGCCCTCAGTAACCCACCTCTTCCTACCAGACGTCACCTATCAGCAAGTCAGCTATATCACCTCATGATTCAGTCACCTTCTATAAGCCCTATATATGAACACATGAGGCCTTTGGGAAACATTCTTTTTTATTTTTAGTACCCGGGATTGAACTCAGGACCTTGCCAGGCAGGTGTGGTGCCACTGAGCTTTAACCCCAGCCCCATTCTTGATCTAAATAGTAACACATTACTTTTCTTCTTTAAAATCACTATGTTATATTCAACCTTGTTCTACTGAGCCAACAAGAAATTTCATTCCTATCTTTTTACTAAGTTATTTGTTCTGGCAAGAATATTTTGAATAATCAAGGGTAGGTTCTCTAGTTTGGGCCTGCAACACACATCACCATTCTCACCTTCACTATATCCACACGCTCTTATGAAGGAAGGCATCTGGCTCTTTAGGAATGTTTGTTTGTTTGTTTGTTTTGCCCAGAAATACAGTAGAGTTTATTGTAAAATAAACTAATAGTAATAAGAAAAGATCATTAAAAAGACCCTGGGGCCCAAACAAAGCAAAGCAAAAAACTAACAAAACCTCAAAAAGTTTAGAACCTTTTTCAGTGGAAATGGGCAAAAACATGCAAAACATGAAAAAAGCACTAATTAACATTTCAAATTATTCTGCCTCATAGAGTCCAAACTCCTTACCATGGCTACCAGATATATCTACACTTCTCAATTTAATCTTTATTCTATGGTGTGCTAGAGATGATTCACTCCAGTTGATGAAGCCAAGTGTTAAATTTTGACAAATTTTGTGAGCCACTGTTAAAAATAGCTGTTATTAAAAGTCATATAAACTTCCCTCCCCTCCCATTGTCTCCCTAGAAAGCTCTCCCAGCTCCATCTGCAAGGCCAAAGTAAGGACTTGTGTTACAACAAACCCAACATTGTTTCTAATTGCTGTTTTCACTAAAATATCACCCATTCTCTGAGCTTATCAATAAGAATTCTCACTCATACTTATCTCCCTTGCTAGCCGAAGACTTGCCATATAGTGAGAAATTCAACTATTTAGTAAATGAATGAATGACTCTTGTGAGTTAACATCTTTTCCCTTCTTATTAAAACCTTAAGTTCAGCACTGTACCCCCAGCAGCACTACAATTTTCCAAATCATACTTTATATTCTTTTTGGGTTTTTTTTTTTTGTTTTTGTTTTTGTTTTTGGGGTTTTTTTGGTTTTTTGAGACAGGGTCTCACTATGTAGTTGAGACTGACCTGGAACTCACTATGTAGCCCAGGCTGGTCTTGAACTCACAGTGATCCTCCTGCCTCTGCCTCCTGAGTGCTGGGACACCCGACAATGCTTTATATTCTTAGGAACCTCAGTCGGTCCATTCTCTGCTCAGTCACCAGAGGAAACACCTTGTATCCCTCCCTAATAGAGATACAAGTTTCATTCACCAAGATTCTTCCATTGAGGAAAGCTTTAAATGCAGAGAAAATAGAAGTTGAGAAACAAAGAATCTTTACAAATTCCCTCAAGTACAGAAATCAAGTAAATTACAAGTCTCAGCATTCATACAATACTGTCCCCTGACACATGAGCCTGAAAAGGAAAGTTCATGTGGACTGGGTGGTAAATGAGTGGAAACCTCTCTTTAGCCCAATTGACATTTTAAAAGAAGAGAGTAGATATGAGAATGGCTGACAGGTAACACTTTTGGGTAGGATGATGAATGAACAAAACAGTCAGGAAGGTTGCTTAATGCATAGCTATATCTGGGAAACATCCTTTTTAATCTTTCAGAACATTCTGGAAGGCTCATGGCATGAATGTACCAAAGACTAGAAAAAAGACAAAGGTTGAAAGCTGTAGCTTTCGATTTTAGACGATGCAACCCTAAAAACAGAACTACTTGACCTAATTTCTGATTTCACAAGCAGCTTTGAGGAAATAGTCATTGCTTTGCCCTGGTCTTCCCAGAACAAGAACCAAACATCCCCAAGGACACCAAATGACACCACCACCCCACTGCCAAGCTGGCACAGCAAAAATGTAAGCTATTTACAGAGAGCACGCTGCCTCTGCTGTGAGTGGGCAGAAAACTACCAGGAAGATGTATGCTGCCTGCCTGGAGACAGGGTTGCTAGGTGCCTCTGAAGTAGTGACACCGAGAGGTGTATGTTATTTCCCCCACACTTCTTATTTTACACAGCAACAGTTGTAGCCTGGAAACAAAAGTGAAGAATAGCATCTGTGGAGTTAGGAATAATGGCCAGTCAAGTGCCCTGTGGGGCAGAAGGAGTGAGGCTGAGGCTCTTATCAGGAGCATGAGAAAAGAGTAATATGATTTACTTTCACCAAATTGCTTAAGCAGCCAGGGTGAGAACTAATTATGAGTTCATCTGTCTCCAGAGAAACCCCACCTCTTCCCTTTTCCAGAATGGTACTAAAATATCAGCATTGCATCACCAGAAATCACTCCCATTGGTGGTCCTTCTTAAGGAACACAGCACACTTTGTATCTCCGAAAGCCACTGGAATCTGTATAAACCCAAGAATTTATATCTTTCTATGACAAATAAAATATCCTTGGCACCACTTGTGACTTGAACATTCAAGAGTGCCTGCCTGTTATTATATCATGGATTGCTGTTTTTAAAATGTAGGAGTGATAAAATGCAGAGAAGGAAATAAAAAAGATGTTATGAGCTTTACATCTGCCAATAGTCCTGTCATTCATTGTTAGACTCAAGAAGGGTTCCTAGGGCTCACTGATCTTGACCCCTCCAGGCTCTACCAGATACCAGTGGCCCTAAGGGGACAAGTATACTTTTGCCCAGAAAGCTGGTTGCCTAAGTCCCAAAGGAACACAGCTGACACTGTAAGTCACTGGGAAAGAACTGAATTTCCATGTACATTAGTAGTCTAAGTTATAGATCTAGATGAAAACTAACTGCTACTATCATATGCTTATACATGTCTGTATTATGCAGACTCCATGTAAAGCTCTGTCAGTGAAGGGGAGTTTATATGTGGTTGTAGAAAAGCGTAAGTTCAGATCCTGTCTTCATGCCGTGATTGTGATGCTTGTCAGCTGTATTGAAGTTATTTGCCTTCTCTGTCTTAGATTCAAAAGGAAAATGAGTTTTAAAAAACAGTACTTTTGCAGGATTTATGTAAGGATGAGAAATAATATGTAAAGCGACACGGGAGAGAGGAGGTTGAAAACAAATGGATAAACAGTGATACATGTCATAGTTGTGTCTCTCTCGGTTTTATTGGAATGCTTCTGTAAGCAGCATGGAGGTTACAAAGATGTACAATGCATGACTTTTGTCTTCAAAACTATCACAATTTAGTTAAATGGAAGCGAGGGGGAGGTGGAAGGAGTGGGACTGAAGCAAGCAGCAACAAGATGACACTATATAATTAGCTACAAAATCCTGCTGTACAAATTCTAGATGGGGTAGGAATTCAGGGAAAAGAAAGAACAATGAGGGTGGAGCAATAGCTTCAAACACTAAATAGAAAAATAAACACAAGTGTGATTTGCCAACTGCTAAGATTTGCCCAGAGCTCACATTGTACTTTTTCTCCTTGTGAATATTTACTTATTTTTAACTTTTTGTACCTGTTTCTAGTACATTATGTTTATATTCCTTGTGTGGAGTTAGTACATGTACATAACAAATCTTAATTACTTTTTATATCTCCTTACTTTCCCTTCCTCCCTCTCTCTCTCTCCATCTCTTGAACCCCTTCCTCTCTGAGGAAGATAATACTTTCTATTATCTATCTTTCATTATACTCTTTATTATACTTTGGGGTTCTCATTTAAGAGAAACCATGAGATATCATATAGTAGATTTAACAAAAACAGAATACTAATACACCAAGAAGAGGGTCTTTTAATTTTTTTATTGTTGTTTTGTACCAGGGGTCAAACCTCAGGTCCTTGTGCTTTTGAGGTAGGCGATGGCAACACCAAGCAACAGCGATCCTCCTGCCTTAGCCTCCCGAGTGCTCAGGGGACAGTATTGTATGAATGCTGAGCATGAGCCACCACACCCGGCTGTCACCATTTTTATTTTACAAGAAAAGTTGGCTTATATTTAAAAAATGAGAAGCAGAAATAAATTGTCCAACTCCATGAAGATTTCAAACTGCAACAGTACAAGTTTAAAAACCATTACTTTGTAAAGTTAAAATGGGTTTGTTTCCCTATGATCTCCCTCATCTCATATTCCTTTAAATGTATGTTAGGCTTATGTCCAATTCCAGAAACATGAATGTACAATAAATATCACTTTGTATCTATGTCATAATTTGGACCTGCACCCCTAGTAAAATTCAACCTTAGTCATAAGGAAGGATCACAAAGCACTAATTTGTATTTAAACTACACCCACCCTTTATATTGTAAACAGTTCTGTTTGTTTGTTTGGTACCAGGGATCAAACTCAGCACCTTGCACTGTGAGGCAGGTGGTGGAAGCACTAAGCTAAATCCCCAGCCCATTTTATACTGTAAACAGTTTTGTCTAAATACCATAAGCAATTTGATATATGGCATTTCCCTCAAAATTACTATGTACAAAGTAAAACAAATTGCCTTATTTTGAGTTTTTAAAAATCTCTCCAGTTATAGAAGTTATAGTTCTTTTTTTTTTTTTTTTTTTTTTTTTTTTGAGACAAGGTCTCTCACTATGTAGTTGAGACTGACCTGGAATTCACTATGTAGCCCCAGGCCAGTCTTGAACTCACAGAGATCCTCCTGCCTCCGCCTCCTGAGTGCTGGGATTACAGGTGTGTGCCACCACGTCCATTTTAGAAGTTCTATTCAATTATTTTGAACAATTGTATATGACAAGAGAAGTTGAAGTTCTTCCAATTTGTTTTAATTAGGGGTAAGAGAATTCATCTTCTGTTTGAAAGTGTATAAATTCTGTCTTGTTAAAACAGGACTACTCAATTGTTTTGAAAAGCACATTGCTGATTCAGTCGCAACAGGTGGAAGTTTTAAATGTTTATAGAGGTTGGCTGATAGAGTTGGTTAAAAAAAAAAAAAAAAAGAGGCAAAGGGACAGGGATTTAGCCCAGTGGTTCTACCGCCTGCCTCACCAGTTCAAGGACCCAAGTTCAATCCCCAGTACCAAAAAAAAAAGACGCAAAAAATATTTTACACAGATTTGTAATTATTTCTGTAGGTATAAATTCTAAATTATAACAGATGGGTGACTGCTATAGTTTGGGTCTAAATATCCTCCATATCATGTATTGAAGGCTTAATGTCCACTTGGTTTGGTGAGACTTGATGGACTTTTTAAAATGTAGAGCTTAATGGTAGATCTTCTGGTCATTGGGGACATGCCCTAGAAAGGAAGAGTGAGGACAGAGTGGTACCTGACCATTCTCTGTGTGTGTATGTGTGTGTGTGTGTGTGTGTGTGTGTGTGTGTGTGTGTGTCTGTCCATCTGTCTGTTTCTATCTCCCTGCTGCCTTGAGGTGAGTTCATCATTTGTCCCCTGCACTGATAAGCTGTTCTGCCCTTTGACCAAAAGCATTTGAGCTGTCTGTGGACTGAAGCCTCCAAAACTGTAAGACAAAAATAAATCTTTTCTCTTTATAATCTAATTATCTAAGGTATTCATTACAATAATGTAACATTAACTAACATAGTGACACTGTAAATAAGCCATCTAAAGAACAACTTAAAAACCAATGTACCAAGTGATTACATTGGAAAAGTCATAAACACAGACTCACATATGAAATAAACCAACCATAGAACAATGATGGATGAATGAACACATTAATTTGTTTTCTGAATCCCACTAAAAATAATAAAAGATTTTTCTCAGGATATAAGATCATAAGGACAAAGAATAATGGTAGAAACAATAACATCAAAATTTGAAAATCAGGAAGGACATCAGTGAAAAGTCACTGATGTTAACAGACTCAAAAGAATTGTGGGGTCCCTAGATGGTAGCGGAAAAGTTGAGAAGCCACTAGTCACAGCAAAGTCTTGGGAACCAGTGTGGATGAGTAGCTCTGGAAGTGGGATTGAAGGCAGAGCCAAAACAGAGGTTAAAACCTAAAATCTGCTATTTGCAAGCAACAAAACTTTGGAAGTTTATTGGGGGAAAGCCAGAAAGAAAGGGCTCTGGAAGAGATGAAAGCTGAAACACTGAACAGAAAATTAAGATTAGGTATATATAACTCTCAGAATATTATGAGACCTAAACTTTGTAGAAGAGTTCAAAGCTCTTTCTCTAATGGATTCACTCAAGTCATCTAGAGAAAAATTGCAAAGAAACAGCGTAGACCTCCACTGTCTAATGCTGTAGCTAACAGCAATTTATGATAATTTTTTAAATTGTACTTTTTTGTGGTACTGAAGATTGAACCTAGGGCCTCACAAATGGTAGGCAAATACTTCACTACTGAGCTATACACCCAAGCCTGAAATTTATTTTTCAATTTAAATGAATTAAATTCTTTAGTCACACTAACCATATTTCAAGGGATCAACAGATACATGTGGCTAATGGCTATGGTATTGTAGAGTACAGATGTAGCATATGTCCATAATCACATAAAATGATCTTATATAGCACTAACCTAGACAAATCTTCCTAGAAAAGAGTCAACAATCTCTAACCTCACTGTCTGTTTGCCATAATATTCAATACATGCAAACAATGAAGAATCACCAGATAATTATGATATCATTTAGAGGACAAAGCTAAAATTTGAGAAAAGCAGAAGACATAGACAGAATAAAATGTATTATTAATATCCTCAAGAAGGGAAGCAGAGAAATTGTTTCTATGAACATATTAACCTGCTATAAAAAAGGAATATTCAACCAAAAGAAATAAAATAATAGAAAAAAATCTAAATATAATAGGTATAAATGAAAACTCAATACTTAAGTGTCAGAAAATAAAAATCAGAGAAATGTCCCAGAACACAACAACAGTAAGACCTTGGAGAGGAGAACAATAGCAGAAAATTAGAGGACAAATTCATGAGTTTAACATTCAAATAAAAGCAATTCTCATGAAACAGAACAGAAAAAATGAGTAGAAACAATTATTTAAGAAACACTGCAAGTGAATTTCCCAGAACAGAATGACCTAAGTATCCAGATTAAAAGAGATCTTGAGTACCCAGCTTATGGGTAAAAACAAACCACACTAAATCACATCATCACAAAATCTTAACACATGGAATAAATGCAAGCCAGGGCAGGGGAAGGATGATTACCTAAAAAGATCAAGTACCTGAAGAGCTTTGGATTTTTCAGCATCAATTGGAAATTAAGAAAGCAATGTCTTAAATTTTTTGAAAGAAAATTTCTCTCAATATAGACATCTATATCCAGTCAAGCTACTGATTAAATCTGAGGGAAGAATAAGAACATTTTCAGATTTTCATCACTTGCACCTTCTCTTAGCCACCTGGAGAAAGTGCCTCATTGAAATCAGTGCATAAAGCAAAATATAAAGAAAAATATGAACACTGGAAACAGAGGAGAGGCAGAATAGGAGAAAATAACAAAAACAGAGAAGAGAGAATAACAAAAGCAAAGCACAAATCTATACTGCAGGGTTCAAGAGTAAGTTAATGATCAAAAACATGTGGCCAGGAGTGAGTTCAGTTGTTCCATGCAAGTTTTTATCCTTCAGGAAGGGGCATCTCAGGTATATGTAATGCCAGAATAGTTATGAGTCTGAATACATTAAGAAGACATGTAGACAGCAGAAAGTTAGGAAAACAGAAAAGCATTTTTAAAAATTAAGGATAATTATTTAATCCAAAAAAGACCATACATATGAATGAGAATAATGACTTGTATAAATAATTGTATTCCACAAAATATACCTATGAATACCATCATCATCATGATGTAATGATTCTGTACTAAGTCAAATTATGATATAACTAAACTAGCAAGATGGGGAGCAAAAATCACTTCATGAAGTGGGGTATAGGTATAAGAAATAGAGAAAAGCCATCATATTACAAAATAAGAAGTAAATATTAATAGATAATGACTGAAACAGAAAAAAATAATAATGGAAACATGGGCTGAGGGTGTGGCTCAGTAGTTGAATGCTTGCCTAGCATGTACAGGACTGGGGGGTTGATCTCCAGCACTGCAAAAGGAAAAAGGAAAAGGAAATGAGGAGGAGGAGAAGGATAAAGGTAAAGGTGAAGGAGGAGAAACAGGAAGGAGAAGAGAAGAACATTACTGTATTAGCACATTATTTGAAAACTGGAAGCTCTTATACCTAAGAAAAAACAAAACTGATTTTAAGAAGTTGAAAGTGATTGATTCTGGATAAAAGAAACAGATGAGGACTAAGGGTTTTGTTTTATTTTTGTACTACCTTATTGAGTTATTTGATTCATTAAACTTTGTGCATGTACCTCTAATTTTAATTGGGGGGGGTGTTTGTTTGTTTATTGTTACCGGGAATTGAACTCACAAGGCAGGTGGTGGAACCACTGAGCTAATTCCCAAGCCCTGTTTGTTTTTTGAGACAGGGTCTTGCTACACAGTCAGGCTGGCCTTGAACTCACTATGTAGCCCAGGCAGACCCTAAACTGACAGCAATCATCCTGCTTCAGCCTGAAATTACAGGCATGTGCCACCATTCCTGGGTAATTTTAATTTTTTAAAAAACGAAATGGAAGGGCCGGGGATTTAGCTCAGTGGTTCTGCCACCTGCTTGCAAGTGCAAAGACCCAAGTTCGATCCCTGGTACCAAAAAACAAACAAACAAACAAACAAATAAAAAACTAAATGGAAAAAAACACAGGGGAAAAAATCAAAACCTGTTATTCAAATGTTACAGGAATGACTACTTGTATCTCAGAATTTTCTAATGATAGTATCACACAAAAATTCTTCTCATCCTTTCATGTTGCCATCTAATCTTCCCATGTCTTTTGAGCTAAATCGTGACTCTTACCTCAAATTCTCCCATTCAGTTTTCCTATGTCCCTGGCTCATGCTGACTTAGAGTTTTGAACCTGGTAGTCCTAGATAGTTCTTCATACTTAATTTGTATCTGGAATTACAACATAAAACCCTTGATAACTAGAAGTATGTCGTGTGCTTCTTTGAAAACCTAGCACCAGATTCCATTCTTGCATATAAGTATTTCCTGATCACAATGTATTGAATGTATACTATTATGATATAGTCATTGTATATAGCTTAACTTATTTAATACTAAAAACTCGCAAAATGAGCTTAATAACTACTACCATTTTAATAACTACCAGAAAAAGACAAGGCGGTAAAAACTTCATCTCCCTAGTTATAGAAGTATAACATTTCTTTGTTTTGTTTAAATCAAACAGCTACTTAAAACAGCAATCAGCTGACAGGAAATTCCATTTCAATAATTTCTGGACTTCCCTCCACCCCCGTTTCTAGTTGAAGTGAAAGTCAGAAGTGGCAATGGCTTCTTTCCTTCAAAGTATTGAAAGGAAGGTTCATAGTCCCAACTGTCCCCACTTATGTGCTCATTTAGGTTCACAAGTTCTGGTATCTGCCAGAAGTTGTACTTATGATAATCTTGGTCCTCACAGACCCAAAAATCACAGATCCAAGGAGTCTTTCATCCCTAGTGTAACAATGTACTCAAATAGGTAACCCATAAGCAGGATCTCTGCACCCTTTCTGGAAACCACCCAAACCCTTCTTCCTTCTTGTCTCAAGATACTGCTACCTCCCGGCACTTCCCAAAAGACTTCATCTTTGTTCTCTTCCATTCTGGGTGATATAGCATAATCACCACAATGGGTCTAATCATACAAAACAAAATAAAACTAAAATGAAATAAAGCTGTCCTCTGGCAACATCTGTTTTCCACTCAGCAATCCAAAGCCCCTGGGGCAAAAGAACACAATGGTCTGGCTACTTTCTTGGAATGGGAAGGGGAAATACCATTTAACAGAAAAACAAAGCACAAATCTATACTGCAGAGAAAAAAGTATTTATAAATACAGTACACATATCTGTAGGAGGAGAGGGGATGAAGAATTGTTGGTTAAATGGTATAAAATTACAGTTAGGAATAATATTTGCGATCTACTTCATTGCAGAGTACAATCAATAACAAATCATAATGTATTTAATATTTCAAAGAAATTTAGACAGTAAACCTTAAATGTCTCATCATACAAAATGAGAAGTGAAGTGATAGATATGTTACTTAGACTCAATCATTGCACTGTATATATGTATCAAAACGTCCCATGTTTGACCATAAATTTTTATAATTGTGATATGCCAACTTATTAATATACATTTATATTTTCCAATGTAAATATACTTGCATGTAAATAACATAAACACCAAAAAAACCACATATGTATGAAATTATATTTAAACACAACTAAATAAATGTTGTGAGAAAAGATTTTCAGTTCAGATAAAGTAATGAGGTAGGAGATGAGGGCGGAGGCAAAGCCAGTCAGGCAAGTGGCATAATCTGTTAAAGTCATGAAACCTAAGGACTCAGGCATACATGAACACAGAATCCAGAACGACTCTGCAGTTCCTAAACATTGTATGGGGAGCCAATCAGAAGAGTAGTGTTTTCACTTCTTCATTTACATCTGGCATGAAATCAAGTCACTGGTCCATTGGATAGAGTTTTTGAAAGGACAACCATCTCAAAAGCTTTACCTGCATGGGGGAGAAGGCAATCTAGAAATTCTAGACACAAGACTCCCCTCCATTATCCTAGTGGCCCATCTAAGTCTGTTCATCAGTCTGCTGTGCTCATAGAGCACACTTCTTTTTCACCGTCAGTAAATGTACATCCCCATTACATTTTAGGATGCCAAGAATCTGGAAAGAATTTCTTCTGGACTCAAAAGCTGGTAACTTTTATTAAAAGAACTTGCCTTTCCTCTCTAATCCTATACAATTGTCTTTGAACGACATTCCACGCCCAGGGAAAAAACATGTTTATAAAACTGCAGAGGTCAAGGCCAGTAATGGAAATTGATTTTACGTGCTCAGCAGACTGTTTCTAAAACCATGGACCAGTCTAAGGGAAAAGAAATCTATTTAATTACTTGACAATCTTTGTAGTCCATTAAAAAGGCTCCACACTTGTCTACCTCCCCTGAACCAACTTAACATAAATCCTTCCCATTAAAGAAGTACTTCTTAGAAATTGCACAGAATGAATCCTCTGAAGAGGTGAAAACTCCAGAGGATCATCTCAAACCAAGAATAATGATTCCTACATAAAGACAAGCTGCTTCCTTTAAATGTTCTTAATGAGACAGAACTTTTCACTTAAAGCTCCCGCCTGTTACCTGGGAGGCAGGTCCCTTTGAAATTGGATTTTTCTCTCCTCACTTTATGTTTGAAGGGATAATGGAGAAGAAATCAATAGCCTCTGCTTGGAGAGAAATTATGGTGCATTTTTTACTTTTTTTTTAACTTTAGTCTTACCATGTTTAGCACTAAAATATATTTTATAGTAAATTCATGATCATTTAAAATATCATTTTACTGTTATTAACAAGTGGCTGATTTTAAATTCTTACCATTTTAAATAAGAAATAGGGGGAAAAATATGAATAGATTTAAGAGCCACAGATCTGAATGACTACTTGGTTACACAAGTGAGTATACTTACCATGACACATTAGTGTCAGTGCTCAAGTGAATCTCTGGGACTACTGGTTCTCTAGCTATGGTAGGTCACACTAAGTCGTTCTAAAGATCACTATGCTCATTAGATCATTTATTCAATTAACTCCATTTAATTAAAGTTCGTAAGTATATTTTTTGGAACTTTACTAGTCTTTCCAGAAGTATAATTAGTTAATTATGCATTAAACATAAAGTATCTGTTTTAGAATTGTAACTTGGAAACTATGATAAATGTTTCTGCTACTACTTAAGTATGAAATAAATCATATTTCATATTTATCTGTAGTGGTCTCTCCCTATACTAACACGATTTTACTATATCATAATGGGATATGGTTGCATACGTTAGAAAGGTGTTCAAGGTAAATTTTCATTTAATGCTACTTCCACTGTCTTGTATTAACTGAAATTTAGTTATCTTCTTATTCCTCCCCTTGTAGCACTTTCCAATGGCAGCCATTTCCTTACCACCCTAACTTGTAAGACAGTTGTCATGTACCTGAGACTTACAGTTTCTAGCCTTTTATAAAAACCACTCCCAATGATTTACATTGCTTTTAAAATTCATGCTATTTGCCTGCAGTAACTATGTCTACTTCAGTCAATTATCCATGACTTTCACTAAAATTTTGAATTTCTAAGTCACTTTTCTTCTTTAATATGAGCCCAAAATAAGAAAATGCTTCTCCAAAAGATAGTCATGTCCTAACCCCTGAAACTTGTAAATCTCACCTTATTTGAAAAAATAATATTTGCATATATGATTAAATTAATGATCTTGGCCTGAGGAAACTGCCCCTGGATTATCTGGATGGGCCCTAAATGCTATCACATGCGTTCTCATAAGAAGAGAAAAGGGAAGACTTAATATACACAGAGATGGTAATATGAAAATGGAACAGAGAGAGGTTTGAAGATGTTGCCTTGAAGATTGGACTGATGTGGCCCACAAGCCCAGGAATGCTGACAGCTATTAGCACCTAGAAGAGCAATGAAGAAATTCTACCTGAGAACCTCTACAAGAAGCATGGCCCTACTGACACCTTGATTTCAGCCCAATAATGCTGACTTTTGACTTCTAGCCTCCAGAACTGTGAGAGAATAAACTTCAGGGTTTTAAGCGAAATTTGCGGTAATTTGACTGTCTAATGGTCAAACTGCAATCATAAGAGAGAGAAATATCTAGCTCTGTGCCAGTCAATCTACAGGATGTTGAGATTAAAATAATTTTTATTTAATTTATTAAATCCTGGTTTTATTGCCTAGCCAAGGCAAATCAGGACATAGAAGAACAAGGATTTAAGAAAGCTCGTGCTTTCTTGAAAGCTAATTTGAAAGGAGTGAAATATAACTCATCAAGGAAAAATTGTTAAACTGTACTGAAGGCACAACTCATGTCATAAATCTTATATATCCATCTCCTTTATGATTTTTTTTCCCTAGGTTAGCTCAACAGATTTGTCTAGAGCTGAAAGTTGACAGCTAAAATACACAGGAAAAAAGGGCCAAGTAAGGAGATTAACTTCAATATAGTGAATAAAGTAGTACATTGGTGGCTGTGAGCAGGGCTGACTGGCACTTTAGGCATAGTGGGATTAGAGCCTAGAGTCCACAAGACTCCTAGGCCCCCAAAGAGTTTACATTTATTTTAGAATGAGAAATAAATGAATATTTAGGCCAAATAAAGTGTTTTAATATAAAGATATAGAAATATTTATCATTATACAATCATAAGTGTAACACATAACTTCTGATATTTTCATGGAAGAAGGGACCTATAAAGGCAAACATGCCTCTAGAGCTCATGAAAGTCATCATGTGGCTCTGTCTTAGAGGGATAGACAATATGAGAGAAAAGAGAGGTGTAAGGTGTTAGGTCACAGATCTTGAAACCATTATGAATCTGCAATTAAACTAAGACAGCAACAGACTTAGAAGAATAAGAGTTTGTAATGAGAGAATGAGTATTTATGAAAAACTGAGAGAGTTTTGATCTGCAGAAATAGAGAAAGGTCATAAGTTATAAGAAGTTCTGGGATACTGTTTTGAGAGATTAAAAAAAAGGTACTCATCTGAGTAGAAACTATCAAGAAACATGGTGGGTATGGTTTGAGTAGGTTATTAACACTTAAAATAATCTACCATGGCAGCAGAAACTAGAAAGACTAGAGTTCCAGATGGACCAAAGATTTATGTCTAAAAATAAACATATATAAAAGGAAGTACTTGAAAAAAAAAAAACGAATTTTAAAAAATTATCAGGCCAGGGATTTAGCTCAGCCTGCCTTACAAGCACAAGGCACCTGCCTTACAAGCACAAGGTCCTGAGTTCAATCCCCAGTGTGTGTGTGTGTGTGTGTGTGTGTGTGTGTGTGTGTGTGTGTGTGTGTGTGTGTGTGTGTGTGTGTGTGTGTGTGTGTGTGTGTGTGTGTGTGTGTGTGTGTGTGTGTGTGTGTGTGTGTGTGTGTGTGTGTGTGTGTGTGTGTGTGTGTGTGTGTGTGTGTGTGTGTGTGTGTATATATATATATATATCAAAATAAGGACAGTATTAAGTATGGCATAAAATTTAGATAGCAAAAAGATTATAAACTCAATACCTGCCAATAAAATTGTTCTACATAACAAATACCAAAATGGCAATCCAACAAAATTGGAAAAAAATATTGCCACTTATATTTCAATAGAAGTTGTTTCTTTACTACAGTATGTAAAGATCTGGAATACAACAATAGGAAAACAGGCAAAGGACATGGCCAATAATTCACAGAAAAGACACAAAGTATTAAATATTTGAAACAAAGCTCAAATACAGCAAAAATTTAAAAGTTTGATGAAATATTTTTCAGCTGTCACATTGGCAATGTTAAAACAATGTATAAAATATTGTGTTGGGAAGGATAATGAGAAATTGCCTTTCTCCAAACGTAACTAATTGATATATAAATTAGTTCACAGTTTATGGAGAGTAATTTTTTCCAATATCTACCAAAACTTTAAAAAGCAAATAACTTTTGACCCAGCAATCTTACTACCAGGAAATGATGCTAAAAATAATTTTCAAATAAAAAATGACATAAGTAAAATATTATTTTTACCAGCTTTGTTTGCAATAGAAGACTACAGTGGACTTAAATGTTCCTTAGCCGCAAACACAGTAAATAAAATTTTGAACTCTCATATGAAACACTGTGCATGGCTTTTATTAAAAGAAAAATTTGTAGAAAAATTCTTTAAAATATTTGTTAAGCAAAAAAGAGAAAGCTTTCAGAAAGGTATATATAATGTCCTACCATTCAAAAAAATATATATATAAGAAGTAAAAATTTTACATGTTAAGTATGCACACATTTACACATATATGCATATGATTAAATTTGCATAAAATATCCCTGGAAAGATACTGAAAACTAGAGATAATAGTGGCTTACAAAAGAGGATCTTGGAGGGATAAAAGACATGAAGCAGACAATTTTCATTTCTTCTTTTTTTTCAACAAGGAACCATTTGTCATATTCCTCAGTGATAATGCAAATTACCAGATTCATGGAGTAAAATTTGGATGCTATATAACTCAAAGAAAGAGGGCTTTAGGGATATGATTAGATGGTAATAGTTTAAATGACTACCATCATCTGGTTCAGAGACACAGGTGAAGGAAGAATGTCAGCTTCTTTAGAGAAAACAGCGTGAGGAATAATGACATTGAGGAAAAGTCACGATTCTATTAGGAGAAAAACACAGTGAGTTCTGAGAAGATTAAAGATGTGTAAAGAATAGAATGAGATTTCCAAAGAGCAGTAGAAAGGATTGTAAGAAAGGTTAGCCATGGGAAATACTGAGATGACTCAGAGAAAGCACAGGAAGAATGGAGAAGAAAACAAGAAAGAGAGATGCCTGAGGACCACGAATACTTAACCTGAGGTTGACATCTATGAGAGGAACCAACAGTTAATCAGTGGTTTTCTTGGTGTCAGCCTCAATCCGGCCCTAAGTGATCAAAGGTGTCAGTCACAGCCCAGTCTGTAAATGAGGAGACTGACAACGGCTGGAGCCCACATGCTATCAGCTGTTTTGACTGTGGCATTTATGAAGTACTTCCAAATATTCCTAATAGAAACAAACCAAAAAAGTTATTTCTGTGTTGCCAGAAAATTCAATCCTAGGTAGTGTTTGTTACTCACATGGAGGGTCTTTCCCCCAAACTTGTCATTAACCTAAAATTTCATGTTCTGACATATCTTTTCCACATTTCTTGATATGGTGTTTCCTTGGTTTGCCCATCTTTTTTCAAAACCACAAACATGGCCTTTTCCCCAGAATCATGGAATGAATTAAGTTCGTGAACCATAGTACCACTTGAACTCACTGATACTGATTCAATGCTATGTCCTCTTGGACCAAATCCCCACTGTGATGAAGACAGAGGTCTTTGAGAGGTAATTAGATCGTGATCCCTCATGAATGGGATTAATACCCTTATAAAAATAACGCAGGGAGGTCCCTTGCCCCTTCTACCATATGAGATCACAACAAAAAATCAGCCATCCATGAGCAAGGAAACAGCCTCTCTCACCAGTCACTAAATTTACCAACATCTTGTTCTCTTAGACTTCTCAGCCCCCAGAACTATGACACAAAGTTTTTGTACTTTATAAGCCACTGAGTCTGTGAAATTTTGTTAAAGCAGTCTAAATGGACTAAGATACTCACTCCTACTAAGATTGCCTTTGCCTCTAATCTTTTGCCATTACTTTTTTTGACTCTAAAAAAGACTACAGTGAAAAGGAAACTTTAGAAGTCATCTACCATTCTGGTTTTCAACCCTGGCAGTTTTTAATATGTATCACTAGTTGTGTTTTTAAAAATAGATACCCACTGGGCCAGGGATTTAGCCCAGTGGTTCTGCTGCCTGCCTCAGAAACACAGGTCCTGAGTTTGATCCCTGGTACCAAAAAAAAAAAAAAATACACACACACACACACACACACACACACACACTGGGAGGTTGAGGCAGGAGGAGGATTGCAAGTTTGACCCCAGGCTGGGCAATTAGGAAAGACCTTGTCTCAAAATTAAAAGATGAAAAGGGAGTAGCTCATTGCAAAGGTCTTAGGGCCAATCCCCAGAACCACAAAACAAAACAACCCCCAGATATCCAAGTCACATTTTGTGACCATTAATCCTGATGTCAACTTCACTGGATTAAGAAATCCCTAGCAGATTAGTAGAGCACACCCCTGGGTGTTTCTGGAAAAGTCATGGAAGTATTGCTTTGAGTATTACACATGATGGGTGCAGGCCCCAGCCAGACAACCACCAAAAGCAGTGCAGCACATGGATCCAGGCCTTGCATGGCAGAGTGGAGAAGAGCCATTGTCCTGAGCTCAGGAAAATGGCACAGTGGTAAATAGCAGAGAGAGAGCCTCTACAAGGTTTGTTGTTGAGAATTGAAACCCACTGGGAAAGTGAAGTGGGTCACTGCAATAAAGGCACAGCAGTGAACTGTTGAGGTCAACACTACCTACAGGATCCAGATTTGTTGTGAGGGAAGGGTGGATCAAACTGTGGAGAGTTCAAACCCAAAGGAGGTCAGGAAGCTCAATTTCAGCCTTTAGGCCAGAAACAAGCCTGAACTTCAGTGGACTATGGATGGCTCATTGAGATTAGCTGACACAGACCTCTACACTTCCCATGTTGAGGAACACCTTAAAAGGAACATTTTTTTCTTCTCTTCCTTCCTCCTTAGTTTCTGGCCTTTCTTGTTCCTGTTTTTGGCTGTTTTGCTTTTTATCTATTGTTCTTATTTTTATAGGAGTGTGAATACTGTTTTCCTGTTGCTGTTCTATTCTTGTTTTTGTACCTTCCTTCTCTATCTTTCCTCCTGTCTTCACCAGTTTCCAAAAGTTTGCATGATCTTCCTGTGTCCTCAGCCTTACTTCTAACCTTTCCTTCTCCTTCTATGCCTCTATGCTTCCCTAGAACTCCTTCTAAATCTCTCCAGAGGGCAAATTCACCATACTAAAGGCTTATTTACTGCAAACATATTTCTGGTTAGTTCTGGATTTTGATATATAACTACAAATCTAGTTCATGTGGTGAAAGGTGGCAGATTAATAGTTAGCAAAGTCTGTCATTTTCTAGGCTGTGTTTAATGCTCTTGTTGATGCTGATTGTATTACTTTGGCCAAGGTGACATGATTATTCTAGTTGGTTGTTCTTACTGGTATACCAAGACTGAGATTGCCTAAAGGCTGTTACAGACTCAAAACCAAAAGGCCAACTATATACCTGAAAGAAAATCTGAAAAGCAGCCATTCTTTAAGAGTTCTAAATACTAGCAATAGGGCCAAAGATTTAGTTCAGTGATGCCATGCCCACCTCACAAGTGCAAGGTCCTGAGTTCAATCCCAGAACTGGGGAAAAAAATACTAGAAATAAAGAGACTCACAATAAGCAAGATACAAGCAACAACCCAGGAATTAAAAAAAAAAAAAAAAAAAAAAAAAAAAAAAAAAAAAAAAAACAAAAAAAAAACACAAACCCACACACA
>NW_022900936.1:23542514-23566031 GCF_012274545.1 Fukomys damarensis
AAAAAAACAGAAATGAGAAGACACCTAAACAAGACACAAACCCAGACTTCCAGATCACCAAAGGCAAATTCAGGAGGCAACAAGATAGAACAATATGAAAGGTCAATCACTTGGATGCCCTAAACTGGTATAAAGAGAAGTAAAAGATGGAAGAGGCTGTGGAAAAAATAAAATCAGAAATAATTTCTCAGATAACAACAGAGATGGTAACTGTAATGAAAGAATAACTCTAGAGCAAGCACAGATAAAGGAAGAGGAGCTGAGGAAAATGATGGAATCTATGAATACCCAGCATAGGAAAGAATTGGAAAACATGAAACACATCCAAGCAGATATCCAAGAAATTAAAAATTCCACTGAGTTTCTGCAGCAGAATAGTGAATGTGGGGACAGAATTTCAGGTATGGAAGATAGGACTGCAGTTACAAAATGTGAAAAGAAAGATTCTTAAAAATAGTAAGGGGCCATGAGAAATCAATCCAACAGGTACTAGATGATGCAAAAAAGAATAATTTAAGATGGGAGTCAATGAAGGAGTAGGAGATAGTGCAAAAGACATGAGTATTACATATAAACCTTTGCCCATTCCTCTCTGGTACTATCCCTATGCTTGGCTTCCTGGACACTATGAATTGAGCAGCTCAGGTTCACCACATTCCTCGTCCATGATATTTCTGCCTTGGAGCCAGCCAACAAAACCATAAGCCAACTAACCTCTCTTCTTTTAAGTTGTAGTTGCCAGGTATTGTGTCCAGAGACAGGAAAGTTGACTAATGCATACACATCTCTCAATCTGATTTAAATGCTCTAAAATAATATTCTTTAAACGTCCCCAGGAAATTCCTTGTACAGCCAATGTTGCAAATTGATTTACTTCAACACTTTTGTTAGAAAGATAAAGGCACTAAGGAAGATTATCAGAAACAAATAATCTAAGTGGTGGTGGTAGGAATAGAAGCCAAAGCTCCTGGCTTTTAGTCTGGCACTCATTTTACTGCATTGCATGTTAGTTTGACTGAATAATGCTGAATCCTGGCTTCACTTGACTCAACCTTAAGGCAATGAAGAAACCAAAATGTGGCCAGAATGAGCTTCACATGTACTCACATGTTCACCTTTTGACACCTATATAAACTCAGGCAGCTACTTTTGTTCCATTTGTAAAGTGCTGTTCATTGCTTGAGAAAGTCATTTAATGGCATTAATATATATTCTTGCTATCTAATCACAGTGTGGCTAACCTTATTTCACCCTTTTTTGTATCTTGTCAGGAAACCCAGAAAGGCTGTTACAAATCTTTTCTGATCCTTGAATTATCTGTCTCTAGCCTCAGCAAATTAAACCACTTGGAATTGATACTATTTTCTAACCTCTTCTCTGCTTGAAATCATCTCTGTATTTACCTATCTTCTAAGTTTTGCTTTTTTTAACCATTCCTTTTATTCTCTAGTGTACATTCTATCTGTCCTCCATTCTTCTTTCTCCACTCATCCCTTAGAGAAGAAATGCCTTTCTCTTGTCCTAAAAGCAATCCTTCCCTCAAAATTGCTGCCTCGCCCAGTGTGGTAGAACATGCCTGTAACTGCAGCATTCTGGGAGGCTGAGGCAGCGAGATTGCAATTTCGAGCCCAGCATAGACAACTTACTGACTTAGTGAAACCCTTCTTAAAATTAAAAAAAGGGGCATATTGTTCAGTTGGAAAGGCCCTGGGATTTGATCTGTACTCCATCTTTACTTAAAGTAATCCATTTACTTAAACTATTCTCTTACTTATACGTTTTAGTTTAATTGCCCAAATCAACAACCTTATTCATTGTCCTTGATATAAGATCTCTTCTCTCTCCTCTCTCCCTCCCCCCCCAAACACACACACACACACACACACACACACACACACACACACACTCCTCTAGGTCTGCTAGGCAAAACTCAGTACCACAGGTTGGAGGACCTTGCTACTCAGTGCACTCATGTACCAGTAATATTGCTGTGACTGGGATCTTATTACAATCATATCATCTCAGGGTTGACTTCAGGATGGCTGAATCAGAACCTGCACTTTAATAACATGCTTGGGTGATTCCTAAAGACATAAAACTTAAAAAGCAGTGTTCTAGGGCAATGATAGTGAATGTTTTAGAGCTGTCAATGAAACACACAGCCCACTGCAGCACATGTACCATAGGTTCTACACCATTGTTGCAGGGGTCTGACTTGTTCCTTTCCTCTAATCACTATTTTCTCTTTTGTGGTTTTTTTTTCCCTTCCCTATTTTTTTTTTTCTTTTTGGTTTTTTGAGATAGTATTGCTATGTATCCCAGGCTGGCCTCAAATTCACAATTCTCCTGCCTCAGCCACTTAAGCCCTAAGATTACAGACATATGCCACTGCTCTCAGCTCTCTCTATTCTTCATGGTCTAGTTCAAAACTCCTGCTAAGCATTCTAATCCAAAATCCCCCAAATCTATTCTGACCAGAAGATCCTTCTTCCATCTTTGTACTATGCCCCCATTTTCAAGGTGCTTTTGAATATATGCTAGGTTTTCAATAGACAATGCATCACATTCAAAGGATGTCTTTTAATCTCTTCTGAAAAACTGTTCTTTCTTCCCCACCTCAATTAATGAATACTCTTCCAGGTATTTTGGGTTATAATTTTTATGAACACAGATTCTTTCTTCTCCATAACTGATCTTTGTATAGCATATCATAAAATTTTTTTTTATTTACTTATTTTTGTGGTACCAGAGATCAAACTCAGGATCTTTCTTTCGCTTGCAAGTCAGGCACAGTGCCCACTGAGCTAAATCCTCATCCCTAGCATATAATTTTAAACAGTTCTATCTTTAAATGTCTTCTGCATTTCTATCACTTAACAAACATAAATAGATATGTAGAAATATAGAATAGATGATACAATTAAGATAGATATACATACACAGATATGTATAACATATAAATCTATAATCACTAATTATGCATCATGAGTCATGTAATTTTTCAAAGAGTTTTGCAAACGTAATTCCATTTAAACTTCCTTTGGACACCAAGGATGTAGTTCACTGGTACTGTGATTTCCCACTGTTATGGTTTGTATCAAAAAAAACTTCTCCAAAATGTTCCTCCTGTGTTCAGAGGTAGGGTTTTGGGCAGGTGATCAGATCATGAGAGTACTAACCTAATCAATGGATTAATTAATAATGAGCTCCTATAGGAATGCACTGTTAGAAGACAAAGCCCAGTTGAATATAATAAGTCACTAGAGGTGTGCCTTTGAAAGGTATACCCTGAAAGATACACCCTGTCCCTTGCCCATTCCTCATGGGCATGCTCTCTCTCTCTGTCTCTCCCCACCACACACCTCTCTTCTGGATCCCATAAGGTGAGCATCCTTCCTTCATCACATTCTTTCAAAAAGATTTTTCTGCTTTGGAGTCAGATGACCTATCACCTGGTAGTGCTGTGATGATACTCAGAAACCATATCAAGTGTACCAAGTATTTGTTCACAGCTCAGAAAAGCTGACCAGTATCATGTGAGGACCTAGGTTTGATCACAAACACACTCACACACACACACACACACACACACACACACACACACACGCAGAGGAACAAAAACCCCCTCATGATAAAATCTTTTTATACTTTGATCATTTTTTACCTGGCTCTTTGCAATTTTCCAACTGTTTTTAGATACCTATTTATTCTATACTTTTCTGTCCCAGGACCATGCAGAACTCTTATGATGAAAATTCTAACATTTATGAAATGATTTATAGTTTACAAGTAAAATGAGAATCTAAGTAAGTATATTTGTTCAATGCAAGTATCTGATTCCTTACATTTATTCTGTGCTGCTTTACCTAAAGCTCAACAAAAAAATTCATGTCTTCTTATTACCTACAGAATAATCCAACCTGTCTTTCCAGTTTTAACTCCTCCACATCCCATTCTACAATTACTTACCATCATCAGAATGTATCTGTGCTTTCCCTTTTGTTCACACTGTTCATACCACCTACAATACCCTTTTTCCCATCACGATTCAATGAAACTATACTTGTACCTCAAGGCACTGCTAAATAGTCTTGCCTCTATGAAGCTCTTTCCTGATCGGCTATGACAGCACTAATTAATGCATCCTTTTTCTCTTTTGACAAATCACTTAGAGCACAGTGAATAAGAGTATTGCATCTGGAACCCAAGTGCCTGAGTTTCAGGCTGCTCTGCCACCAGTGAATCTTGGGCTTCAGTTCCTATCTGTAAAATGGGAATAATAACAGTGCCTAGCTTATCAGTTTATGATGAAAAACCAAGTACCATAGCAGCAGATATATGGTAGTGATCAAACGGGTGATGTTTCTGAAGCTGTGACGCTTCACTTCAGAAGGAGAAATAAACACTAACCAGGTAAAAATAAATGTTGATCTATGTCTTCATTGATCATTAATTCAAAAGTTCTTTGAAGAGTAAAGAAGGAGCAGGATCTGGTTCATTCAATGCACTAGAGAAGCTGGGCATAGTAGTGCATACCTGTAGTCCCAGTACTCAGGAGGTTGAGGCAGGAGGATCACTTCAAGTATGAGGCCAGCCTGAGCTACACAGTGAGTTCAAAGCCAACCAGCACTATATAGCAAGACCCTATCTCAAAACAACAATAACAATAACAAAACAAAAATACTACAATAAAAAAATGCACGAGAGAACCAAGAGGAGCAAAAAGCATGACAAGAAAAGAAGCTGATATGTTTTCAGAACTGACATGTCCTACAGTAGAAACACAGCTAGTAAAGAGTGAGAAAAAAAACAAGGTGAAATTGCAGAGTAAAATTAAATATGCTATGAACCATGACAAAAAGACTTCATCAACTTTGAGTTATAAAGAGAAAGAAGTACTGAAACATTTAACAAGCAACAACCAGGTTGTATTTTTCTTTTTAAAAGAGTTCTCTGGCTGGGTGTGGGCCTGTGACCCCACTGGTCTGGGAGACTTAGGCAGGGGTATTGTAAGTTCAAGCCCTAGCTAGGCAACTTAGTAACTTAGTGAGACCCTGTCTCCAAACAAAAATAAAAAAGGAGGGCTGGGAGTATAGTTAAATTAAAAGGCCGTGGGTTCAATTCCCAGTGTGTGTGTGTGTGTGTGTGTGTGATATATATATAAAAAAAATATATATATATACATACATATATATCACTTTCTTCTAAAGGAAGAAGATAATAAAGAGAGAGGGAGAGGAGGAGCAAGGGAACTGTGATGTCTGATAAAGAGCTGGGGTTGTCCTTCATTGGTAGAATGCTTGCCTGGCATTAGCAAAGTTCTGAGTTTTATCCCATCACTGCACAAAAAAAGAAAAGAAAAGAAATGAAATGAAATAATTATGTTGACATCATCAGATGGACAGGGAAACAAACTGCAGGCAAGTTATACCTACAAAGATGTCAATAATAATAGAGCCAAGCCCACATATTCTTCCTACAATATGCTATTAGCATTTACTGTCAGTGGGTCTAGGTCACCTCCTAAATTGAATACACTGAGGTGGGTTGATGACTGTTGTACTAGTGATACGACGAGTCTGCTCAGGCTAAATCATAAAAGGCAACTCAACCTGCATGCTATGTTAGAAACTAGGTAGTGACACAGAAAAGCCATGCGAAAACATTCCAGTCATTTCCCCAGCAGAGGTACCAGATAATAACCAAAATCAACTCCTGTACATTTGAGTAAGAATTCAAATGATTTCAGCCTTCAGTCTTGATGCACTCCAGCTAACACAGAGTACAACAGAGTACTACTCTCTGCCAAATATAGAGCAAATTAAAAGTTCTCATTAAGTCACTAGATTTGGGGGTGATTTGTTGCACATCATTGGACACAGAATAGTAAATGTTAATATTAATATCATGCCTGGGCCAGGGATTTAGCTCAGCAGTTCGGTGGCCTGCCTTGCAAGTGCAAGGACCCGAGTTCAATCCCCAGTACAAAAAAAAAATTAATATCATGCCTGATAGTTGTTTATTGAATACCCTATTTCCCTATTTCCTTCTAAACTCCAACTTCCTTTGTAGCAGCAAAATACCTGGTTACAAAACCTTATTTCCCCAGATAGCTTATAGCTAACATTTGGCATAGAATCCATTTCTGGCTAATGAAATATAAATGTATATTTACTGGTTAGGGCTTCCAGGAAAGGTATTTTTTACTCAGTGAATATATATCTTTGCCTTTACTTTTCTCATCCTACTACCTAGAAATGAAAAATGTCTGACACCATCTTGTAACAATAAAGATAAAAAGGTCAGGCCTCAAGAGTGTGCAACCTGTGCAGTCACACAAGAGCTTGTGTTACAGTTTTGTGCTCTCCCATCACCATCTTGAAATTCTTAATGCTTGAACAAGGGGCCCCCATTTTTGTCTTGTTTTGTTTTGTCTGGTTTTGTTTCGTAGAAGGTACCATAAATCACATATCCAGTCCTGGTCCCATACAAACTGGAAATGGAAGCTAGAAGGATCCAGTGTCCTTGTAGATTCACTGGAGGAGAAGCTGCACCAGTCCCAGATTTCTGTCCTTGGTTCTTGTTATGTGAGAAAAATAGCCCCCTTTCTTCTTTTTTAAATTACTTCAGCAGAACTCAGTGTTAATGATACTCTTTAGCACTTATTTTTGCTCTCTTAGACATAAATGTTATTGATGTTCCCCTTGTTAGACTACAGTAATGTTCATAAGAACCAAGACATTTCTCCCTCAATCTTCAAATGGCTGACATTCTACGTGAGCACATGAAGTGTAGGTACAACTTGACAGACAGCATAACATCTCCCAGTGGGCTCAGGCACATACAGAATTATTTCATGCAATGCATTAATTATAACAATAGAGCTAATGCAGCCTTTGGGGTGAGTGGGTGAAAGAAATCAGTCAATAAACACTGAATAATAACTAACAGTCCCTTTAGCTTTGCCAACAGCTGAAACATATGGTCTGTTCCAACAGCTTTATTATGCCTCTTTAAAACCTGCTTAGGAAGTAAGATCTATGCATGCTTATTTATTTTCCAAACTTGAGGAAAATATTTGGACTTGCTTTATTTTGGGGGTTTTTTAATTCACGATTAAAAAAAAAAACAACTATGGAGACAGTATAAAGATCAGTGCTTGTCAGATACTAAAGGTGAAAAAGGATGAAAAGGCAGAGCACAGAGGACTTTTAGGGAAGTAAAACTATTCTATATATTATGATGGTGCATACACTGTCATTTTACATTTCCCAAAATCCATAAAATGTAAAAGAACAACAATGAACCCTAATATAAACAATCTATAGACTGGGTCATAATGACAGTCCAAGTAGGTCCATTGTTTATAATAAGCACACCATGTTGGATAGGGGAGGTAGTGTGTGTGGAGTGGCAGGGACCACACAGAACTCTATATTTCTTGCTCAATTTTGTTAAGAATCTAAAACTGCAATTAAAACATCTATTTTCAAAAACAATCTATTAAAAAGAAAAACATTAAAAGATATTTTCTACAAGCATTCATCATCCTTAAATATATTTATATTGTTAGATATGACTGTAGTATTATTTTATTTCTTGACCATAATCAGATTACATTATAATTTTGGCAGTGGTTTAACTGATAATAAATTGGGCGAGGATTTAATTGCTTAGCCTTTAAGTCAGACACCTGGCTAAGTGAATTTGGAGCTGTGTGACACCTCTGAACCTTAGCTTCCATTTCTGTAAAAGTTATGGAGTTATTTTGCGAAGGAATAAATAAGAAACTATAAGGTGCTCTGTACATATTGTGAGATGAATAAATATTAGTACAAAGGATTTGTATTATTTATCACCACATGTAACACATTTTCTCTACGTTTGGGAACTACTTCTCTATTTCTCTTTGGGACCACACCTCTGCCACTCTGAGACAATGTGAATTTGTTTGGCTCTACCTCCACTTGAACACCTGTTAGCACACTGGAAATCAACCCATCACATTCTCCAGACTAAACCAATTTACTTTGGATTGGCAAGTGACCCAACTCAGGCCAAGGAGATAGAGTAAGACTTTCACTGTGTCTTCCAAGCCAGAGCTAGACATGCTTACAAGGCAGCCTTAAGGTTGAGAATATGTTAGGTCTGAAGCTGCAGTAGTCATTACAAGAAGAGAAGCAATCTAAGAGCAGTGACAGAGATGGGGAGTAGAGAAGAAAGCCTAGAGAGAAATGGGGCCCAAACGTTACCACCCAAGTCACTGTGTCCTATACTTGATCAAACGAGGCTTCTTTTTTATTTCAGCCAATATGGGTTGTTTTTTATCAAAAACAAGAAGAACCCTGACTTAGCTATTATTATATGTGAAAATTTTATTATAATACACATAGTGAAGAAATGATTGAGATATATTTTAATTAATCATAATTATACCAACCCATCAAGTATTTTTGCAATTTCTGTATTACCTTATAAAAAAAAAGAAATAAGAGGTAAACTTCTTCAATCTGAGAAGGAGCATATGTGAAAATTCTATAGTGAATTAAAAGGCGGGATACCTATCCTTACTAAGATGGGAAACAAAGCAAGAGTGTTGTATTAGAAACAGATACAGATTCCACATAATATGTATATATGGAAAAAACAAGAAGCCCCACAATCTACTTAATGTCTAAGTTGGATACTCACAAAAGCCACTGGTGTAAGTAATTCAGTCTGAATCTGAAGGACTGAGAATCAAGAGAGCTGATGATATTAATCCCAGTCCAAAAAGCAGTTCAGCTGAGATATCCTAGCTCAAGCATTAAAATGATATAAAAGGGATGAAATCCTCTTTCCTCTACCTTTTGTTTTATTTGAGCTCTCAACAGATTGAATGATGCCCACCCACGTGAGGAGGCATCATTTTAAGCACAATCTATTGTACTGAATTCACTGATTCAAATGCTAATCTCATCCAAAAAAAAAAAACAAACACGTCATAGTCACATTCAGAAATAATGCTTAATCTAGGCACCCAATGACCCAGTCAACTTGACACAAAAATTAATCATCACAGATTTCCACTCCCACCATTTTTATTCACTGTACCAGAGGTTCTAACATTATAAGGCAAGAGAAACAAATAAAGCAAACAGATTGGAAAAGAAGACAAAAATCTCTCTTTAATGACACAATCATCTATGTAAAAATCCTAAAGAATCTGCAAATAGCTATTACTACTAAAAGTGAGTTTAATTAGATAGCAATCTATAAAGGTAATGCAAAAAGCTACTTATAAGAATGGGGTATGGTATTGCGGTAGAGCATTTGGTAGGGCATTTGGCCTTAGCATGTGAAAGGACAAAGGTTCAATCTCCAGCACTTCAAAAAACAAGCAAAAACAATTATATTTCTATATGTTAGCAAATATTCAGAAATTAAAATTTACCATTTATAGAAGCATCAAAAGTATGAAAAGCTCAAAGATAACCAAAAATGTTCAAGACCTGTATTTTGAAAACTACAAAGCATTGCTAAAAAAATTTAAAAGTCCTAAGCAAACAGAAGATATGTCATTTTCCTGGGTCAGAAGACTAGCTATTGTTCAGATGTCACTTGTTTATAGATCCTTATATAGATTCAAGGCCTTCTAATAAAAATCTCAGCAGACTATTTTAAGGAAGTGGCAAGTTGACTGTAAAAGATATATGAAAGTGCAAAACAATCTAGAACAAAAAAACTGTGAAAAAAGACAGAGGACAGTGTGTGTGTGTGTGTGTGTGTGTGTGTGTGTGTGTGTGTGTGTGTGATTTCCTAAGAATTTCTAGGAACAGAATTTTGTGGACAAAAATCTACAGAAAAGCCAAAACATCATTAAAGTAAATCTGTGGCTCAAAAAGCCTTGTACATTTGAAATTGTTTAAAAGTAAATTAGAAGTTTTCATAAGATTAAGATATGTCTAAGTGACTCTGCCCTTTGGAAATGAAATGGGAAAAGTTGGAATTACTTGCTGGTGACACATGATGCATAGGAAAATAAATTAACTTAATAAATAAATTAATGTAATAGTAAGAGCAAATTATCTTATACAGAAGATAAATATTTAATATTTATAATTATGCTTTAATAGAGCAAAAATTAACATTACCAATTTTTAGAAATTTCAAAAATACAATGAACTGAGAATTTACAGGTACAAACTTTAGTACTGTAGCTGTCTTTAATAAACCAGTTAACTAAGCAGATAACTTTACTCTTCTAAGTGTCAGTCTTGATATTTTCAAGAGAATTATATTTAAGGGTTTTTTTGAGATTGTTATCACAGATTTAATTTATTAGGTTTTCAGTATTAACTACATTATGAGATAACTTTTATTCATTTTTTCCCTATAGAATACAACTCATCATAATTTATATATCCTCATTAGAAAATAGTACCATAAGATTACAGTATTGCATTTGTGTCAGAAGAATCAGACGCTTTAAAATAGTCTTCTCTTTCACTATGGAAGCACTTGCAAGAAGGTATTTTGCTTTACCACTGGTTATGGATATTTCTGATTTTTCTTCTTTCTTTAGTCCTCCACAATGTAGTCTTTAATACATTAAATACATAAAATACCACCATTACAGTAAGTCCCCAACTTAACAAACATTTGAGTTGTGAATTTTCACAGATATGAACAGACCTCATATTATGAACATTCACAGATACAAATAAATCTGAGTATAACATGTGTCTGCCAGACATTGTCACAGTTGTGCTGCTGTATGCTTAACTGCACAGTGTAATAATGTACAGTAGTACAGTGCTCATCAGTGCCCAGGATATTCAGAAGCAAGAGGAAAAGCAGTGGTGATAGCAATATGCATTGTGTATTTTTGTCAAAGGTATATAATACATTCTGTCTGACCAATGAATCCAACTTACAAACATTCTCCCAGAACGCAACTCATTTGTAAGTTGGACACTTACTGTATTTCTCTCTACTGAGAGATATCTAGAGTACTGGAGAATGCATGAGTAGACTAAAAAAAGATCAGTGACCTAAAAGAAATAACCATTTCAAACCAACCAGCTGCCCTTTCTCTAGCTATAGCTGAAAACCTGCCTAATTCAGTCTAATTCCTTACTTACTAGCAGAGTTATTGGGCTTATGATTATCTTAATCCAAAAGGAGCCCTGCTTACGTTCTTTTTAGTGCAAACAGCCAAAATTCAAAAGATGGCCAATACAAAAAAAATTTTACAAAGTCTTAAAAAGTGCTTTGTCTAGGGCTGGGGATTTAGCTTAGTGGTTCTGTTGCCTGCCTTGCAAGTGCAAGGACCCAAGTTCAACCATCCACCCACCAAAAAAAAAGTGCTTTGTCTTTTAAATGAGGTAACCTCACCTTCATCCAAGTGGGTCTCAGATGGAAGATCTTTCCATAAAGAACTTCAATACTAATGTACAGATAAGAGAGATGAAATCTCTCCTCTGAAGATCATACTTCTACATTTGTGACCTTAAGAGATTTTCTTTGCTCCTCTGTTATTTTAGAACATACCACTAGTTGGTCCAAATGACCTGTTAATCTTTACTAATGCATGTGAAGGCATTCTGAGTATAACATTTACATAATTAAAGAAAATTCCAGATGTAGTCTAATGTTATATAATGTTATATACCTCAGCCAAAAATTTAAAAGTCAGACCGTGTATTCCTTGAGACCATCAAGACCAGGACTCTAGCCAGAATCTGAACTCCCTTCTTCAAACACTTCAGACCTATAGACCCAAGTCTTTGCCCCAAGTCTAATTCCTTCGTCTTAAGTACAAATTATACCTCTAATAGCCACCTGACTTGCCAGCCTTGTTTGTGTATCCTAAATGTTGCCCTTTGGAAATGCTGACATTTGTCCTAACTCATCTGAGCTGAGCATCCACATCAGGATGAAACTCTATTAGTGCCACCCTTATGTTTGTTTCTTTGTTTTGAAGATACAGTCTTGCTATGAGGTGATTACAAAATATAGTGAATGTTTATTTTTTTAATTTATTACAGTAAAACCAACATTGGTATTAATTCCCCCTCACTTCAAACACACTTATCCTATAATTTTGGTACTTTCTGAAGTAGTATAATTGATAGCAACTCTGTCAAATAAAAACCTTATGATACACTCTCCTCTGCCTTATTCACTGGATCTAGCACAATATGACTTCTGGCTCTTTTCCAATCAAAATGACCATGAAAGGTAAATATTTTGAATTGCTTTAGGGCATCCAATTAGTTGCCCGAGCACAACTGAAGACACTCACAATAGAGGGTTTTCAGAATGACTTCAGAAAGAGGTAAGAACAATGGCATAAGCATGTTCAAAGCAAGGAAGAAGGTTCTATATGGGTGTTGGAGAGGGGAATTAATGGCAATACATCTTTTATTTGAACAATTTTTTAAAATTTAAACATTCACAAAAATTTATAATTATACCACATATGCTCCAGACTGGCCTCAAATTAGTTCTGTAGCCCAGGTTGGCCTTCTGTTGATCCTTCTGTCTCAGGCTCCCAGGCACAGTTCTTATCAAATCTTGTTATAGTTCTTTCTATTCTTTATCTCTCCTAATAGAACGTCAACTCATATTACATTCCCTTAAGTTTCCCTCTGAACCTTTCAGCTTTGAATTTCATATTTTTCTTTTGACTCTCATCTTACCTACACACTCTAAAGCCCTTCAGACTGTTGGAGAGAAAATGTGGATTGTGTTGATCTCAAATGGTCTCCTTCAATCTTTCACTTTGTAGCACTACTGAAACTGGAAATAAATAAGTTATTTATACTCCAAATTCTCAAACATGTTTGCTGCTTTCTGTTGATGTCTCTCAAATTTAGACATTTTTAAAATAGTGTGAAATATCTCATCTTCACTGTCACTGTAATCAAGTGATATCTAGTCTACCACAGTTAGGGGTGTCTCGGCAGAACAAACAAATGTTTTTAGCTTACATTCTGTCTTTGATGGCAGTAATGTGGAAAAATGTATAAAGTGACAACTTGTGAGGAAATAGGGAAAATGGTATCAAGAGTGAATATAAACAACTAAAATCACTAATAGTATCATGGTGCTCTCACCAGGTTTCTATGGAAGTGAATATTTGATATATCTAAGGTGCTGAAGTCTGCACTGATTACTACATTTTCAAAGGGGATTGATGATGTTTTAGTGTATTTGAAATTCCTAAAAATAATTTCATTTAAAAAGAATATGTACAAGTTAACAGCTGTTGAGTGCTATCTCACACTTTGGTAAAAACAAAGTCAGCTGCTGCCTGGCTGCTACGGTACTTTTATTTGACACTTTGAAATACTTGACTTGAAATGAACTAGTGAGCTGGCCAACTACAAGCAAGAGTGTGAAAAGCAGTGGTGCAAAGAACCTGGTTAAGAGTAGACATTTTCAGTTCAAATGATTTATGTTATAGTCTAACCCTATAAAAACAACAAACTATAAAACTATATTGCACTAGACTATTTACCAATGAATTCCACATGATTTTACAGTGAGTTCCATAATATATACTTTCCTCAAGAAAAATGTGGGAAAGTTCAATCCCTGGTACCAAAAAAAAAAATGTGGGGCTCTATGTTTAGGCTAACGAACCTACAATGTCAAGTAACAAACAATAACCTACTTAGTGGATTTAATACATTTTACTATTCAGATTTCCTACATACTCTGAATGTAAAACACATCTTTCCATAACTATCTTAAGTTCAAATTGGATGTCTCTCTTAAGACTCAGAAAATGATATCTCAAAGTATGAAACTTTAATAAACTGAGAATTTAGAATTAAAGGAAATTGGAAAGACTTAGAAGTTGTCTTAATTTAAGGTTTCTTTCACCTTCCCTTCCTTCTGCTCTACCCCAAGCACAGAGAGGGGCTTTTTTCTGAAAGTATTTTTCTACCTACAGACCTGATCTGTCAAAAAGGCACAAAATCACCTTCATCCTCTTCCTGAAGTTCCACTGACCAAGAAAGATTAAATTCATACTATAGGGAGGAAAAACGAAGAATGTCAGCACAGCTAGACAAATTTTATTACAAGCTATTTATATTCGTCAGTGAATTCAACAGTTGGAGAATCATTTATAAACTACTGTCAGTTCTTTGGGATCACTGAAATTACCTGAAAATCCTTTACTACCCTACAAAATTCCCTCTATCCCCTCATTTTCCTCTCCCTTGTGAAAAAGGGTGTATAAATTCCTGAATCTTATTGGGTTACTGAGTAACCACCTCTCTGTGATGCCTCCACACACATTAACAAATTTGTATGACTTTTCTCATGTTAGTCTATTTTTGGTTCATTTCAGAAAAACTTGACTGGGCAAAGAGGAAATTTCCCTGTCCTTTACATCCTCATATTCTCAAATTTGGTTCATGTCCTTTAGTACGCATAAGGTAGCTAAAAAGATACTTCATAATTTCTCCCTCTCTACACTGTCTTCCTTTGTCTTCTTAATCTATGTCTAGCTCTGTACTTCCTTTCTTTTCCCACAATCTACTACTGTCCTAGAAAACATCTCGCCAATTCTTTTGCACTTATAAGACCCTCTGACTCAAAGTTGAATAGTGAGAAGAATTTGCTGAAAATATATACTGCAGAACAGTATAAAAATAACTTCAAATGAATATTCAAACAAACTAAGAATGTGGGACATTTTAAATGACAACAGATCCAATTTCAACATAGTCAATAATACATAAGAAACAAAAACAAAAAAGTAAGGAAGGAGGTCTTCTTCTCTACATTAAAGGACTTAAGAGAGCCAGGAGTGGTGGTACATGCCTGTAATCCCAGCACTTGGGAGGCTGAGACAGGAGGATCGCTGTGAGTTTGACACCAGCCTGGGCTGCATAGTGAGTTCCAGGTCAGTCTCAACTACATAGTGAGACCCTGTCTCAAAAAAAATAAATAAATAAAATAAAGGACTTAAGAGAGCCAGGAGCGGTGGTACATGCCTGTAATCCCAGCACTTGGGAGGCTGAGACAGGAGGATCGCTGTGAGTTTGACACCAGCCTGGGCTGCATAGTGAGTTCCAGGTCAGTCTCAACTACATAGTGAGACCCTGTCTCAAAAAAAATAAATAAATAAAATAAAGGACTTAAGAGTAGAATATGCACATGTAATATGTAAACTTTGAATTATCATTCCATCAGCTAACAGTGTAAAGAAAATTTTGAGGCAACTAGGGAAATTTTAATATGGATTAGATATGTGCAAATGCTATCAAATAATATCAAGGAATTGCTATTAACTGTGCTAAGTGCAAATATGGCATTAAATTATGTTTTTAAAAAATTCATACTTTTAAAAGACATCTTAAAGTATGTAAAAGTGAAATGACAGAATATCTGATATGTTTTCAAATATTTGTCAAACAAAGAAAACGAGATTAAGCTAAGTGTGGCACAATCTTGCTAAATATTAAGTCGTGATGGACATGGGGGATACATTATGCTATAATCACTATTTTTCTGTGTTTAATTTGTTTTCATTTTTTTATGATTTAGACCTAAAATGTCTCCCAAGAAGGGGGCTTTTAGTGGCACTTTTTGAAAGTAATAAGATCACAGAGGTGCTCATCAGTGGATTGGTTCAATGAAGAGTTCAGAGTTGAACATGCTATTAAGTGATAGGATGGTTAGCAGAAATAGGTCGCAGGGTTCAAGACCTGAAAAGTTCTATTGTTGTCCTCCCTCCCTATCTTCCTTTCTTTCTGCTTCCTTGTTACCATGGTTTGACAAACTTTGTCCCACCAAGCCCTTTGGACACATCATTTCTGCCTTGGAACCAGCCAACCATGTGCTGAACCCTCTGAAATAATGAGCCCAAATAAACCTTCCTCATTTGAGTTGTGTGACAGGTTTTGGTCCCTGACACCAAAAAGAGAGTACACATTTTACTCCCAGAGTGCTGAGATTATAGGTGTCTCACTCACACTAAGTTTTAAATAAATTTTTTTATGTAGAAATATATACACATCTTAATAGTTCTGTTACTCTAGAGAACCCTGAGTAAAACAGAGATCATGTCTTACGCACTGCTAAGGGGCCAGAATTTGACACAATGCCCAACAAAAAGTAGATGCTTCTTTGAAAGCTTAGGTAAGTAACTTGATATTGTAAAATAGTACTATTGTAATCTCTTAAAGATTTTAAGACTTAAATTTGATTATTATTTGTTTATGAAAGCAAGAGCTAGGATTTAGGAAAACAAAAATATTGGAAAAGTTGGGTTCTGCATAAGTATGTGAAAAAGTGAATTACTTAGTTTTTAAAAAATGCAACTATAAGCTATGCACAATGGCCTACACCTGTAATTTTAGCTATTGTGGAGGATGAGGCAAAAGGATCACAAGTTGGAGGCCAAGGTGGGTAAAGCAGTAAGATCCTGTTGCAAAAAAAAATAAAAATTAAAAAAAAATTTAAATGCAACTAAAAAGTTAAGCAACCAAAAGATAAAGGAAATTGCCAACCTAGACTAGAACTGAACTACTTTACATGTTTTATTGATCAAAATTTTAAGTTTGTTCATACAACTATTCTTTTATCAATCTGGATCTTACATTTCTGTTCATGGTTCATGAACCTAGATCCTCCTCTTGTGTTTCACTGGTTCTGGCCCTTCACTCTTTTCATCTTTCCCAATAGCAACTATAGGTTAATATTCCTAATATATTGCTTTTATTTTATCCCCAAATTTTCAGCAGCTCTACACTATCTACTCCGATATTCAAGTCACTTACAATTTGATTCCAATCTGCTTTTTCAGGCTTACCTATCATCAATCTTTCAGTCCAATCCTCTGGCTTTCCTGCTTTGTTGGTGAATGACTATGAATTAAATTCACTCCAGTCCCTAAAATACTTTCCCTTTCTTGCTCATAGCCAGCTCAGATTATCTCATAGACTAGTCAATAAAACACTAAGTTTGGAGTTAGTAAACTTTGCTTCTAGTATTTCACAACACTACTATATTATGTGATATGGGGCAACTGCAACAATTATTCCTTTTCAGCTCAATTTCCTTATATGTATGAAAATTTGGAAAGACAAAATCATTTCAAGTTCTTTTTCATTTAAACTATATTATGGTTTCTTTGCTTTTAGAATAGTTTTGTCATTAATTTGACAAACAGTTCTTGAGTGCCTAATATGAGCAACAAACATCTGCTCTCTGAAGCAAACTTCAACTCCCACAACCTCATCCCTAATGGTTGGAATCGGTGACTAAAGTACACTAGCTGTCTATATAATTCACTTGATATGTTATTTTTGTGCCTTATAATAATAAATATAGCATTATCTCCATAACAGGAGAAATTTATGCTTCTGCATGTCCTTGACAGATAGTTTTCAAACTATGAAGAGTATAACCTGTGATACTTAATAAAAATGCTGATTTCCAAGTCTCCTATCCATTCCCTTCCAATTCTGATTCAGAAACTAGTAATCTACATTGTAATAAATATCCACCTTACAGCCTCATGATTCTAAAGACCACATTTAGAAAATAAAACTGTTCCCCTTGTATATCATAAATTTTCTTCTTACACTTAGGACTGGCTCAAAAATCACTTTTTAAAAATATATATATTTAATTTTGAGGTATAGATATGACTGCATTAACAAACTTAAAATAAAAAATGGCTCATGAGTTATGGATAGCTATAAAATAGTCTTCCCTTGTTATCAAAAGTAATACCCAGGAAAAAAGAGAAGGGGGAAATGCTTAGGAAACTGAAGAGACTATACAAGGTGCTGCCTGATGAATGAGCTAAAAATATAAAAAATATTCACTGGAACGCATAACAATGATGAAAAGGTTAAATGTCAGAAAGATCTGGTGTTTTACAGGGGACTATTTAGCTAAGTTCAGAGAAAGTGTCTAGACTCCTGCTCAGTGCAGATGGAAACAAAAACAAAACCTCCAAAATCTCATTCTGTATTTACTTTTTACTTCAAAGAAAGCAACCCTAAGCAAGAAATAATAAACCAACATCCTAAGAAGGGAGTTAAAGAAAAAGAAGAGATGGTAACTTTGAGAGAATTATTATCTCTAGCTCTAAAGTCATTCACAGATTAAGGTGCACTGCCAGCACAGTAATCTGTGGAAATAATTAAATATAGAGAAATACCCAAAATTGGCAAATATGATGTTCAAAGAAGGAAAAAAATGTGGATTCTGAAAACTACAGACTTGATGTTGAGATCTTTCAAGTTTTTATCACAGATTATTTAAAATTTATTTAAAATATTTATTTAAAATATTGCCAGCACTTAGTAATGGAAAAGATGAAAATCTTGAGCTAGTTTAAGGACAGAAACATCAAGTTACATGTCTTCCTTCATGACAGATCAAGAGATGATTATTGAAGCTGTTTCAATGATATTGTCATGCATCAGATTTTTTTAAGATGTTCCTTGTATATCTACTCAGTTAATGACTCATTTTTCATAGAAATGATTAATAAGTAAGGGTCTACTGCAGCTTTTTGTGATTTTCACTCATTCAACAAATATTTATTCAATATTTATGAGTTATTAGAAACTTCTGCAGATGGGGGATCAAAAAATGAATAAGGAATTTAGTAGAGGTAACAGACAAGTAAACAAACATTCTATGTTAGACTGTGGAAAGAGGAAAAAAAAGATGAAAGGGAAAAATGAGTAACTGGAAAATGTTTTCTTAAAAACTGGTCAGGGAGACTAACAGGATCTGACGATAATTCAGCAGAGACCTGAAGGAGTGATAGAATGATGTCGTCAGTATCCATGAGAAGAATAGTCTAGGGAGTAGGACCTTATGCAGATGGGCCTTAAATGGAAGTCTGTTTCAAAGAGGCTGTATGATAGGCAGATTCATGGTCCCTAAAGATGTCTAAGCCTGTATTAGTTCATTTTACATTACTCTAACAAAAGACTTAAGGCTGGCTAACTTTATAGAGAAAAGAAGTTTAATTTTCTGTTCTGAAGGTTTAAGGTGTCATATTTGATGTCACATGGCAAGAAACAGAAAATGTACATGTGTGCCTATTCTCTGGTCTCTTTCTCTTCCTCTTCTTATAAATCCACTAGTATTCAATCATGGGACACCATTCTGATGACATTATTTATCCTAATAACCACCTAAATTCCCTATCTTTAAACCCAATAGTTGGACAAAGTTTTCAACCTATTATACCTCAGAAGGGGATTAAATTTCAAAACGTGAACCCCTAGTGAACACTGTATCCAAACATTAGCAACATTCTAATTCTTGGAATTTGTGATTTGTTATATTACATGGCAAAGGCACTTTGCTGATGTAATTAATGCTTCAAATTTTAAGGTAAACAGATTATCCTAGATTCTCCATATAGGTCCAGTTAATCAAATGAGCCCTTAAAAGCAGAGGACATTCTCTGGGTGCATGAAGGATTTAGCATATGGAAGAATCAGAGATTCCTAGTATGAGAAGAATCCCACACACTGTTGGTGATTGAAATGTAAGGCCCTAGGGGCAAGGACCAGGGAGAGTCCTCTATTAGGAAGATGACCCATAACTGACAGCCGGAAAGGAAACAGGACCTTAGATGTACCAATTCAAGGTTCTGGATTCTTTTTTTTTTGGTACTGGGGATTGAACTCATGTCCTTGCACTTGCAAGGCAGGCCACCAAACTGCTGAGCTAAATCCCTGGCCCCAAGGTTCTGGATTCTTTCAACAACCACAGAAACAACCCAGAGCCAACCCAGACATCTGACTTAAAGAACTGTGAGATAATAAACATTTTAAGCTGCTAAATTTACGGTAATCTATGATCATTTATTATGACAGCAATAGCAAACTGATATAGAATGTGTCATTGGGTTGAAATGAGAAAAGAGTATGGTAGAAGATGAGGTAATAAGTAGGATAAATGGGTTCAGGAGAGATGGCAGATGAACAGGCAGCTACCCTGGGGCCTATTAGATCACTGTAATGCCTTTGTCTTTTAGGGGAGTCATTGGGGATTTGGAAAAGAGGCATGATCAGATTTACATTTATAAAAATGTTCATCATAAAGTACCCTGTGTAGAATCCAGACAGGTGTTGCAAGAGTGCATGCAACAGCTTGACCCAGAGAAATCATAACAGAGATGAGAATGGTCAGATTCTAATTACATTAAGTTGAACCATATAAAATTATACCTGAGTGAGTCAAAAAGAGTTGAAAGCCAAAAGATGAGTCAAGAGATTTGCTCATAAACAGCTTACAAGATGTTGGAGAAAGAGGGGAGTCACTGTTGACTTCAAAATCTTTGGCTTGAGCTATGGGTAAAATTACATTATAATAAAGAATGAAAGAAGAGCAAGTATAATAAGTTGGAGAACTGAAACAGGCATGGGTTCATTTTGGGATATGATATACATGAAATGTGTAAACATCTAAGAAGGGATGTTCATCAAGCTGTTAGTGATACCGTCTGGCATTCAGAAGATGTCTGAAGCTAAAACTATTAATGATGGAGGTATCTCACATAGATGGTATTCAGAGGCATGAGGTGATTGGTTTAAACAAGGAGCAAATGAATGTGAGAAGAGGAGTAGTGCCTCATGTTTTTTTGAAAATTTCTCTTAAATTATAATTTTGACTTGTAAATACAAATATATGCAGAATTTCAGAAAACAAAATATTTTTAAGTATTTAGTTATGTATTTAATGAACTGTCTTAAAATAATCTGAATAACAACTGTACCATTTCAGAAAATTGAAAACAGTCACCACTGAATTTTAGGTCTTCCAACTTAAAACGGATTATAAAGCTGAAAGAGCCCAGTGAAATCAACAGAAGCTCCATCCCCCAACTGTTGTCACTCTGAGAAATTTTGACATCTTAGAGTTGTGCACCTTCTTATATAACATTAATACTAAATATCTAATAAGAAGTACTAGTCTTTCATTTCAATTCCTCAGCACTATGAGAACTCAGTATTTATATGTCTGCAATTAAAAACAAAATGAAAATGAAAATTCCCAAGCCAACAACTTTGTTGTTCTGTTTCCTTCCACACATACTGCCCCCACTGTGTTGCAGTTCTCACTAGTGATATAGGTCATAGCTAAGTTTATAACTTTTACCAACTTTCCTTCTAGATATATATATCTATATATAGATATATATAGATGTATATAGATATATAGATATAGTTAGATATATAGATTCTCTAGATATATATATCTATATATAGATATATATAGATGTATATAGATATATAGATATAGTTAGATATATAGATATATATAGATAGATAGATATACACACACATATATATGTGTATGTATATCTATATATATATAAGCACTTTAGTATAAAAACACTGAAAAAAAGCCTTTCTGTTTTAAATTCTTTCTCTCTTTCCATTACCTTCAGAAATAGTCTATATATACAATATTCATCGTTTTTAAAGTTAATAGAAACCTTCCTACAATGTAGAGATAAACTTGACCTGCTTCAATTATCTCCTAAAGCACTCCTGTGAGCACACCATTACAATGTATTTTTGCCAACCACATCACAAACAATTATTAGCATGTAACATTAGTCCCTATTTCAAGCTGCTCCTGGGTCAAGGGTGGGGTGGGAATATGCTCTTTATGGTAACATCTTATTGGATCATCTGCTGACAAAGCAGATTCATAAAGCTTACCCATAATTATTCTAATTAGGCCATCAAATGTCAGGACTTGCTGTGTGAGTTTGATTAATTCTAGCCATCTCTGTGGTGCAACTAATGTTACCTGCATTAAAGGAGTGACTCTGTCTTGAAAGCAATTTTCTAAGTTTATGGCCTCTCCCTTTCTACCTGCTTGCGTTAAAAAAGCAATGAGAAAAGTTTGCAAAGATGTCCTTACAGGTCTGTAAAACTTCTTTTCATCTGGGAGCCCAATCATATTCAAATACTTTAATATACCTAAGCCACTATTGCCTTTACAACTTCATGTTACCTTTCTTCATAATATAATTTCTAATATGTGAAGTTCACATATGTCAGCTCATTTGTGCTCCTTTATCAAAATAATTGAGAATTGGTAATTTATAAGAAACAAATTTATTTCTCACAATTGTAGAAGCTGGGAGTCCAAAATCCAGGTACCAGTAGGAATGGTTATCTGGTGAGGGCTATTCTCTGCCTCCAAGATGAGACCTTATTATTGCATCCTCTCCAGGGGAGAAATGCTGTGCCTTCACTTAGCAGAAGGCAGATGGGCAAAGAAACCATTTTTATAAGGTGTTGTGGTTTGGATCTGGAATGTCCTCCCAAAGTCTTATGAGCTCAGAGGTAGAATTTTGGAGGGTGACTGGATCATGGGCGCTCTGTGCTCATACACAAATTAATCCACAGATGATTCCAGAGCCAAACATGCTATTATGAGGTGGGGCCTACAGCCAGAGGGAGCAGCTTTCTCCTGCCATGCCCTTCCTACCTTGCAGACAACCATGGGCTGAAAATGTAAGCCAAAATATATCACTCCTCTTTTAAATTGTGAGTGATGGGGATTTTATCCCAGCAACAAGCCATGATGGCCAGGAAGCAGAGAGAGAGCAGCTGAGGGAAGACATACCTTTCCAAGTTATGACCCCAGTGACCCACCTCTTCAGATTAGACTCCAAATCTCAACAACACATTCAGATCTGAATTCCTCAGAGGATTAATTCACTGATAAGTCTACTGTCCTCATGATCCTATCATCTTCCAAAAGTCCCACCTCTGAACATATTAGATTTTGGTGGGGCATTTTAAATCTAAACCATAATATTACCTAATCTTAATTACAAGAAAGAGCTCTGACGGCATTATCACAGTGGAAAGGCCCATCCTATCACATTAGCAATGCCTGAATTTCAAGAGGATACATTTAAACCACAGTAACATATCTCTACCTTCGAATAGATTATGACCAACTTATTTATACATTTTTTTGTCTTTACGAGTGCACTGTCCCCAAAGTTTTAGTATAAATATTTGATATGGTTTTGCAGAAGATGGCTTCTGAAAAGAGGCATTCAATTTTCCCTTTCTTATCTCCATCTAGTATCACAACTGCACAATTGAAGGCAAAGAGTAAAGAAAAATAAAAACATGGATATTTTCTTAATGAGAACATGTTTTATGTTGTTTGCTAAAGGATTAATGTTTTTAAACATATTTATTAACTTACCTTTAAGAAAATAATATTGATTCATAACATTGAATGCCCACACTAGGAAAACAGAGCGGGCTCAAATAAACAACTTAACGATGAAACTTAGACTCCTAGAAAAACAAGAGCAAGAAAAACCCAAAGCTCGAACAAGAGAGGAAATTATAAAGATCCGAGCAGAAATCAATGCAATTGAAATTAAGAAGACGATACAAAAAATAAATGAAACAAAGAGCTGGTTTTTTGAAAGAATAAATAAAATTGACAAACCCTTAGCTAATCTTATCAAAAAAAGGAAAGAAAAGGCTCAGATCC
>NW_022900936.1:23568947-23572675 GCF_012274545.1 Fukomys damarensis
AAAAAAAAAAAAAAAGAAAATAATATTGAAGGTTGACTTAATGTGTAAGCTTCCTAAACTATGGTGCCCAATTTTTTTTGCCAAACTTTAGTCTATAAGTTGGTGTGAAACTGTACTTCCTAGACTGGTGAAGTTGGCCTTCACCAGTTGAAGGCCATAAAAGCAAAATAAGGTTTTTCAGAGAAGAAGAAATTTTGCCTCAAGACTATAATATAGAAATTATATCTATAGATTTTTGGCCTGTAGACTACAATCTCTACTGTTGCCTGAGTTTTCAGCCTGCTGGCCTTACAGAGTTTGGATTTGCCAATTCTCACAACTGTACAAGCCAATTGCTTAAAATAAATTAACCTCTCTCTCTCTCTCTCACTAATTCTCTGCTGGTTTAGAGAACATGAGAGTATTGTCAAAGGACCTCAGCAACAATGGCACCACTCCTGCCAAGCAGGGAAATTTTATACTAGGGGTTTCCAACGTGAAGCTCTACCTGAGTGTTTAGCCCTCTTAAGTATTATCCTAATGTAATTCACACAAACTTTAACTTTACCAATAAAGGGTCTGGGAAATTTAATAAAAATATTTTCTTCTGGAAAAGATGGGCTTCATTTGCAGCCTCATTGAGGTAGAGAAAAGTTTTTTTAAGTGAATACAACTCAAAACAGGAGGTTGGTATGCCCTGTTTACACTGCCACATTCATTAAGAAAGCACTGACTTTTGGAAATCAGCTTTACTGCATGATATAATGGACAAAATAACAAAGATTACAAATTTTTTTATGGTTACATTTTTTAAAATCATTGCATGTTTGTGGATCTTTAAGAGGTTATAGCAAAGATGCAGTTTATTTTAATGTAGGTAAATGGCTAAATCCTGGGAAAATAAGAAGAAACTTTGCTATAATTGGCATGTTAAATATCCCAGAAATGTCTGTGTATAAAAGCTTGGTCTCAGGGTAGAGCTACTGAAAGATGATGGAATCATTAGAAGGCGGGCTTAGTGGGATGTCCTTGGCTCATTATGCCCTTAAAGAGGGATAAGGGAACTGTTGGACCCTGGCCTCTTTCCTTTTTCTTCTTAATCCTCAGGTGAGCAGTTTACTTCACTATGTGCTCCCTATCATTGCCATCCACCAGCCCCACCAGAAGGTTAATGTAATGAGTCCACCTGATCCTAAACTGCACCCTCCAAAACTCTGAGCTAAAATAGACCTTTTTTTCTTTATAAGGTAATGATCTCAGAATTTCATTATAATGAGGAAAAGCTGACACAAAGGTATTGAAATGTTTTTAGAAATTAAAAAGTTAAAAAGTTAGAATTAAAATCTCTATAAGATCCCACTCGCTTGACTACCAAGGACCCCCGATAACTATACACTGTACCCAGATGTTATATAACAGAACTCTCTGGTCCACTATAAAAATGATGGTTTTGTATTAAAATTCAAACTAGACATTTGGATCAAGAAGATGTATCTTGAGACTGCTCTGTTTTCAATGCTGAAATTCTCTGAGCTCAAAGGAACAAAAGATTTGAAAGATATAGTAACTTATTAAAAATATAATTTTGAAAGCTATTCATAGATTTTGTTGATCAAGTATGACATTTGTTCTCTATAACTTAGGGATACAACCACAGGATATATATGATTATAAGCCTCAGCCCTATCATGGTGGCTCATTTTAGAACGAAATCACTTATATTGAAGCCAACTATCCCTATTAATAGACAATATTTGTGAACATTTAAAATTAGCTATGAAAGGGCTAGGGATTTAACTTAGTGGTTCCAGTGCCTGCCTCACAAGTGCAAGGACCCGAGTTCGATCCTGGCACCAAAAAAAAAAAAAAAAAAAAAAAAAAAAAAAAAAAAAAAAAAAAAAAGTCTAGAAAGTACAGTTTCATCTAGTTTCTAAATTATCTATGAAAGAGAAATATAAATTAATATATAACTATATCACTTGTGTTTCTTAGTCTAGGCAGCTATAACAGAATACCATATAATGAGCAGCTTAAACAACAGAAATTTCTTTCTCACAGTTCTGGAGGCTGGGAAGTTGAAGACCAAGTTGCCAGCAAGTCACCAGTATCTGATGAGACTGCCTGGTTTGCTGTCTGTCTTCCTGTAGCCTCTGGCAAAAAGCAGAGAAAGTGATCGTGTCTCCTGGTGTCTATTCTTAGGGTTCCTAATCCTATTCATGAGGTGCAACTCTTATGACATAATTACCTCCCTGAGTCCCCACATCCAAATAATATCACATTAGGAATTCAGCTTTCAACGTGTGAATTTTGGGTGGGCCCAAATATTCATTCCAAAAGAACTTCCCTTTCCCACTTCCAGAAGGGGTGGGTCCTGAATTATTAAATCAATTTTGTTTGATTTTGTTATTTTGACTTAGGAGGGAAAAAGAACTAGGGAGAAAAGATCTCTGTACAGACAGGGCTAAAAGAAGAACAGGGCAATTTTTCAAAGGCATAAAAGCAGCCACTGTGTGGAACAGGAGTTAATGAGAAAAGAAAGGGATTAGGATATAATACTTAGGACATACTGTATCTGTTTCAATATTTAGGCATGGTGATTTTTAAAATTATTTTGAAATTAGGCTTCAAGTTCTCATCTGTGGTTTTTGTTTTGAATATGGTACTGCTGTAAATCTGGACCACATCTTCTAAAATGGTGCTAGTATAAATAACAATATACTCTTCAAATTGACCAATTGGTAGCCTTAGCTCTAGAACAGTATAATCTTGGTGTTGTGTATTTATCAGTGTTTAAACAAATTATTGTTATGAACTGTGATTAGACAATTACGAACATCAGTATTAAAAATTTTAAATATTCATAAAACTTGACTGAAATCATGCTCCCCAGTCCTAGTAGACAGTAAGGGACCTAGTCAATATATAACTTCACAATTAGTTCCTGAGTAATTTTTTAGGCCTCTTTTAATAAAAAAGTAGGAATATCTCATATTCCTCTGGCCTGTTTGATGCTTTCACAATACCAGTACTTTGGTGGCACTTCAACATAAAAGGGCAGAAAGATGTTCCTCAGAAGTTAATGTTCTTTTTCCATATTTGTATTTGGTCAAAGATTATGCTTTGTATCAGAGAAGTCCCTGATCAGAAGTGTCACAGAAATAGAAAGCCTGGGCTTTCAAGCTTTCATTCCTCTTGGTCAACATCCCTGGAGCCTCTTCTCCTTTGGGCCAAACATCATAGTCCCTGTCAGGCAGGGTCATTGTCGTCAACAGGAGGCAGTCTCTGCTCTGAGGAGCCACAGGCTCAGCCAGAAAAGAGTTCTAACCAAACTACCTTAAATATAGCAGGGCAGCTGCACAGCTAAAATGCCTGTAATTACTACAGCAAGAAGGATGACGACTCGTCCATGAACGCAAAGTTCCCCTTTCTGTCTGGTCCCTGCCTCCCAGCGAAGCCCTTGGTCTAGAACTTGCCTTCACGCCATGCAGGCGTCAGGGCGCAGAGTGGATAGGAGACCAGAAGGGCAAGCAGAACCCGGAGAGCCCAGGGTACTAGCCCGCACGACCCCCGAAGGCGCCGCGGGTGGAGGGAGGCCAGGCGGAGTCTCCTCAGCCCTCGGCTGGCTCTTCGCGAGGAACTGAAGGTTACCTCACAGAGGCGGTAGCCGTCGAAGCGAAGGCGGCGGTGCGCAGGGCGCGAGGGAGGGTCGCGCGGTCCTGGTCGGGGGCGGACTCGTGAGTAGGCCCCGC
>NW_022900936.1:23573410-23641917 GCF_012274545.1 Fukomys damarensis
AGCTCCGGCCACGTTTCCGCGGTGCGTTCCCTTCCGCCTCGGTTGGGCGACAGCCCCGCACTGTCCGCACTCCGCCGACCCCAGTGGCGCCGGTGGGATTTCTGGAGCGGTTCACCCGGCCTGCTGCTTGAGGGCGGGTAGCGCCTCAGGGAAGCTCGGACCTCGAACCCAGGCCCAGCCGGGGACCGACTCTGGCGAGGAGAGGTTGTGGGTGGAGGCAGGGAATTGGCGCCAGGGTCCTTTTCCCTGAACTTGGGGGAAACCGGGATTGCAGAAGTTGGGCACAGCCTGCAGGCCGTCCTCTCAAGAGTGAGTGGAGATGTTTGGTGGCTCCGCACCTAGGTCTCTCAGCACCCCTGGCAGGAGTGCTCAGCCGCTGATGTTGATGGCTTCAGAAAGTCAGACTCCTGGCCCCTTGGAAATCCTTCCCCTCCTCCAGGTCTGGATCCCGCTTTGTGACGCCGCCGAGTTGAGTCCGGGGCTCGGAGCTCATCACCCCAGCGGCCAGCCTTCCTGCTCCCTCAACCCGGGAGACGTCCATCAGAAGAATAATGTTTATAGAACCGTCTGCAATCAGCCTTTCGTTACCAAGGAGGGGAAACTGCAAAGTTGGTTTTCCTTTGGTTTTGTCCACGCAGCCTGGCGCTGAGGAGACTATGGAACAAAGTAGAACTAACTTGAGCAGCAGCAGCGGTGACGACGTCCCAGGATGACGTCACCGTACAGTATTTAAAATGGGAGCTTTTTGCTCTTCAGTGTGGGTGGAAGGATTGTGGCTACTTAAGATGCCTCTAAGGTCTTACTAGCCCCGCTTGCTTCTGGTTTCTCTCTTCCTAATAATGCTCCTTCTTTTACCTTTTGATACTCTTAGAGTAGGAGTTGGGATGGGTTAGTTTTTCTGCTATCCCAGTCAGATTCCTTCAAACAGAAAAATAAAGTCCATATGACTCATGCTTGTATTACAAGCAAAAGCAACCACTAAATTGTTTTTTCCTTCCTTCCTTTTTATTTTTGATAGGGAATTGAGCAGACAAAAGCAATCCCAACACTGATACATAGCACATAGTTGGCAAATTTAATGAATGAGAATGATTTTAGTTAAGGATTCAGTACATTTCCTTAGTGTGTTTCCATGTTTTCTTTAGTGAAATGGAGAGCCTAGTTCCATCAGCAGCTTTCTACCCAAACTGCACCTTAAATTCCAGTGGGTTTTCTTTCCCATCATACCATAGTAGAGGATAAGTGCAGCTTTACAAAGTGGTAATGGTGCATGTTCTTTGGGATAAGGTTGTACAGCATTTGTAGTGGAAAGTATGTGTGCCCGCTCATACATTGTTCTGTGATGATCCGTGCCCAGCAGTAAAAGGTAAATTTGGCATTCTAGGGTTCCAGAAGGAAGGTTTGGGTGTCTTCCCATCCAGAATCAGGTGGTTATTGCTGCCAACACACTTCTCAAATAACTACATAAAATTTATTTCACAGTGAAATCCCTTGCTTGAATTTGCAGAGAAAGAATCATATTATGAAGAGAGATTTAAAGAACAGTTTCGGGGGGAAAAGCTAACAAAATTAGCTTTATTTTTTGAATAGAGAAATACAAACTATTGCTTAGTACATTTTTATACTAAGCTGTATATCTTTTATAATTGGCTTCCAAAAAGTTGATATTTCTTGGTAATAAGCATCTGAACAACTCCAAGTTACTTATAGGAGCCAAATGAATGAGCTCATCAAGTAAACACAAGACTATATTGAAACAACCCCAGGACAAGGTTTTTTGCCTTTATAGATTAATCAATGGCAAATCAGATCTTCCATTTTTTAAAAAGTTGTTTTTTGAGGCAATTCCAAAATGCAGCTAACTTTCTGGTCATTTTAGTTTTTCTGTGGGTGACCCAAAATTTCCATTCTCTATATTTTGATATATATTTTTATATATCTATATTTTGATGTATCTTTTTTTATATATCTTTTACAGAAGTGTATCTTTATTCCTGAAAGTGTACTGACAGATTCAGTACTGAAATTTTTTTATGTGTTAAGTTTCATTGAAATGGTTCACATACTATGTAACTCAACCATTAAAAATAAACAAATGCTCTTAATGTATTTACAGTTGTACAGCTATTACGTACTTTTAGAATAATTTCATTGCCCTCCAAAATATTCCTGTACTTTCTAGCATTACTTCTTCATTTCTGACATCCCTTCTGCCCCCAAACAACTCTTCTCTTTTTGTATGGATTTGCCTAGTCTAGACATTTCGTATGAGTGAGGACATGCAATATATAATTTTTTGTGACTGGCTTCTTTCCCTTAAAGTATATTCACACTTCACCTATGCTATAACATGTACTGGTACTTCATTCTTTTTTAATTGCCAAATAATATTCTGTTACATATATTTATAGACATAATGTGTGATCTCACTGTCTGTTCTCAGTTAGTGAGCATTTGAAATTATCTACTTTTTGGCTGTCATGAATAATGCTACTATGGACATTTTTGTACATGTTTTTGTCTAGACATATATTTTCATTTCGCTTGGGCCTATAAATGAGAAGTAGAATTACTGGATAATATGGTAACTCTGTTTAACCTTTTCCAAAATAGCTCTACAATACTAGACTTTAAAGTGGATCTTTTTGTTCTATATATATATTTTTTTTTTTTTGGTACCAGGGATCAAACTCAGGACCTTGGGCTTGTGAGGCAGATGCAGTGCTACTGAGCTAAATCTCTGGCCCCTGAATAATTTAATAGAATTTAATTACTGTAGCTAAATATGAAAATGTTTATTGAAAGCCATCTTTCATTATAATGGTTCTCTTTGAGAGAAATTTTGCTTTTATTTTAGTCAAGAGGAACAATTTGATAACTCTACTGAGTTACTCCCAAAGATAAGTGATAAAGTTTTATAATGTCTTTATGACATAAACATAAATTATTATTTGTCCCTAACTCTAGATATGAGCCAGTGAAACATGAGATAAAGTGGAAGGAGGAAGGGAAGCTCTGAGGAGGGATATTTTGCAGAACTTTTATCTTTCAGTTTATATATGTATTTTTTTTTTTTTTGAGAAAATTTATTTTGTCTTTGCAGGGAAAAATGAAGAACGAAATTGCTGCTGTTGTCTTCTTTTTCACAAGGCTTGTTCGAAAACATGATAAATTGAAAAAAGAGGCAGTTGAGAGGTTTGCTGAGAAATTGACTCTAATACTTCAAGAAAAATACAAAAATCACTGGTATCCAGAAAAACCTTCAAAAGGACAGGCCTACAGGTAAAAGATTAAATTGCAAAGTTGGATTGAGCTATATGAAGAGGCAGATCAACTCCTGTAAAGTGTGTGAGGATAGGGGACTAACAAGTATCCAGATGATGCTTGTAAAGACTTTATCTGCAACATACACAATCTTGGGAGGTCTAGTTATTTTCTCTTAATTCATTTTAAAGTGTGAGTATTTGTTGGTGGAGTTGCACTGCCTGGACTTGGGAGGCAATGCTGTATAGGCTCATAGAAGTTAGTCTTTTGTAGTTACAATCTGTCTCCTGAGTATATTTCTCTATATCGTAGGCACTAGAGGGGTCACAGTTCTGGAGGATTTGTGACTCAAATGGGAATGGTGAAAACTGAGGGTAATGAGTTGTTTTGTATCCAAAAGTAAATTACATGGGTGTTTTTTCAAGAAAAAGTTTTATGGAGAAGGGAAACCAAGATTATTAGACACTTATATGTTCTTGATGCTAATAAGAAAAAAATTTCATTTCTACTATGCATAATTCTTTGTGGTAGAAACTAGGATAACTATTATAGATAAAGATAATTCATTGTCAGACCCTCTGGCATCAAATATGCCACCATGCCTCTGTGCATATGGATATTACCTATAACTGGTGAATACTAGCTCTGGGACTTAAATTCAAGTCTCCCTGACTCCAAATTCTAATAATTTTTTTACACACCACAGCCTTCTGAGAATGAAGAAAATTCTCACTTGTGGCTATCCTTTACAGTCTGGGTTATAAGTTGCATTAACAGCTTGAAGTAAGGAAGAGCAGGCTCCTACAAAACATGTCCTGGCATGCTCACTCCCTAGTATTTATATAACTGCTCAGGAACCTGAGCTGAGAATCTTCCTCTGAAACCTAGCTTGTCAAACCTTTACCCATTTTTGGATGCGGCCACAAAAATAAGAGAACAGTTGTGACTAGTAACATCTACAGAAATTTTTGTTTCTTGTTCTCAAAGTTTCCTCCACAAATCAGCACTTTTGTGCTTTGATGTAAAAAAGGACTTCTTGCTCTCACTGAGCTCTCGCAAGTGTAGGTGGGACTATTAAGGAGGGAAGCAAAAAATATGATTTGTTTTTCATTTGCTAAAAGTCAAATGAGTTGGTATTCTATTGACAAGAAAAGAACCAAGATAGTGTATTTCCTCCTTCATTTTTATCCAAAGAGTTTTCCTAGTAATTTGGAATGTGTCAGTTAAAGTACAAATGTGGCTGTTAAATAGATTTGTGATTTTTTTTTCCTCATCTTGCTTGATTCCGTTCATTTTTTCCGGCACGTCTTCATTTCTGAAGATGCAAGTTAGAACTTATGAGGCTTTTTATACTGATCTAATTGACATTGGATGATGGCTTTTGGAAGTGCTAAGCCACTGTACTATTACTGAAAAAAGAGGCATTGTTAAGTAAATGCTTAAAGGTCAGACAGTGTACAGTTTTATTTACGTTAATTCTAAAAACTTGAGAAAAAAATTAGTGAAACAGGATTAAAATGACATGTGATCAGAAGTATCACTGGGTCATTTTAGAGCTATCTTTGAAATAGAAAATTATTATAAAAATGAGACTATAGAATAAACTAGAGTTATTAAAAAAGTGTCTTCAGAGTAGGTTGAATAATTTTTTTCTTCCAACAAGTTTATAAATAAAAACTGTTTCTTATTGTACATATTTACAATACACAAATAAGATGCTTATGAAAGTCAGTTTGGCAATATTAAAATTCATGCCTTTTAAATATTAAGTCTTTTAGGACTCTTCTGGAAGCATAATCAAATTCAGGCAAATACATATGAATATGAATGTTTCTTATACTTTGTAATTGCTAAAACTAGAAAGAACTAAAGTGTCAAAATTAAGTCAGTGACTATTTTTAGGCAATGTTTAAAATCTTATTTTTGAAGAGTAGTAATGTGTATGTCATCACAGCGTGTAGTGAAAAAATCACTTACAAATATATAAGGTATCTGAATTTCTTGAAGCAAAGTCTGTGTTTAGGTATCTACATTTATATATAATTTTTAAGCTTTGAGCCACATTACCCTCATCGTGGATAAGATTTATCTCATTCTTGACTGCTTGTGACACTGGCACATGGAATTTTGCATTACCTAATAGAGCATTCAAATCTGTAGCATAGTTCCATTTTATACAAAAGGATCAATCAGCATCTTACTAAAAAGTTTCCCCTCTAAATTTGCTATATTGTAATAATGTTGTTGAGATTGGCACAGACAGAATAGGATATTGTTCTGGGTTTTTTTTGTTTTTGTTTTTGTTCTGTGATGCTAGAAATTAAAGCTGAGATTTTCCACATGCCGGGTAAGCACTGTACTACTATGCCACAGCCTCCGCCCTAATTATTGATAAGGAAGGTAGAGTCTGGTGGGATGGGTTTGTTTCCTAAATTTATGACTACTCTTTTGTGTGATGCTGGACAAGTTACTCAAACACTCCCTTGTTTTTTTCTTACAACTTGACACATAAAACAATTAGGAAAATTAAAAGAGCAACAAGCATTTAAGAAACTGCCTAGTTCATAGTAAACATTCAAGCAATTGTTACAGTTACTACATTTTACAAACATTTATTAATTAGCTGTTTCGAGAACTTTTTCATTCTTTTAATGAAACTTGAAACCAAATAATAAAAAGCTTAAGTAGCAGGGGCTGGAGATTTAACTCGGTGGTGCCACCATCTGCCTTTCAAGCACAGGGTCCTGAGTTTGATCCCTGGTACCAAAAAAAAAAAAAAAAAAAAAAAAAAAAAAAAAAATAAGTATCACATTGTTCTTGATAGGATTGAATTTTATGTTACAATTCATAATTGTCAGTTAATTTGTGTTGCCTTATAGCTTCAGATCTGAATAGATTTATTCTAAGTTCATCCAATAAATAAGTACTAGGACTATTCCTAACAAACTAGGTTCTCTTTATTAGTTCTGGATTATAGGCAAAATTTTCTACTGTAGCTACCTTTTCCCTACTTGAGTGGAATGCTTGTTTTAGTATGTGTTTTTTCATTCACTATAGTAGCCATCTTTGACCATTCTGTTGGTAAATGTGGTATTTCTTAGACTAAAAAAAAAAAAAATGAATCAGAGGCTCTTAGTTTCATTTAGACATTTTTCTTATTTATTTTGGCAATATTTTAGTTGATCCTTGGATAACAATTCTATGCAATAACCCCATAATTAAAGATTATATCTTAATTATAAATATACAGGTGGTTCTATGCACTTGACTGTATTTTTTCATATTACAGATGAGGCACATAGTGCCCTCTCATCACTTATATATTATCTGGAATGTTAAAACAAATTCATGACATTAAAAAGTCCGAAGACTTTCCAAGTATCATTTGGAAACATTGGTTGAGGTCTTTTGTTATATAAGGAATTAGCCTACAAAAACTGTACCTTTAGAAATACAAATAATTTTATGAAGCTTTCATATACTCTGTGCATATCTAATGTATTTTTGCAGTCAAGTAGTCTGGGTAAACAGAAGTGGAACCAGTTATAGTGATTACTCTGGGCTCATATATGTGCATTTTCATCAGACTAGGCAGTCTTTTTTGGGGGGTGGGTATGGGGATCGAATTCGGGATTTGCGCTTATGAGGCAGGCGGTAGAACCACTGAGCTAAATCCCCAGGCCTTGACAGGACAGCCTTGATGCTGCCTTCTAGCTTGTAGTTCACATTCATTAGCTAAGATAAATGTTCTTCTGGGTTCTTCATCAAGATACTTCATTTTTTTGGAATACTACTCAGCCATAAAGAATGAGAAATTAGATTCATTCATAGGAAAATGGATACATTTTGAGGATATACTCCTAAGTGAAATAAATAAATCACACGTGTAAATACCTAATAGTTTCTCTGGTGTGAAAAACTATAGTAGTACACAAGATCCTAATGGGATAATTAACTATGTGAAATAGGAAGCAAAGGGCTAAAGGTATAGGGAAAATGGGAAGGGTAGGGGAAAGGGAATAAGGGAAAATAAAAAAATATGAGAAAATTAAAAAATGGAAATAAAGTGTTTGTAAATGGGGAGGAGAGGAGCGGGTGAAGGGAGGGCAGGGACAAGGGGAAAAAATGAGAACCAAGACCTGTCATGTAAAGGTACAAGATCCCAATAATGAATGTAACTACTGTATACCTAAAATGTACCAATAAACTCAATAAAAAGGAAAAAAAGATACTTCATTTTTAAATTATTCACTTTGGCAATTGGTACAAAAGGTTTGCTATTAAGATTCTATTAAATTCATTAATGTAACTTCACTTTGTTATAGATGCATTCGTGTCAATAAGTTTCAAAGAGTTGATCCTGATGTCTTAAAAGCCTGTGAGAACAGCTGCATCTTGTACAGTGACCTTGGCTTGCCCAAAGAGCTCACTCTCTGGGTGGACCCATGTGAGGTGTGTTGCCGGTGAGTTCTCACATTTGGTACTAAACTGATTTTGCTAAATTTTCTCCTGTAAGGCCTATCTGTATTTATGGCGGGTGGTTTGGCTTCTGGATATGAATTTTATGGAGTACTTGTTACATTCGTACTTTAGAGCTAAAGAAATTGAGAATCTGATTGGACAGGGATTTCCTAGTACTTTACCAAAAATTTTATCATAGACCAAGAAATAAAACTTAGATACTTAGATTTTTCTAAGTCAATTACTATCTTTCACTGGTGGGATAATTTCTCAAGTTAAGAAAGAAACTACTTCAAGCTAACAGTGCACAGTAACTTTTGATTGGTCTTTGTCTCTACTGCTCCCCTATTTGGTTTTCACATGACTGATATTTTCACTTTTCGTTTACATAATGGAGATTACTTCTTTTATCTCACATAAATGTAAAAGGTGCGTGCTAGGTATGAATTCTGTTTGAAATCGACTTGTTCAGAAAACAGACTAGCTACTCTTAGTTGTGGAATTTTCAAATAGAAGCAATATTCTGTAGTTACTTAATATCTAAATCAGGGAAAAGTTTTTATATCTGGAGATGTTTAAGAAATCTGGTAATTGGATAAACATTTTGGACATACTTATTTTAAATGCTTAAAATAAGTCTTGACACCAGAAGATAAAAACTATAGTTATTTGGACATTCTACTTAAGTGTATACTTTATTGCTTGATGATGCTATATAATGAAAAACACTGCTATGCTTTCATCTTGTTAATTTCAGGAAAATTTTTGCATTTAGTAGCCTAATAATTTTGATGGCTGGGCGTGGTGGCGCACACCTGTAATCCCAGCACTCGGGAGGCTGAGGCAGGAGGATTGCTGTGAGTTCGAGACCAGCCTGGGCTACATAGTGAGTTCCAGGTCAGTCTCAACTACATACTGAGACCCTGTCTCAAAAACCAAAAGAAAAAAATAATAATAATAGTTTTATTGATGGTTAAAATTTTTCAAAAATTGCCTATGATTTATTTTTTCCACATCTAACAGAAGTAACCTTCAGGATGTAGGTTGATCATTCAGTAATAATAGAACCCAAAAAAGAGACATTAGCATTTGAGTAAAGATGATTAATAGAAGACGTGTAATACTGAGAAATGATTTTGAACCAAAACTAGAAAGATAAATGTTCTGGAAATTAAAACAATGCTGATATAGTAGTTACATGCTGAACAAATATCTCAGAGTCTTAACTCATTGGTGCATTAGAAACTAAGGTTGTAAAAGAAATTGAGTAGCACTCAGAGAACATTCTTCATAGTTTTTAGTTACTCTATCAGAATAAAATGCTAGGTGAGTACAAAGAATACCATATAATTACAAAGGTTATAACTTAGTGAAATATTTGAGGATGCAGATTAACAGGTCTTTCCTAAGATGAGAAAGTCCAAGAATTGCTGGGAGTATTACCTATCAACATATATCATAACTTTTAAAGTAATTTATGCAATATTTTTTGAATAAAGAACATTAGATAACAATTTGTTTCATACTGACTAAATTAGCCATGGTGTTTTATCAGTGCATTATTTGAAAATAAAGTTTTAAGAGTTGTCCTTTACTAATTCAGGAATTAACTGAACATTTCAATGTCACCTTAGTAGGATCAGCAGCTCAGCTTACCATCAAGGAAGCTCTCATGCTACAGTATTACAAAAGAAATGTTAGTTGTCAAAGAAATCTGAGTTAAGCCAGGTGTGTCTGAGATAGAAAGATCCCAAGTTCAATCCCAGCCTGGGCAACTGAACAAGACCCTGTCTAAATTTCAGTGGGGAATATAGCTCATGCAAAGACCTTAGGTTCAATTCCTAGTATTGCAGGGCAGGAAGAAGGGAGATGGTGAGAGAAGGAAGAAATCTGAGTTAATAAGGCTGATCTTTCAATCATTGAACATATAACCTTGGTTTAGATTTCTATTTCTACAAAGGCAAGGACTTTTTCAGACTTCTTGCCTTTTTGTTTTGCTTGAATTCTGACTCCTTAATGGCAAAACTGAAGATATATCTAAACCTGTGTTAATATTATTGAGAGTTAACTTTTTTTTTCTGGTACCAGGGATAGAACTCAGGACCTTGCGCTTGTGAGGCAGGTGTGACACCACTGAGCTAAATCCCCAACCCGAAAGAATTAACTCTCATGTCACACTTTTTTAAACCTTTAAAGCATGGATATGGGGATAAATTTCTGTTGCTAAAACCTTGTGCTAAATAAACTTGAACATATGGGTGTGTGTTTATGTGTGTATGTATGTGTGTGTGTGTGTGTGTGTATGATTGACATGAATTCTGTGGTGTGAGCAATGTATCCAACTGCTCTCTGCATTTTATATTAAGAATTGCTATTGCTAGTAGTTGGCCAGCCATGGTGGCACATGTAATCTCAGAACTCAGGAGGTTGAGGCAGGAGGATCACCACAAATTTGAAGCCAGCCTGGACAACATAGTAAGTTCAGTTGAGAAAGAAAATGTGATCACTTTTATTTGTACTTAAACAGACCTGAAGTAGAAAATTATAGCCTGTTTGCTGGCATGGAGCTGGATTAGGTTATTAGGATAGTAAATGTTCAGGGATGGTTCCTTTATTACCTTGGTTGGCATGTCCAGATCTATTTAATTATATTTATGGTTACAGTACTTGGTTTGTTGGTGTGACTTACAGATTTATACATTTTTTATGTACACTTAGGTATGGAGAGAAAAACAATGCATTCATTGTTGCCAGCTTTGAAAATGAAGATGAGAACAAAGATGATATCTCCAAGAAAGTTACTAGAGCCCTTGATAAGGTCACCTCTGATTATCATTCAGGGTCCTCTTCTTCAGATGAAGAAACAAGTAAGGAAGTAGAAATAAAACCCAGTCCACTGACTGCAACCCCAAGCCCTGTGTACCAGGTAACTATGAAATGGCCTTGTATTAAAGGGAGTAAGGGAAAAGGTCCTTCTCTGAGATGTAAATTGGCATCATGAGTCACTTTATCAGAGGTCTGTTTCATTACACAATAACTAGGATAAAGATATTTCAAAGAATGTGTCCCCCAAAGTCATGTTAATATTCCTAATAACTTTAGATTCCTTGTTTTATTTAAAAACTGCCACTTTTTGTAGTATTTAACACTTCAGTGCATATCTTTGGTTTTAATTTTCTTATTCTTTCACTTTCCATTATTTTTTTCCCTTTTTCATTATTAAAAAGAAATTTCACCAAATTATGCCTGTATATAAAAAAAAATCACAATTATACTTACTTTTGGTTTTGGTTTTAATTTTGGTTTTTTGAGACAGGTTCTTGCTATATAATTTAGGCCGTCCTTGAACTCACTGTGTAGTCCAAGCTGGCTTCAACCTCCCAAATGCTGGGATTATGGGCATTTGCCACCACAACCAGCCACAATATACTTTTTAAAAAATCTTGACCAGTATTCTTCAGCAGAAGAAAAAAACATTTTTTAAGTCTGAAGATTTTATTTATAGAGATCTTTTGAGTTGAGCTATATTCTGTACATGTACTTATTTCTAATTTTGAAAAAATTTAAGTACTTATTTTTGTAAATTTGTCTTAAACATAATTTAACATTCCACATTTATGGTAGGTTTAGAGTTGAACTAAAATGAATATTTAGACCTAAAGAATAATAGGCACAGTATTGAAATTTTGAATGTAAGAAAATACATTTTTAAATTCAGCATGCATTTGTACTGTATTTTCAACATTTCTTACTATATAGAAGGGAGAAAAATAGAATTGCTGCTACCTGATAGCAAATACATAAAAAATTATTTGAAAGGATCATTGACCTAAACATAAAAGGTAAATCTTCAACAAGGAAGTGTCTATAATATCTTGAAATAGGCAGATTTTGGGGGGTCATGAAAAGCAGTAACAGAAAAAGAACTCATAAATTCAGCTTGATCAAAATTTAATTTTTTCTTTTTTTTTTTAATCTCTGCTCACCAAAAGAAACTACTACGAAGACAATGCAAACCATAGACTGGGACAAAATACGGCATGAATTCCTAAAGAGCTTGTCTCCAGAATATTCTTTAACAATCACTCCTACAAAATGATAGCAAAATAACCCAATTTAAAATAATAGGCAAGCCATGCGTGGTGGCGCATGCCTGTAATTCCAGCACTGGGGAGGCTAAGGCAGGAGGATCGCTGTGAGTTCAAGACCAGCCTGGGCTACATAGTGAATTCCAGGTCAGTCTCAACTACATAGTGAGACCCTGTCTCAAAAAACCAAAATCAAATAAATAAATAAATAAATAAATAAATAAATAAATAAATAAATAAATAAAATAACAGGCAAACGTGTGTAAGTGCTGTTCAAACAAAGTTGCATACGTAACCTGGTAGCCATGGAAAGGTGTTCAGCTTCATTCATTGTCAGGCAAATGCAAATTAAAACCACAATGAAACATTACTTCTTCCAAATTGAAAATCTTTTTTTTTTTTTTTTTTTTTTAAGACAGTGTCTCACTATGTAGTTGAGGCTGACCTGGAACTCACTATGTAGCCCAGGCTGGTCTGGAACTCACAGCGATCTTCCTGCCTCAGCCTCCCAAGTGCTAGGATTATAGGCGTGCGCCACCACGCCCGGCTTCAAATTAAAAATCTTGACAATATTAGGGGGGCGGTTGCTGGGATCAAACTCAAGACCTTGCTCTTTCGAGGCAGGCACAGTGCCACTGAGCTAAATACATGGCCCTCACAACACCAAATGTTGGCAAAGATGTGAAGCAGCTAGACTTTATAAATCACTATTGGGAATGTAAATAGTACAACCACTTTCAAAAATGTACCTTTAGGGCCAGGGATTTAGCTCAGTGGTGCTGCTGCCTGCCTTGCAAGCACCAGGTCCCGAGTTTGATCCCCAGTACCAAAAAAAAAAAAAAATGCACCTTAAAAGGTAAATAAGCATCTCAAATAGGCAGCAATTCTAAGTATTTATCAAGAAAAATGAAAATATATGTTTGTAAAGCCAACCTGGAAAAAGTAGGGTACAGTAGACAACTCACAAAGTAGGGCATTGTGAGAGGTCCAGAGACTGCTGATAAGAACCTTTATAAAGATGTGAGCTTGATGAGTTTACCTTAGGGAATAATCTAAGATTGTTGTTCTTGAACACTAAACTGGCTACAACTGAATGATCTGGAGGGCTTTGTCACAATACCTGGCCTTTATTCCAAAGATTGTGTTGTTCAGTACACCCAGGACAGGCGTAAATGTTACTGTGTTTAATAGGTCCCAAAATGACTCCTTGCTTAGCTTGTGGAAACCATTGTGTAAAACATTGTATGTTCTTCTAAGCTTTCATTCATTCCATGTTATGACCTTTTCTGGGTAAAGTTGTCTTAGATATATATATTTTTTTAAATTCATTAAATTTATTGGTACATTTTAAGTACACAATATGATGGCATTCATCATTGGGAATTTGTACCTTTACATGATACATCTTGGTTCTTATATTTTTCTTCATTCCCGTGCCCTCCCTTCCATGTTTTAGTTCATTCAGTTCTTCACTCAAAAAGTATTTTTCCGCTACTATTAATGAGATTTTTAAATATTTATATTTAACCATAGGAATGTCTCTTAGACCTACTTTGAGAAGATTGAGGCTGATTTTCTCTTTAATGAGAAATCTAGAAGGTCATCTAGTCAACATTGGACATGTTACTAATTTTCATTTGAATTAACTTAATGTTTTTTCTTGCTTATAGATTTCAGAACTGATATTCCCACCTCTTCCAGTGTGGCAGCCTTTGCCAAGGAAAAAGCCAGGAATGTACCGAGGAAATGGTCATCAGAGTCACTACCCTCCTCCGGTTCCATTTGGTTATCCAAATCAGGGAAGGAAGAATAAACCTTATCGCTCAGTTCCAGTGACTTGGGTACCTCCTCCTGGAATGCATTGTGACCGGAATCACTGGATTAATCCTCACATGTTAGCACCTCACTAGCTCCTTTTGATTCTCTTGTCATATTGAAAAAAGGGGTAGATTATACCCTACTGCATATTAAAAGTTCATATTCATAGTAGTGGAGTTAGATGAATCAAACCATCAAACTTATTTTTATAGAGAAGTTATTGAGAATAATCTTTCTTAAATAAAACATATATATGCACTTTAGATATATTGATATAGTTTGAGAAACTTTATTAGTCAAGTGCCTGAGTTTTTAATATTGGACTTGAGTATTTATATATATTGTGCATCAACTCTGTTAAATACAAATACACTGTAGGAGTGGATGATCTGTGCTAGCACCTTTAAACATTTACTTTATGGAGAGTAAGTTATTTATAATACAAGAAAATCTATTTTATGTTATTTAGAAAAATTGTGAGATCATGTAGTTGCAAATAAAAAGTAGTTTGAGGCATGACAATGCTTGATTTTATTCTGTGCTTAAAAAGGAAAGGAGAAAAGGCAAAAGGGATATTTTATCTCATACTCAGAGAATAAGAATTCCAAAGTTTCATTTTTAAAAATTAACTTTATTAACCATACCTTCCCAAAGGCCACATACCAAAATATACATGTTAAAAAGTCTAAAATTTATTAATGACAGCTAATTGAAAATATAAATATAGTATCTTTTAACTATCAAAGTGACCATATATTTTTCTAATCAAGAATTTGACCCATCATAATTTGACACATGTGACTTAAATGTCTTAAGTCATTACATAAAGCAGAAATGTTCTTAATAGCCACTCTAATCTTGTGACTTGTGATGTAAAAAAAAAGAAACAGTTCAGTGTCTACTAGAGGTATAAATTAAAGTCAAATTGTACAATACTTCAGATTCTTCAGCAGTCCTTCACACTTACACCACAGTAATCCCATCAGTCTTGTAAGTGTGTTTGAACTACAAAAAGAAAAAAAGAGAAACATAAGCGTTTGCCTATTTTTTTGAAAGGTAAGTTTTTTTTATCTTAAAATTGTTGTTTTTCAAGGAAGCCACAACTTGCTAATACCTCTTTGAATGGCTTTGACTATTCCAAAAATTTCTGTCATTTTTAAAAATAAGTACTATTGAAGTGTAGAACACAGAAAAGGGAAAAAATCAAATATAGCTCAGTGGTATGAAACAATGAAGCCAGCTTTTACAGAAGAATTTAGTGTTTGCAGTTTGATTGGGAAATTAATTTGGAGGTGGGATTCATTTTGAAACCATAGAGACTAGTTTTACTGTTATTGCTATACTGACAAGCAATGTCAATACAACACTAACATTTTTTCTAAACTATAATGCAGTGTCCACTTTTCTCCCTTAACCCTTTTTTCTTAGTAATAATTGACATCAGAAGAGAGTTTTAAGATTAAACAAGTTTAGGGCCAAGGATTTAGCTCAGTGGTTCCGCTGCCTACCCTGCAAGCGCAAGAACCTGAGTTCAATGCCCAGTAGCAACAAAAAGATTAAACATTTAACTCATTCATTGCACTGTTCCCCTATGGGTCCTGGAGTTCTATGATGATAAGACTTAAGGGCAAATTGGTGTGAAGTTGGAAAATTTCAAGTATTTATAATGTCACTGTTAATAGCATTTGTTCTGTTAATCTGCCTGTGTTGCACATTGTAAAGCCACTGGGAAAATCAGAAGCATAATAGCCATTCTCAAGACATTATTTTTGATATACCTAGTAACCAGAAAATTCTTCCAAATTATGACAAAATCTCTTCTTTATTAGTGCTAACAATTAAATGATAGGATCCCGGGGGTAAATGCTAATTTTGAATTTGACTACCAGTGAAGACTGTCTTTTTGGGGGGGCGGGTACCAGGGAATGAACTCAGGTCCTTGTACTTGTGAGGCAGGTGGCGGCACTACTGAGCTAAATCCCTGGTCTGAGACTTCTTTGACTATTCTTCCCCTTATTCTAAATTTTAAAAAATTTTATGTAAAGCTTTCATCAGTAGGGCTTTTCTAGTCTTTCTAATGAAATTCAGTCTCTCAGTAGTTAGGCCTTAAATTATAGTTATCATGAGATATAAAAATTTGTCAAAACCCTTAATAGGAACTAAGACTCAGTATCAGGATTTCACTAAATGATGACAAACATGGCCACATAATTCCAGCTTGAAAACATCAGGCTGTTTGAAGCAAAGGTGGTTTATGATGAGTGTACATAATGGCTTTGGTTTAGGTTCTCATTAGGACAGTCTCATTGTAGTCCAGGCTTGCCCCAAACTAGCTGAGGCTGGCTTCAAACTCCGATCTGAAAACCTCAAGTGCTGAGATTACAGCTATGCACTACCATGCCCATCGTGAAGATAATATGTTTTATTTCGCCATTTGCTTTTATATTTATAGATAGGACTTCAAAGCCCTAAGTTTTAGAGTTTCGACTTAGACATGAATGAAAAACAAATTTGTCAATTCTATTACATCAATACTAAAATGCTTATTTCTGCTTTTGAGTATATCTTATGGGATTTAATTTTTAAGTAAATGATTTCAAACTAAGAATAAAGCATTTACACTTAACTTTTATTCAGCTATCAGTTTTTTTATAATTTATTTGAGAAGAGAAAAAAAGTTGCACCTACCTTGTACATTTTATTTTGCAAAGTAGTTGCAATTCTATCCATTTGACAGGTAAATGTAAACAGTAAATTTTTTACTGTATGTGCCAATACTTTCTTATAATAACCCCAGGAGGCAGATTACCATTATGCGAGTTTATATAAGGTCTCTCAATGCTTAGGCTCACAGAATGTTAAGCAGTTAATGCCTTGATGTACAGATAAGCTAAGCTTTTTAAAAAATCTGTACTCCATGAGATTCATTTTGTAAATTATGTTATATAAAATCTACCAAATCTTGAACCTTATGAAAAGATTCAGTATCAGCAATATTTGAAAAAGGCAAACCATAAAGATTAAGTGATAAAACAGGACAGCAAAGTATGTTGAGTTAGTTAATTTTTAGGAACTATTCAGATATTTCTTAAAAGAGGACTAGTAACTTGTGGCTGTCTTATTTGCTTGAATTATAAATCAAATGGCAAAAGACAGTACAACCCAGTGCAGAAGGAGTGGGGTAAGAACGTAAACTACCAATTGGTCAAAAGGAAAGATCACACAGAATTAGTACTAATGCACAAGGTTATCAGTCTAACTTTATTATCAAATATTTGGTGATTTTATCATGGCATACTATGTTAATATTCCCTGTGTCAAATTTTTCTGTATACCTTGAATTTGTAGTCTAGTGCATGAAGCATTTAATACTGCTGCAGGGAATCACAGTATCTGCATTACAGATAGCTCATTGTGGCATTGACTTACAAGTTGCCAACACAAACACAAACTTATAAAATGTGTGTACTTTATTTATTGCAGAAACTATTACCTGCTTCCCAATAGTGTTAAGCTGTCTTCCTGGTTTCTTTGTTCTTTCACACAAATTTAAGGATATTGTAAGAGCCAAAATGGAAATATCTAATCCTTATCAAGAGCATTAGCACTTTTAGCAGGTGCATCACTGAAATTAGTGGTTTGATAAGTTTATTTCATAAATCACATAACCAGAACAAAGAAAAAGTCAAGTTTGTTTCTATCTTCAAAAAAGGAATAGCTGACTATAGAAAGGACTTTTATGAAAGTTAAAGGAAATTATTGTTTAATATTATACCATTAGGATTTCATTAACCATAATATGGCTAAAAAACTAGTGTTATATTTGTACATATATGCTTACATAAAACTTTTAAATATAGGTGAAAAGCATTTATAACCATGTTAGATTTTTAATGTATCATTTCTGTACATAACACATTTGTGGCCATTAAATGTATCAACTTCACAAGTAAGTTAAATTAAAAGATTTATCTTGATCATAAAATTAATGCTCCTTGTTTAAACATTACACAAAGTATACATGTATCAAAGCATCACGTGCCTCAGAAATATGTAGAATTTTTGTATTTTTTGTGTATCCATGAAAAATATTTAAAAGCATATTAATACTATTGATAAAGGGTATGGGGAAGTAAGATACTCTCTTAATAATTGAGATTTAAAGGTATGTAACCTTTTTGAAGGGCAGTTATACTTTCTTGAAATGTATAGTCTTTGACCAAAGAACTGTACTTCTACAAATTTATCTACATAAATACTCAAATAAGGGAATAAGTGTGTATATAAAAGTATTTGTTGAAAATTTTCTTTGGATTAAAGAAAACAACATGAGATAACAAAATTTGAACATATTCTCAAGGAAATATGTAGAAAATATCATGAAACCATAAAAAAGTTAGATCAACTTATAATGATAGAAAACAAATCATTGAAAATGCAAAAATTAAAATGTTATTTCTGGAATGATGTCAATATTGTTTAAAAAATGAATACCCAGTGTTCATAGTTAATATCAGAGGCAAGGGAAGGGAGACAAGTCTAGACACTTTTATTTTTTACATTGTACATTTTAATCTTTAGATTTTTATAGTTACTTTATAGTCTACTTTGTAAGTAGAGGGGTAAGAAAATTCTTTAAAAGCACTTAAAAAAGAAAAATAAGTAAAAAAGCACTTAAATTCAGTGGATTTTTAGCAAATACAAATATTACACCTCACTGATAATAGCCTAACAGTATTCCACAAAGATGGAAAAGTAAATGTTCAAAATGTGTTATTGCAGCATTATTTCAATAATTAAAGATTACATTTCATTCATATGTGTAAGGGTATGGAGCCAATAAAAGATTGATCTATGTATCCTGAAAAGATGGCTATGACATTTTAGGTTAGGGGTAGAAATATAAGTATAATATAAGTATAAAATATATGTATAAAAGGTGAAAATAATAGAACTTAAGTTTATTTAAAATCAAACGAGATGATGCAGTATTTGGCAAGTATCAAATATCCCATATATTTTATTTACATAAAGTGTATGAAGGCGGAAAATGCACATAAAAATGACAAATAGAACTCATCTAGATTATCACAGGATGTTACAATACTAATGTACACAGGTGTATTAAGCATTCTACCTAGCAAAAATGAGAAGTAAGAACTGGACTTTCTATGTAATAAGACTCTGCACATTCTAGTATGTCTTCACTTTACAAATGAGGAAATTCAGTACTCAAACACATTGCCCCAGGGACTCTTATCAGGCTTTAAACCCAAGCACTGGAATTCTAGAATACATGCTTCTAGGAGCTAGAAAATTGCAAATACTGGCCTTAAAATGTTGGTAGTGGTTACATCTAAACTGTTAATTATGTAGGAACATTACTTTTTATCATGTAGGAAATAAAATAAAAATTTTGTATTAGTCTAAGCCTGATGTCAATGAAAAGGAATAAATCACACCCACTACATAAATATTGGCCACAAGAGGGCATCAGATGTTGTTTTCCAACTACAAAGCTAAAAGTTGGAAATAATATCTCTTCTATATGAAAAGTATTAGTGTTCATAGTCTAAAATACTAATTTTCCTGTGGTTTTACATGTACACACTGTTATGAGTAATGGAAAAGTTTAAGCATATCCCAGTTGTATACAACAAGCATCAGAGTTCTTTTTCTAGTTTTGGTTTTGTTTTTGTTCTTGAAATAGGGTCTTGCTGTGTATTCAGGCTGGCCTTGAACTCACTATGCAGCCCAGGCTGACCTCTAACTCGCAACAATCCTGCCTCAACCTCCTGAGTGCTGGCAGTATAGGCATGTGCCAACATTCTCAACTCTATTTTTCTTTTATAAAAGTAGTACTGTTGATTTAGGAAAAAAAATACAACAGTAAGACAATCAAAATCACCTATCATCCTTTCAGCAGATGCAGTCACTAGAGGACCTTTTATTTCTATACTCCAATACTATTGTATTATGATATGAAAAATACTAATTTTATGGTCAGGATTTTAAAATCTGGAGTATTTTCTTATTCCACTGATTTTTTCTAAAATATTTCAAGTTATGTACATTTTTTTTTTAATTTTTGCATTAGTATGCTACAGATCTCTTTTGAAAAGTCTTTTCATTAAGTATCTCAGTGTACACCAATGTGTGATGACTGATGGTGAAGAGTGCACCCCGCCCCATGTTACTGGGAACTTGAGAAATCCATGGGGCATTTTATTTAAAATTAAATAGGCTCTAAGTTGCCAAGTACCTAGGATGGGCTTGTGAGCTTCCTGCCTCAGCCTCCCAGAGTACCGAGATTATAGGCATGTGCTGTGACACTCAGCTGAGGAGTATTCCTGTAAGGTACAGAAATAAACGGACAAGCTAATTGCATGACAGAACTAACTGCATTTACACACAAAAATATACAGAAAATACACTTTTTAGAGTCAATTAAAGTTATAAAATTCAATATAAAAATAGACAATGTAATTGATTCATTAAACCACAAAAAATCGTGCTCGTGCAGTTTATCAATCATCCATCAAGAACTTTTTCTAAGGAAGTGATGATAAAATATACTGATTGAAACCAAAAGTACAAGGCACTGGGTTCACTCTCCAATACCACCACCAAAAAAAAAAAAAAAAAAAAAAATCTGAAAATGTAGGTCTTTTGCTGCATGTTGTTTTCTCTATAATTTGCATCCATGGTGTATGAATCCTCATTTAAAGTTTGCTTTCTTTGCAGTAAAGTAAAAACCTACTATACTTTTGAAGCACTATGCTAACAGAACTAGATTCCCATACACACAAGTGCCAGGGACCAAACCCAGAGCCCTATGTGTTACACAAGCATTCTACCACTAACCTACATTCATAGCCATAGAATGATTTTTATTTTCTTCACCATATTTAATATTGTGAATGTATACTATGTACTTAATTTATGTAATCACAGCATAAACAAAGCTTACTCTTATCAAGCACATTACCCCATTGAGCCACTATAAGAAACAGAAGAATCCAGAGCTCCCTACATGCAATGTGCCCAGAACAATGGCAACCACGTTTCAGACAGGGAAAGGGAGGTCACTACTTAGAAGAGTCAGCTGTGGGCCGGGGCTTTAGCTCAGTGGCACTGCACCTGCCTTGCAAACGTCAAGGTCCTGACTTTGATTTCCAGCACTTAAAAAAAAAAAAAAAAAAAAAAAAGCTGCTCATTCTGTTCTTCTCTCTGGCTGGTGTAACCATGAGAAATGTCATAGTTCTCTCAGGGGCTGGTTGAAAAGACTCAGGGTTCTTAAAACAGTAGCCCAGGAATCCTGGATTCTGTTCCATGTGTCCCTGGAAAAATCAGAAAATTTCTATTGTTTTGTTTTGTTTTCATAAAATGCTATTGAACCGTATTAGCATAGGGCATTGTGTACTAATACTTTTGTTACTATATCTTCCATAATGAATTCCACTTATCTGTATCTGGGTTTATAAACAAACCTACCTCAAAAATGCCATCTTTCATCAAATAAGCATCTTTCCCCATTGTTCCTTGCTTTGGCTTTATTATTCTAGCTGCACTTTGAACTTTCAGATTTGCACATCCTTAATTAAACTGTCCAAGTACATTAGGAAGCCTACATTAGCCTCCTGTGCTACAATACTCTTTTCCCATAGACTACCTTCACATCACTACTACAGACCAAAACAAGTGAGATAAGCCCAACCTACACCTTTAATACAAATCACCACCTATTAACAGTGTAGCACCAGTCAGGTAAGAACTTTATCTGATGTATATATTAATGAAGCATACAGATCATTACTCATTTTCTCAGTGGCTGACCTAGGATTTGCATCAGTAGCTCCAAATCCAAAACTTAACCATTATACTTACTGCTTCTAACTGAATCCTTCCATTTATCTTAAATCACAGGGGCGCCTAAGTATTTTCCATCCAAGTTGATAGCACAGAAAAAGCAAGGGAAAAGCATTTGTTTATGCCAGCCTTGAAAGCACTGACTTGTGGCCCTAACTGATATATTTCTAGCATAGTCACAGACAAGAGGGTGGCTAAGAACTTTCTATGTGAAATGCCATACCCGTGAGCAGTCCTACAGTTCTGCCCCAGGATCTATTATAAGATATTTTAACAGAGATAAGACTAGATCATAAAGAGATGTTTGATTGCTTTTCTAAATTGTTCACAGAAAGGGTTCAAAAAGGAATCTCCTCTGATACTTTAGGATACTGCTGAATTTTTAAATTCTTTTTTATAGTTAATAGGAAGACAGGACTCTACTTGTATTTCTTTAACATTTGAGTACTTAATCATTGCAATGGGCTCATTTGCTAAATGCCCGCATAGCAGAATAAATTCTAAACCTCGTCAGTAGCTACCTTCTATGAAATGATGCTGTTTCAAGTGTTACTTCAGTATTAAAGTGCATGATATGCAAAAGTAATACCTATACAATGCAGAAAATTTTAAAAATTACCACCCTAAATTTATCTTAAAATTTGGCATATCTCTCCTGTAAGCATTATAGACATTTTAAATTTTTTAAAAATTTAACATTTAAAGTAACTTTTGGCCTGGGCTCAGGAGGCTGATGCAGGACTGCAACATTGAGCCCAGCCTGGCAATTTCACAGAATCATGTCTCAAAAAGCTAAAAGTACCACGGATGGTAGAGCACTCCTGGGATGAAACTAGTACAGTTTAAAAAAAAAAAAAATTTGTGTGTGTAAAGCTTGAAATGCTATGTAAATTTTTTCCATTTAATTATAACATGTCTTTGCTCATAACAAGAAATATAAGTCAAACTTATACAAACATGTTCATGAAGCCTTGTTAAATGCACCTTTACCTTGTTGTCCTAAACATAGCAGATAGTACCCTTTAGCTGGCAGAGGAGGGATTTCATTCCCACTCATGTAATTATTTAATTTTATGTTGCTGTTTCTGTGAACATATAAAATGTCCCCATTGATTAAAATGTGAATGTTGGAGAACTGTGATTTTCCAGCATTTACAAATTGCATCCACTGGCCCTTCTCTATCATACCGTCCTCCCTCCCAGAATTGCAAGGTCATTCGGTTTCCTAGAAATGTTCTTAGTAAAAAATAAAAAATAACAGTGCCAGCAACCAATATTCAACTTGAAATAGTGTGTGACAGCTGTCCTAGCACATTACCTGGCTACGTCTTATTTTCAAATAAAAGGTAACTCATGTTCTTCATTAGTTTAGTTTGCACTGATTCCATAAAACTTTTGGGTAAAAATTCCAGCACCTTGAACAAACCAGGTAAGTCAATGAGAAGCACACCGTGATGAGGATTCATGTGACAGTGGCTTAAGGTGAACACAACCAGAGCTGCTGCGATCACTGCTGAACATTTAATTGTAAAGACATTGTACCTTTAAGAAGTATGGCACATGCTTAGAAGAGACAATATCAAGAAGGGACAGGTCAGGTTAAACCAGAATGGTTTGGAGATGGCTTCTTCGGTGGTAGGATTTAGGAAAGATGAGGGTTACATGTCTGTAAAAGGCAAAATCATAAACAGCTAGTAACAAATGATAACCTGAGGGGAAATTTGCCATTCATGTCATATAGGACTAAATAGTTCAGCGGTGCCTTGGTTCATAAACTTAATTCTTTCCGAATTCTGGTCACACATCGAATTTGAAAAGAATTGAATTTTGTTAAGATGTGGTGTTTTGGGCTGGGGATTTAGCTCAGTGGTTCTACCGCCTTCTTCGCAAGCACAAGGACCCGGGTTCTATCCCCCATACCAAAAAAAAAAGGAAAAGAAATGGTATTTTCAGTGTCAAAACAACTATCTTTAAGTTTTGATAGTAAGAAATCTTACAACAAAACCAAGCAAACATTTAAGGATATACATTTTTCAGACACACCAAATTTTTGTTTATGATTTTTCCCCCCAGGTCAATTACTGAAATCAGTCATCTGAAAAGGGTTTAATTGGATTATCAAAATTGATATTCATTCACCCCAGACCTACTCAGTTGAATACGTGAGGGCTTTAGGAATTTGTTTAAGATTCTCTAGATTTTTACAGTAATTTTGATTTAATGATAGCTCTTTTTGAGTCAGGTCACCTCATTCTTTTTCAAGCAAGTTAATTTTTTAATCCAAGTGTAGCCTTCTGTAAGACCTAAAGTCTCACTTCCACTCCACGGAGCGTGAACAGCCGAAAGGCCTCCACGATGCTGGGCCCTAACACCCAGCGAGGCTCCGGGAACACGACAGAGAACCGAGAAACCCAGGAAGGAACACACCAGCCTAGATGGTAAAGAGACCTTTATTAGTCTGGCCAGATGGCACTCCCGGAGCCAGGTGGCTGAGAGAGGCAACTGCTCAGGGGCTGAGGTACTTTTTATAAGGTTTTTCTAAACAAAGAGTCAGGGAATTCACAGAACAAGACTGCAAACACATTGCTTATCTTATGCAGGAAATGTTCTAGGGTCACCTTTTGTCAAACCATTTGCCCCTGGGTGGGCTGTTAACCAAGGTAGCAATTAGCATATGAAGAAGCACAGTCTGGCCTATTAGCATGGAGTCACTTTAGCCTATTCAAGTCTTACACTTCCTCTCTCTATACATAAACTTTTCTTCATGTCCCATTTACAGGAGACCCAACCAGGTATCTTGCTAACCGTAGGACACATACTTAATACCTTTCCCTGTGCCCAGTTTCCTTACTAAATCTCCATTAAGCATTTACTGAGCAATTTGTAAGTCATCTGCTGTGGTGACTGAGGTACGTAAACCACCTCAGGCCTTAAGTATGTGGGACAATTAGAAACCCAAAGGATTTGTGTCATAAAAGACCAATACTGGCAATGGGGAGGGCTTCATAAGTAGCCTTAATTTAGTTCTGTGCGTGAAAAGCAGGGGTTGAATCACAAAAAATTACTCAAAAGGAGATAAGTGCTTGAATTTAACATTTGCAGGGTAAATATGCATGGGCAAAGCAAACAAGGAGGCTGTGAAAGGCCACATTCAAAAAGGCTACCCAAATATGACTCACTATAAAGGCACTATTATGTAGAGCTATGGAGAAAATAAATTATAGAGAAATGTCAAGAATTGTGAGAAGCCTGCTGTGTCATGTTACAATAACCTGGTTTTTAATATGATCGTGTTTACATTTTAAGACAATTACTAGGACTGGAGAGAATGACTTAGGGAAAAGACAAGATCATGATGGCCTCTAACACTTCACTGGGGATTAGCAGCAAACTAAAATTTTCTGTATCTTCTTCCACCTCTCCCACTTTGTATTACAGAGCTAGAATTGTCACTGCTAGGCAGTACAGAAAACATTCATCAAGAACTTAAGACTCCGATTACAACATGGGGTTTCTTTGCTTTTCATCAGGTTCAGAAATTCTTAACTATCAACAAGGAGAACCTAACACCTTCTTTCCTTGCAGTTACCTTAGGGCAGAAGTTTTTTCCCTATAAATAATTAAAAGAATTTAAAAATCATCTAAATAACAATAGATTCATTTATATTTGGAAATATCAGCCAAAAAAGAATCTAAGCTTAGTTTCTAGGACTCAACCAATCTTTTCACTGTTGCCATTACTGCATTGTAAAATTACATTTGATTATGCCTTGTATATAAACTGGACCATTTTTATTTAATAACAAACTACTGTGTTGAATGTTGTTGTAATTTAATCAGGACTGCTATTCATTGTTTAATTAATCAAATACCATCTGGTCTTTAGAGCTACATAATTAAAATATGGTCTAAATTAAAGGCATTAAGTTATACTTAGTAATTTCATTTAGTATATTTTATTGCAATCTCAATTTTCTGAGAGCCTGTGGTTCATTATCAACATTTCAGCTACGAGAAATAAATAAGAATTTTTATTATAGTAATCTTATCTCTAAAATCTTTCAATATTCCCTGTAAACTAGGTATTTTTATTCCTACTTTAAGCATTAGCAATATGAAATTAAATGAAACAACTAGTAATAAGCAGTATTCAAACACAACTGACTCTAAATCATGGGCATTTCCTCTCTAAATTCCAGAGTAAAAAATTCCACATTAATATAAAGTACTGGTTGTCAAATGGAAGAAGTTTACTTCCTATGGGGAAGCACATTTGGTAATGTTTATAGACATTTTTTAAAGTCACAAGTGTAGGAGGCAAAGGTGCTACTGATAACCAGTAAGTAGAAGCCAGAGGTGCTGCTAACATCTCACAATTCATAAGTCAGTGCCCTACAACAAAAAATTACACTGCCCAGCATACTGATGTGCAGAGACTGAGCAACCCTAGTATAAACAAAATATTCCTCAACATGTCTTTTACAGGAGGACTAATAGCCCATCCTGCTTTTTCTAAAGTCAATGCAAAGACATTTAAACTGTGAAAAGATGTTATGGTTTGTGTTCAATTAAAAAAAATCCTATGTTGAAACGTGAAAACCCGAAGTGATAGTATTAAGAGGGAGGGCATCTGGAAAATGATCAAGTCATGAGAGCTCCATCTTCCTGAATAGAATTAGTAGTGCCTTATAAAAGAGGCTTCAGCAAGCTCCTTCCCTCTATTCACCTTGAAAGAACATAGCAAGAGATGCCATTTTTGAAAGAGAGAACAAGCCCTCACCAGACACCGAAATCAGCAGAACCCTTGACTTTCCAAAACAGTGAGCAATAAATTCCTGTTGTTTATCAGTTACCTAGTGCATGGCACTGTTACAACAGCAGGAACAATTCAGTCAGATATGTATGTACTTAATAGAACCATGCAAACCTATTTTTAATTCATCCAAAAAACTCTTGAGTTTATATTGCAAAAATCTGAAATGACAGAACTGTGGAAGCTTAAATCTCAAAACACTGTGTACTCTCATATAAATACAAAGGAGTGGGGGAATATATGAATATTTGACTTTTTACTGATATATACATATATATATGTATGTGATATATACATATATATACGTATATACACACACAATATGTCTATTATATATATATTTATAAAATCTACACACAATCTTTTCCTGTTTAAAGGATGCACTGGGAGAGGATACGTCAATACAGAGAAGCAGGAAGAAATAATGTATTGATACTTTAGTAGACTTTTTTTTTTTTCATAAAAAAGGCACAATAAAGCCACACAAGGTAGAGAACCTCTTGATTTTATTTCAAAAGTACACAAGGACACAAAACTAAGAGCAAGTTTTTGTTTTTTTAAACAGATTTGGTCGCACAAATTTCAAAATCTGCACCACTGGATACATAAGCCAGAAATTTTAAATATAAACTATGAAACTGAAACTGTCAATACTCTATTTTGAAAATCTGAAGAGTCAAAATATTTTTCTCAGTGGTATAAGTGTATTTATCATTAAAATTCACAGGGATAAGAATGAGTCAATCAGTGAATTGTGGTTTTAATACTTGCAGAATTAAACAAGTTAGCAGGAAATACAAAGTGCTTCTTTGATGGAAATATTAGTGTCTATGATCAGTACTAAATTCAACTGATATTTACTTTATTCTTAAATTATAAAATAGGATATTATATAAAACTTGATTTTAAAAGGCTAGTGTTACTATCCATAAGGTAAATGATCAGCCTCCCCCCGAAAAAAAAACCCACAATTCACAAATTTATTATTCTCCCCTGCTCTATAACATTTATAAAAGGAGTTTGTGGTCACTTATGGACTATTTTAGCGACAAAGTCAGCAAACAAGAAATTCTATTGAAGAATGACTATCTGAAATATTAAAACTTGCCCAGAACATTTACATTACTAAACACAGAAACATCATAAAGATATATGTACACATATGTATTTAATAATGTCACATGCCATTGAAAAGTTCCAATTGTGCCATTTTCTATAAACTACTCCATACATGACATATCAAGAATCAAACACATAAAATAAGGACTATTTCTGTTCATACTGGAATAAGGCATCCAAACCCTAAACACTGTTGAAATGCAAATTAGAAAAAACTATAAACATGCACTTAACTTCAAATTTACATGCTGCATGCACACAAAAACAGACCAAGAATAGTTATTTTTATAAGCCACATTACAAAATTCGGTAGCCAACTCCATGAAATGAATTCTTACATTTAATCAAGATTATTTACTCACTACAAATTTCGACGACTTAATTGTAAATTTCTTATCTTTTTAATAGAAATCAAACATTTCTTTACATATATAATCTCTATGAGTGATGACTTTTTTTTTTAATTCACTTTCCCCTAAGACACACTCAGAATATATTCCCAATGTAATAAACCCTTGGCAAATAGTTCAAATTCAAAGGAAATAATTTGTCCAGAAAAACCCATCAGTGTAATCAGCAAGAAACTTTGGTAGGAGAGCTTTCTTACAGGAAAATATTAAGAAAAGCATTAAGAAAAATAACTGTAAACTACTTCAAACTCAAAGCATAAAACTATGTAATTCACATCATCACTTCTCTTCAAATTATCCTATGTAATTCTAAATGATGATATGAGATTTCTCAGATATACAGTAGAATCAAACAGTTTTGCTTTGAAGATGAAGTACTGCTCCTGACTGTTGTTACTGGCTCTCTCGGAGATGCTCTAATAAGTCTTCATTAACTACTTAATCATTTACAATAATTCTACAACAAATAATTAATCTCTGGTTCACCTAAAATTAGCAGTGAGAATTATTTGAGGAATTATTTGTATTAAATGACCTTTGTACCAAGTGAAATTTACAGTAAGAGTTACTGGAGACATATGGCTAAAACTAAACTATGTCCTCTAATATCAATTACACCTAATAGTCTGTTCAGGTTACCCAAGCCACTTTTTTTGGTGGGGGGGGGTACTGGGGATGGAACTTGGGTCCTTGTGCTTGCAAGGCAGGTGCTGGAACCACTAGGCTAAATCCCCAGCTCCCAAGCCATTTTTTATAAGCTTGAATTTCAGATTATAGTTGAGTATGAATATGAACTGAAATACTTTCTGAAACAGACTGATTTATACTTGAACCTTAGATAAATATGAAGTCTAAGGAAAGCAAAATCTTACATATGTTCATTTCCCATAGTAATTTCTACTTAGATTAAAAAAATCAGTAGTAGGACAAACTAAAACAGTTTTGCAACTGAAGTTTGTGTTCTACTTTATTCTTGTGGTATCTTAAACACAGGCCAATGTCTAGTGTTCAAAAATAATTACTGTTATAAAATTAGAAAGTGTTGGGGATGTTAAAGTGTTCAAATCGTCATGAATAAGTTACATAAAAAAGAGGCAAGATTTGAAGGATAGAGGATGTCACAGTGATGTGTTTTTAAAAACAGTACCTTCACCTCTAAGCACCTTTCTAGTAGGTGACAGCTAGCTCATAGGCACCAGAAAGTCATAATAGAAACTAAATTACGCAAAAAGGCACAGATGAAAATGTTAACACAAGTATAAAAAGGTAATTTTATGTAAGGTTAGAAACCTACTTAAGAAATACTTCCTAATATGTAAAACTGTACACTAATTCATTACACATTCAGCTTATATTTATTTTTAAAAAGTGTATACAACACTCTGCCTAATTGTCAATACATGCCAACATTAATTAATAAGGCAGCGTTTACCACCATAGCACCCAAAGAGATAACAGAAACCAACTCCCTACAAAAATCTAGGGAAATGGTTTTAGAGCTAATCAAATAATTTATTACAGACCTTATTTACTACAAAGAAACTGTTGGCTCATTCTACTACATCCACACTCCCTCATAATCATAAGGGAAATACATTAAATTCACTTTCTTCTACTAAAAACAGTATTTATAACACATTTGGCAGGTAGGATAATTTACTTCACTTCTTTTTCATTCTTTCTTTTTTTAAGAATAAATCACTTTCACAAACCTAAGGCTCAAACTTTTTAAAAGCTCAACCAAATCAGGCTGGAACTATACAAAGACACATTTGGCCACACAACAGTGACCGTTACCTCCTCCCTAGTGTGGAGTACAGAACTGATGGAAGACATTTACTCATGTAAAATGTATTTGATCACTGAGTCTATGATGAAAACATTCTCCAGGAACTGCATTCAAGAGGGTAAGTGTAGGATTACGTATTTTGAAAACAAAAACATGTGATACCATCGTCCAAAAAAAAAAAAAACCACACACTTAAAATTTAGAATCAATAATTAAGAGTTTTTTTAATCTATAATTATCAGATGACTGAAATATAGCATTTTCTTTTTAGATATACATAACCTCAGGTGGCCAGCCTACAGTGTTCAGTTGAGATCTGTGAATGCTGCATGCTGGATCTAGCTGGCCACTCTTCTGTAGACCACCACAGGCTTCAAGGCACCAGATCACTGTCCAATAAATCTACACCCACTACTGCACCAATGGCGCCATCTCTATATACAGCTGATGCAAATGCTCTAATTGAAATCTAAGAGATGCTCTCTCAACTTAGCATATGAAAACTTATGTCAATTTGGTGCTTAAAAAAAATTCAGTTATCGAGAAATCATTTCATAGTTTATGAATCAGTTGGAAGTAAAACTAGTCATTTCTAAAACACTACAGTGTTTTGTTATTAGAGATGTTCTAAACACATTTAGAGTTTTTGATGATGCTACGAAAACAAGTACAAACATACTTAAGTATTTTTGCCACGTATCTTTCTTTACTCATCTTGGGGACACTGTAGGAGCATAAATAAATGAGACAGACATTTTAAAAATAATGGTAGAAATTATAAAGTACCACTTCAGATGATTCAAGTAACCATTGTGGTATGTATGTAAATTCATAGAGCTCTTCACCTATGATTCCATATACAAAGTGCTACATCTTACTCAGGAAAATTAAGTTCTCTTTAAAATCAGCCTCTTAAAGATGGTGAATGTCTTTACTATGTCCAATGTCTTTACTGTTTCAAGATAACCAAATAACTTTGTAAATCATAAATTTTCAGTTTCTGGTCAACTACTTTTCATATATTTTGAGGCTATTAACAAGATTTAAAATTGAATAGATTTTTCACACATCAAAAGAAAAAATGCAAAGAGCACAGAAGCAAAGTACAGAGGTTCTATACTATAGACCCATCCTTGCTCTGAGCTGGAATCATCACAGGAACCGCTCCCATTCGACTTAGATTAGGGGCAGCTACCTTAGCGGGTAGGAGAGTTGGACTCTGGGGAGCGTGTTCAAAGTCTTTACTTGGTACTTGGTTATACTGAGTCTTAGAATAACCTTCCATGTTGGAAGGAGACATGGATCCCAGGGATGAATGATTGCTGCCAATGTAGCTTCTGGCAGTGGATGTCCGGCTCTTTGGAGGAGGAACATCTTCTCTGGAAAAAACAAAGTCCCCAATGCAAGAAGTTAGAAGAACAAGTTTCTAAAAACTTATAATTATGTAACATATGATTCGTGACTAAGGACCTTATTTAAGTATGAAGTATGTATATAAAAGTGAATGCCTGGGCTGGGGATTTAGCTGAGTGGTGCTGTTGCCTGCCTCAAAAACTCAAGATCCTGAATTTGATCCCCAGTACCAAAAAAGAAGGTGAGCCCCACATAAAAAAGAGGCAAGCACGCATAATGTCATTAACTATGTATTTGTCCCCAACATATCATTCTGACTAATGAATGTACAACCTCATAACGAAATATGTACTTTTATATTTCATAAAAATGTACAGTTTTATAATGAACAAGTCTCAGTTTTATATCCTAGTATCAAACATGAACATTATCTAGCTAGTTATTTAACACTTCCTGGCTGAGAAGAGAATTAACACCTACTGACATATTTCATGGCCATACTCCCCTACAAAAAAGGAAAAAAAAAATCCCATTTTACTGTTAAAGTTATCTAGGACTTTAGCAGAAAACCTTACAGATTTAAGCTTTCAGAATGGAAATTTAGGCATAAGAACGTTCATACCAAGCACTGAGAAAGAATATATATCTGAGTAACTTTTGGTGTATTTTAAAAATGTAAGTGCTTAGATCCCACCTATACCTACAAAGTGTCCAATTCCAGGATGTTAAATTATTTATTCATGTGTTGTTATGTTTTAAAGTTCTGTAATCCAATGTGCATTTGTAGTTAAGATCTACTAGTTTAGAGTAAGAAAATAAACTTATACTATGAATAGTTCTGTAAATTATTCATGACAACTCGATACAACCAGTTTTTGTCTTTAAACCTCAGCAGCTGCTATAATTTTTGAGAGCCTCATCCTAACCCTCTGATGTGAAAATACAGGCAGTACTCAGTTAAGCATTTTGTAGTTCTCAAAATAGGGTGGAAGAAAATTTGGGGGAAGCACAATGAAGAGTGGGTGGACATATGCACTTGAAGTAAATGGTTTGTAAAATGTTGAAGGGGGGAGTCAAAGTTTTTGCTTATTTCTCATAGGAGAATAACATGCTTCAGAGAACTAATGCTTTAGAAACATATCTGTCACGTAATTACCTTATATCATGGTGAACTTCCTTTTCGTATTTTTCTTCTCTGCGCTTTTTATGACAGCAAAAGATGATAAGACCAATGATCACAAGAGCAAGTAAAGTTCCTATAATAGCTCCTGTAATTGTTCCGGCTCTATTTGAAGCTAGAATAAGATGTTAATAAAAATAGTTTAAAAAAAAACTACATTTATGACACTGAAGATAGGATATACGGTACAGTGATAGATTGATTTTTTTGTTGTAACTTTAAGAAACTAGCTTTTTGTGATACACTTTGGAGAATCTATAAAAAGTGTTCTTTATGAACTTATTTTTCAATAAAATACATAAAAATGATAAAATCAGATAAAAAGTATTTAACATTTGAAGCTATCATGGGTTAGCATACAAGAATGTTCTAAGTTACTCATACTTTCATAATAGCTAAATACTGTATAAAAGTTAATTTGACAACTTTACCACTTAATAAAATAGCTATTTTTTCCTACCCATGAGTTAGAAAAGCTAACAACCAAGCCATAGAGGATTGTGATTAAAGTTACCATCCCCTTGCCTTCAATACATCCTTGCTGACTAAATTAAAAGAAGCTGCATGAAGGTAACAGAAACAAGACAGAAAGAAGACACTTACGGGGAACAACATCTAGACGCAGCATGCACTGATCAGAGCCCACTCTGTTTTGCACTGTACAGCTGTATGTTCCAGAGTAATCAGAAGTAGCATTCCTTACAGTTATAACAGGTGAGGTCATTTCTATGGGAGAGGAAAAAGAAAAATAATTATTGAACATATTACTCTGAGTTTTTAATAAAATTCAACTCTACCAACTTGACAATTCAGTTAAAAGACAAAACAATGCTGGATGCAAACAAACTTCTGTGGAGCCCATGCATGTCTCCAGAATTAAGTCATGCCTGCAGTTCCTCCAGACCAAGGCAAAAAAGCCAAAAAAGTATAAGCCTTCAGCCACAGAGCTTCAGCTAAAGCAAGGGTATGGTCCACTGTAGCAGTTGAAAGCTTATTTCGGGCCACATTTTAATGATAAAAAGTAGCTCATTCCATAAAGATTCTCTCATGCAGCAGGAAAATTTGCAAGACTTATTTTATGTCCCATTTGGAACACTCAAAAGAATATCAGAAGCATCATCCAGTTTGGGCTCTAGGTGAAGAAGAGAGAAGCAGAAAGAAAACTTACTGAAGACCAGGGTAGGATGGATAGAAAGAGGGTAGATAAGATAGAGTATGACAATCAGTTTGAACTAACAGGTCAAATATAATAAACAGATGAATGATCAGATTTAGGCAATGTGTAACTCTGCAGTTAGTATCATACATGTTTTTTGGTTTTCCTTATTTACAGAGAAGCCTTGGATGGAATACTGTAGCATCAATATGAATTGAGGCAAAACATTCAAGATCCCAACACATTATATTTTAGCCACTAATTTGTAATTATAAACATTTCCCACCAAATAAAAATAAAATCTGCCAAAGGAACTAATTATAATATTCTAAAATGTGAAATTATTATAGGAACCTTTCTTCATTTACATGACACTAACTTGTCATAAATCCAAATAACTCCCATGAAATTTTGATCCCTCTATATAGGAAAGACAGGAATTAAAAATTTAAAGTATGTAACATATACATATAAACCCTACTAAATTAAGTCCAAATCAGTGGCGCAGGGTACAATTTGTATCATGAGCAGTACCTGCTAACCATGGGGTAGGCATTCTCTGGGAGTCAGACAATTTTTGCCATTCATATCGTAATGGAAGTGAACCTTCTTTTGGTTCACATTTTAGTTTAAAGTCATTTCCAATTTCTTCTGATCCATCAACAAAACATCTTGTACCTGATGGCTTAACTGAAAAGAAAATAATAAATTCAACTTTATACAAGAAAATGAAATTTATTTTTATAACAATTAAAAACACAGCATGGTGCATAACTACTGATAACTGAATCATCATCAGTTGGTCCTGGGTTCAGAATTGACAAAAGAAAGATCACAATAGGTTTCAACATCAGTTTACTCAGCTTGTCAAACACAAAACAAGAATAAGCTCAGAGGCCAGGGATTTAGCTCAGTGGCAATGCACTTGCCTTGTAAGCATAAGGTCCTGAGTTTGATCCCTGATACCGCAAAAAAAAAAAAAAAAAAAAAAAAAAAAAAAAAGAATAAGCTCAGGCAAGCAGCCATTGCATAAGGAGGTTGGCAGCATCTCAGGCACAGCTCTGTGCCCTCCATTCCATGGGCACATGTGAAAAAAGCAGGGATGATGCAAGCTAGGCGACTTGGTACTCAAAGAGGCTCCCCCGCCACTCCTTACCTATTCATCTCCGTGCTTGAAATGCAGTCCTTTAGGAGGATGTGTCAAGTCACACTGACAATCAGGGGATTTATAATCAATAGTGCTGATAACAGGGACAATTCATTTAGTGCAATAAGGATGATTTAACATTCTCTATGCACATTAACTCAAATCCATCGAGAGCAGTGTTACTAAAAAATAAATCTTTTTTCTTTTTATATCTCCATGTTTTCTACATCCCCTTGAGTAATTGTTTAGAGTAGCCAATAAACCCCTACTAACTGCAACTTTCCACAACTCTGGTGTTGCAAAACTTTTGGCTAAACTTGTAACGTTTGTATACTAAAATGACCAGTTAATCATGTGGGCTGATCACTTTTAACAAATATGTACACATAGTCATCACTTGGAATCCTCAGAGGAAAATCTATTCTAGTACCTCTGCAGATACCAAAATACTGGGATGCTTCAGTGCCCTACAGACTGAAAGGACAACTCCAGATTACCTATAATAACTAATATAAGGTAAATTCTATAAAAATAGCTATTATAATGTATTGTTCAGAGGAAAAAAGACCCAGAAAAGTCTATACATGTTCAGTGCAGAGACATACTTTTTTCTCAGTATTTTTGATCCATGGTTAGTTCAACCTGAGGATGCAGAACCCAAGGATACAGAGAGCCAACTATACCCTTTAAGCAGCAGTCCAGTCCTCTCCCAAGAAAGTCCTCCCATGCTGGCTGCAGTCAATCTCACTTCAAACCCTTGCATTCTCCTTCTACAATCATATATAAATGAAAACAAAGTACCTATACTTGTCTCACTTCTTTCATTCAGGATGCTTTTGAAATTGTTACATGTTGTATACACTGGTAGTCATGCCGTTACTGCAAATTAATATTCCACTGAATGACTATAACACGTTCACTTTTCTATCCACCCTACTGAATACTGTCTGCAGTTCTGGGGCTACTATTAAAGCTTAATAGGCTAAACTGACCAGGAACAAGTACATCATCTGTCAAAATCAGATTAACCATTGTGGAAGGCACCTTGACAAACCATGGAATGCTACCAGCAGAAGAGAGGAGAGAGGACTCAGGAAACTAAAGAAAGCGGAGCTCAACTCCCAAGTGGCTGTTTCTGAGGAGAGATCAAAAGTGGGGAGTAAATGTGGAATGGATGCTATCTAGAGATAATGCCTTTAGCAATTAGTGTTCTAATAAAGTGGGTCTAGGACTAACATTAGGAAAAATTGTAATAATACTTTACTGCTGTCTACAACCTTGGGAGAAGTGTTTTCTATAAATTCTGTAGTTGGCTTTTACTTTTTTAGTTGAAGTTAATTTTCATTCTTTCAGTCCTAGATGAGGTTTTATTCCTTCACAACTATGAAAAAAGGTTTATGAGTTTTACAAATTTGCACTGTTATAAACATCAGTGCTTGAACACTTATGTAATGCTGTCATATGTTTTCCTTTTAGGAGGTAACTGCTGGGTCATACGTAAATACAGACAATTTTAAAGCGTTTCCTAAAGCTAGTGAGCAGGACTTGTCATATGCAGTGGAGTACTTTCAACTAAGGTTGTCAACTGTGATGTCAGACCTTCAAAATTTTAAATATTCCTCAACAAATTTATTTCTTCTCATCTATTACTGCTTGTATTTATTAAAAGGGAGATCAATAAATGCATTAACTGCATTATTGATTTTTCTAAACAAATTGTTTCTTTTTCAGATTGATCAGTTACCCTAGAGACATCAATTAAACTTATGTTTAAATAAGTTTGGCAAATGAAATATTAAAGCAATGCTTCTTACACCAAACCTTTTCTGACAATATATTCTAATCCTAGTTCTGATTCTTAATCTTTTCACTAAAAATCTAGTTCTAATTCCTAACCTTTCTACTAAAAATGTTTTTTTTCCACACTCCAAACATATCCAATAATGAGCAATTATTTTATCAACCCTGGTTTTTGAGTATCATTTTGGAGCAGCCCAACTACTTTCTAGTGAGAGAGAAAGTGAGTATCTTTTACATGTCCACCCCAATCATTACATCACAGGGAACATGAACTCCTGGCCCATGACACTCTTCCTGACCACTAAGCTTAGCTTCTGAAATACCTTTGGTAGTCATCATCCTGAGAACTTTTGCCTCCATGGACATCAACACAGCTAGCAATTCTTCCCAGCCAAATGTATGAGACCAATGAGATGTATTTTGCCACAGTATCCCATATCCCACCAATTTAATGATGCTGTGCTCCATATGGGTATTAATTACAGTGGTACCTCAGTTCACAAACTTAATACTTTCCCAGAACTGTATGAGAACCAAATCAAATTCAATGATTAAGCTACGATGTTGACTTTAGGGGGAAATCTGATTCAGTTCTCATCCAATACGGTGTACAACAAAAACTGTGGAAAGAATCATGCAGATTTCCAAGGCACCACGGTACATCACGAGCCTTCCATGTTAGAGGCCTTAGTCTATAGGAAACACATTCTAAATCCCTATATGGAACAAGATATATTTTTATCATTACATCATCTTTCCAAGAATACTATTTCTGCTTGGTTCAAAATAATTTTTTTTTTTTTTTTTTTGTATCGGGGACTGAACTCAGAACTTTGTGCTTGTAAGGCAGGAAGCAGCACTACTGAGCTAAATCCAGGCTCCATTCAAAATATTTTAACTACCTATAATCCCAGCCATATGAGAAGGTGATACAAAAGGTGATGCAGGAAAGGTGATGCAGGCTAGCCCAGGCAATTCAGAGACTTAGTGAGATCCTGCTTCACTAAAATTAATTTTTTAATTTAAAAAAATTTTTACAGCCTGGGGCTGTAGTTCAGTGCAAAGGCCCTGGGTTCAAACCTCAGTACTACAAAAATAATGTAATTTATTAACTCTTACTCAAGCAAAAGCCATCAATACATGCTAAAACTAATGGGCAAAAGTTAGGGGAGAAACAGGATATCTGCAGTCTCAAAGTAAAATCCTCAAGAGTTTTTTTAATTTCAGAGGGGAAAAGAGTAACTGTATAGTGTAGGAGCTCATCAGGTAAAATTTAAACCAACTGGTCACAGCTAAACTAAGACATGATATCATATAACCCCTGATAGAATGGGAAGAGATTAAACAGACATTACGTCCACTGTGGATTCTAGACTCTGTGCCAGAGTAAACTGTGACATTAAACGCTGAGATTCAAATTTGGTCTATATTTTAGTTAATTTCTTGATTTTTTGAAAACTGCAGTATGATTTTGTTAACATTGGGGGAAAAGTGCTTTCTAGTATTTTCAAAACTTTTCATATGATGCTAGCAAAATAATGGGGGAAAGAGGGGACTGATGAGTTATATACAAATTATCAATGCCCCACAATCATTATGTACTGCAAACATGTACTAATAAAATTTTTCAAAAATATTTTTCTATAAAACTAAAAATTATTTCAAAATTAAAAAGTGTGTGTGAGGGACTGGGGATTTAGCTCAGTGGTTCCACCACCTGTCCTGCAAGCGCAAGGTCCCAAGTGCAGTTCCAGGTACCAAAAAAAACAAAAAACAAAGGGAGCTAAAAAGTGTGTGTGGCAGCAGAAGCTCTGTCCCATATCAACAGCTTGCAAATCCCCCAGGACACTCAGGGTCAGAATTGACTAAGCCACTAGCCCAGCTATTGCCACCGTTGTCTGGCAACATATTGTTGTCTGAGCGCCGCTATGCACATCTTGAAAACTACCAGTTATGCATGCTGTACTCTTCAGAACAACTCCACATACTAAAGGTCTCAATAACAGACTGCCAGAGCTTCAGGAAAAGGAACTAGTGATATGAGGCCACGAAACTAACCTATTAATCCCTTTGTTATCATTACCCACTTCAGCTTCTTTTGTGAGCTGCAACCAACCATGAGAACTTTTAGGATATCTGAAAGAGCAAAGCAGTCTCCAACAATGCAGGGAAGTTATAGCAATATGTCACCCTTCACATCCAATGAACTAAGTCAGCTGGTTCATGGCCACACAGCACCTAGAGTTCAGTGAACGAACTTTGATTACCCTGTGAGTGCCATGGTAGCAACTCCTTCAGAACAGAAGTATTAGGCATTCTCTCCCAGGGAACCAAAGGCGAGCTCCAATGGACTATTACTCAGTTGGGTCACTAGAGGGCACTTCATCTGACCTTTCCCCAGAATATCCATACAGAATTTACAGGGAAAGCTGGTAGATAAACTTCCTTACAATTCTCACTTTAAAACAAAACAAGGTAGGGTGGGGCAAGGGGAAAAAATGAGAACCAAGACCTGGCATGTAAAGGTACAAGATCCCAGTAATGAATGTAACTGTACTGTCTACCTAGAATGTACCAATAAATTCAATTAAAAAAAAACAACAACAACAACAACAAAAAAAAAAACAATTCCAGAGGTTTCTCCCAGCAGCTGTCATGACTCATCTGAAAACAAAGAAGTTCTTCTCTGGCTCTGTGACAGCCTCAGTAGATCAGATTATTAGTCATCCTTACTTTCCTTCAGCAATAACTTCCTTCTTCCTTCTCATATCCTCATTTTTATCACTTCTCTCCTCAGGTTTGAATTCAAGGCCATCTGGCTCTCTATGGTATCCTTCACACAGCTAACAAAAGGTGAGATTAGGTTAGTTTTTTTCCTTGTTCATTCTGAGGATCAGATGCTGGGCATGGACGTTAGTATAAAAGGGTCAAGCCTGTGATTGATCAACAGACAGATATCTTAGCTTTATGTTTTATGCTATTTGAGAAAAGTCACAAACACTTCAAACGTTTAAAATTCCTACTCTAAGAAACTAAGGTTTTATCTTATAGTGATGCTGCTCCCACAGTACTATGATCACCCTTCCTGTTTACTAACCAGTTAAAACAAATAAAAATAACTTACCAAGAACCGTCAGCAAAACTTTCTTATTTGCAACACCAGGAGCTTTTTTCACCTTGCACTGGTATGTGCCAATATCTGATAACTGTAAATTTGTTACATTTATTGATGCATCACCAGATTTGAGATCACTACTCGTAAAATGTACTCGTCCTTTCAGAGCTTCGTAGTAGTTATCATAAATTTTGTCTCCAGAATATAAAATAATCTAAAAGAAAACCAAAGATAGCAAATAACAAAAAATCCAGTTTCATTAAAGAACGATGACACACCAATAGTATATAGAATCTAAAAACAGAAACAGTAGAACATCATATTATTAGAAAATCTACAACTATCCAAAAGACAGAAAGAGAAAACAGAAAGGGACCAATGATTTCCTGGAGTTTATCCCCATGCTCCCATTTTAAATGGAGAAACCAAGATCCAACATAATTACATAACATAGCTCTGTAACAGATTTATGAGACTTAACACAGATGTAGATATGTTCATTCCCATTCAGTCCATGATTCAAGTGCCACCAAACCTGCATTGAATCAAACAAATGTATAAAACCAAAAATACAGTGCCTTCTCTCTGCAAAAACGCTTATCAAAATTTACTTGTGGTCTTCAAAGACAACATTATTTTTGCCTTACTACTACTACTTTGAAGGCACTTGAGGGTTCTAGATTCTAATGTACAGAAGCATAGAATGGGCCTCCTAAGATACGTGTGCCCAGATTAACAAGAACTTCTGATGACTAAAGCAAAGACCATTTCCTATTCCACTGAGATTTCAGAATTACAGGCTCTGATGGCAGTGATCAAAGACTCGAGTTAGAAGGAAAATAAAATCTGTGTTAAGTCTGGCTTAGAGAAGAACAGCAGTCATCTCTAACAAGCTCTAAAGTTAATTTACAACATTTCATAATTTTTCACATTCACTATTAAAATCCTATGCTCTAGTCATATAAGATTGGGGGAGTGTAGCTCAGTGGTGCCATGCCTACCTGGAAAGTGCCATGGCAGTCCTGAGTTCAATTCCTGGCACTGGAAAAAAAAGACTCAAGGGGCAAAAAAAGTGGTGCCAAACTCAAATAACAATCAAGGAAATATCTAGTCTATATCCTGTGAATAATTTTACTATATAAATATAAAAAGCAGCCTCAGAGTCCATAGCTGTGACTTACTTAGTAAACATGAGCCATCTCTATTTGCTCAACTTCTTGCTACACCCACTTGTCAACAGCACTACTGAGAACTCCACAAATGAGGCTGCCTTGGCTTCCCCTGCATCACACTACTCAATTATTTGTGGTAAAGGCCATAAGTTAATCTATTCTATTGTCAATAGTTCATTTTGCCACACACACAACTCAGCAGGCTTTTAGCACTTTCCTATGAAAACAACATTATAAACAGTAGTTAAGAAATGGGACATGTAAAGGTACACGATCCCCATAATGAATATAACTGTATTGTATACCTAAAATGTAGCAATAAACTAAATAAGGAAAAAAAAAAAAGAAATGGTGAACTAACTGTACCAGGTATTCTACAAGTCTTCACTTCATGCCATCCCTTTCACATCCCTACAACAATAATGGCACTTTTCACGGGGAACACTACACAAGAGTCACACAGCTAAAATGCAAACCAGATCTGTTTGCCATAGTAACAACATCTCTTAAGGGCTAAATGCCTGTACAGTATTTTATTGAATTCCAGTAACTCCGAAGTGGGATATATTTGTCCCTATTTTACAGGAGGAAACAGAAGTTTATGGAACACAGGTGACAGTACAGTGCAGTGCAAGATGATAACAGAGTATGTGTGAAAGTCAGAGAACTACATTCAAATTACAACTTCCATCTATTGCCATCCGTGTGACCCTGGTCATGTTTCCTCCTTTTCAAATGAATTATTCTCACACTAGGGTGTCTTTCAAGGCTACAAAATAATTGTGCTCCATACACATACAAAGTGGACCCATAAGTCTATTCGGCAGCCAGTGTTTGTGTTGCTATATTCTGCGACAGTCACACCATGGCAGAATCACCTAATAACACACATTTTAGAATGTATTCCCAATCTCCAAAACCTCTGCAGTCCAATCCAATTCCTCATCTTTAACCACTGTCTACCAGCTTAGATATACTGTAATAGGATTTCAGCTAACATACAAAGTAGCTGAAATCCTATGTAAGCATCCTCTTTTGTATCAATTTCTCTGTAATCTCCCACTTTTCTGGTATTTTATATTGGTTTGACGTAGATTTTAACACAGAAATAGATACTCTGATCAAGTACATGGTTTCACACTTATCTCACAACTCCTGCTGACAGCAGAACTGTGCCTCCCACTCAGTCAGGGTCCTATTAGATTCGGGTCCTATTAGAGGACACACTACACAGTCTCAGGGCTTCCTGTGCTTCTCAGTTCTATCTGCCCTTGATCAAGGGCTTCACTCATCTCATGCACCTCAGACAGAAGCACTGAAGACTCGTGTTCTTCTTTCTTAACCATGACAACAGCACTGGCGTCCAGCAGGACTGATACTGCACTGGCAAGAGGAAGTGCACAACCTCAGTGAAAAACCTGTACTCAGGATGCCAGCTCGAGGCGGCGGGGTGGGGGAGTTACGATGGAGAAACAAAGAATTGGTGTGGGGTGAGTAAGCAGGAAGAGTCAGGCTCAATCTATTTTGCTTAGAAGACAAAAGGAAGTTTCAGTGGTAGAATCAGGGCAGAGATTATATTCTCCAAAGCAGTGGTCTTTGATTTTGACAATTTAGGAAAACCTCTTAATTACTTTCTTCACAATACATGCAGGGCAAATTGAGTGAATTTGCCAAAAATAGTAATTATTGAACTGTTCAGTCATTACATTAAAGAACCTTATTTTCAGATTTTAATTAAGCCCTTCTTTTACAGGGACAATAAAAATATAATTTCTTTTTCTAAGTACATATATCACTACACTTCTCTAAGTGTACTGTTTTCGTCCCTCTAGTCTACCATAATTTATTAATATGTTTTTTTAATAAGAACATTTTAAATAAAGTTAAATACTTAAAAAGTAAAATACAATGTATGTATTTGGAAGCAAGATCACTGAACAAGTTTTTCTTTCTGTACTATTTTCAGCTTTCCAAGTTTTCTACAGTAGTTCATTATTACTTGGATTAGAAAAAATACTGCAACAATATTTTGATATTTTAAAAATTTATAATTTAAGTATTTCAAACTTTTTCTTCTGTACAGATTGAACTCTGCTTAAGTTCCTCATACAGGATGTAACTTGAAGAAATACAGAAAATAGATCCTGTAACAGCAATATACACTTGCTTCATACTATGTTACATCTTATGACCCTTCTTCTAGAATCCTCAAAAGTAAAACTTAAAATTCACTTTTCTCAAATGTTCAACAAAATATAGGCGCTCTATCACACTGTGAACACTCCTGCCACGTGGGCACTCCAGCTCTACAATCCTCTCCGCTAGTCCCTGCCTTGTGAGCTACACATTCAAACTCAGATTTTCTGAATGTTCCTAAAAGCTTTCTGTAAAAAACTATGTAGACCTTTTCTTCTCCTGTATTTTTAGATCATTACACGTCTCACTCCATTACATATGTGGCCTCACTTCCCACCAGCATGATCACCTTCCTCGTCCAGATCAAGGCTGAGCTGGCTAGGTTGTCTTCCCAGCAAATATGCCCCATCTAGGTGAAGAGCACAATGATGGAAACAGGAGGCGGTTGCACGACTGCCCAGTGAGCAATCATTTCTCAACTCACCACTTGATCCACCTGCTGATTGTCAGCTGGTGATAGCAGCCATTCAATGTCCAGTGGTCCCTGGTCATCAGGACCAACAGTGAATTTGCACGGAAGATAGGCCGTTTCCCCTTTGGCTTTTTCAATCATCATCTGATCAGGAGGAGTGATACTCAAACTTCTGGCGACATCTGTAGAAAGAAACATGCATATGGGAGTAAGCATCTGTGAACACTTTGGGAATAACGGCATCTGTGCCTGTAGACATTCCAGGGAGCACAGTGAAGTGGGGGACACCGGAAGGGTTTTGAGTCCAAAGGAATGGAGTTTAAATTAAATGGTGCCTTTGTAAAACTGAAATGACATTATTAATACTATCTGGTTTCACATAGAACAACATAAGCTTCTCAACATAATATAAAATCTAAGTTCCCAGATGGTCAAAACTGTGGTTACATTTTCTGAAAGATCAGTGATGTCACACAAATTCAACGCTATATTAGCTCATGTTAACCACACTGCCATGACACATTGAGAACTCACTGTTATCAGCGCAGGTAGGTGCTAATAAATTTTGACTCATTTTCTGCCACATCTTTAATTCTAAACTTTTATGAAACGATTTTGTAACTTATATCGAATGGTTACATTTCTAAGCAATAAATTTTGAAGAAGATAATTCAAAACAAAACAATTTATAGGCTGCATAGCAATGCTTCAAAGAAATTTCTGACCATGGTCCCATTTGATTAAAACAGAGTTGAAAAGAAAACTCTACTGCCTAGTATTTTCACTGAACCTTTTTATGTTTAGATAGGTAATGCCACTGTTACCAATTCCTAGAGTAATTCAGTAAAGTACCATGCTGTAGGGGTTTGTAGCACAGCAGCAAGAGGCTATACACAGACTTGTTTAAGAATACTCTGATCTTCACTCTGTGACAAAATCGCCTCAGAATCTATCCCCAAATAATGCATGATTGCATATTTTACAATTTATCAAATAGTTGGCTTCAATAATATCTTTAAGGAATTTCTCACTGTTCATCCCTTTCTATTTCCCTTTTGAAAAAAAAAATGCAATGGTACTTTATTTTTTTTAAAGTCTTCTTAAAATCCTGTCTTACTCTGAAATTCACAGTGTATAAAATTTCATTTACCTCACAATTCTAAAAAATGTTGAATGACAATTTGGGGGGATTTTTTTGGAGGTGGAGTCTCTGTGCAGTTCAGGTTTTCCTTCAACTACTATGTAACCCTGGTTGGCCTCAAACTCATGGTAGTCTTCCTGCCTCAGCCTCCTGAGTGCTGGAATTACAAGTGTACCTGGCCCAAATGGCATTATTTGAAAAATATGTAATACAAGATAACCTAAGCTCCAAACAAACAAAAATTCCCCGCAAACATTCTTCCACTGGGATCCACTGGAGATGGCTTAAACAGTCTGCAATTGAGTAAGAGCTCAAAAAATGTCTCCTTGCTTGTGAGCCCTGCGCGCTCCTGCGGGGGAGGGAAGTCTTGGAGACGGCGCAGCAGGGGAGCGGCGGCCAGACACCAGCGCCAAGGACAAGATGTCGGGGGTCGCACCTGCCTGGCCGAGCTCTGCCTGCAGAATGTGCTCTCTTTGGGCACCAACGTCACCACGAACCCACCCGGGACAGCGAAAACGACTTGGGCGCCCACCAAGATTGTCTCAATGACTGTGACGTCTGCCTCGCCTCCAACCACCCCCCCACACCAGAAACCTGTGAAAGCCACAAAAGCTGTCTTTCCTGTTCTAACTCAAGTATTGTTAATACTATTTGCTATTGGACAGAATGTAAAGAAGCAAGTAAGAGCTACTGTTCCTATAATTCAACAGTAACAGTAATTGTAGCATGGTGAACATTTCCTCCTGTTCTGTGCCTACTAGTGCTCCTCCAGTGCCAACCAATGTGAACAGCTAAAACCACAACTTCGCCTTCCCCTTCTTCCACCAGTTACCACAACGGTACAGCAAATACCACTTTGACTCCAACCTTAGAACCTGCACGGAAGTCTACCTTTGATGCAGCCAGTTTTATTGGAGGAATTCTCCTTGTCTTGGGTGTACAAGGTGTAATTTTCTTTCTTTATAAATTCTGCAAATATAAAGAAGGAAATTACCATACTCTGTAAATGGACCTATTAAATTAAGGACTAGCAATTCATTTGTGTAACTCACTGAAACCAAAATACTATCTTTCAAGATGTCCCACGTGGAAGACACTATTCCAGGATCTTTAAATTTACAAAGGGTGCATAGGATATTTTGGAGCATCTTACCGGAAGAAAAATCAGTTAAACCATTTTGCTAAAAGGAATAAATATCCTGCATGAATCCTTGGGGCTGTCTTTTATTTTAACTGGCTGTTGCTGTGGGATTATGTTTCTTTTCTTCACATGCCAAATATAACTTTCTCTAAGTAATGGAAAATGTTATCCTATGCAGACAACCTCCTGACTCTTAGCAGATTAAATTTAGTCATCTTAAAGTCTGAAAGCTGCATTATTTTCATCCTAATTCAAGATGTTACTCAGTGGCTAGAAATGAGAAGTGTGCCAAGCAAGCATCAATCTGGTGTGGCTAGAATTTCAAAAGTGGAATTAATCTATTTAGTAGTACTAAATTGTATCCTTATAAAATTTTGTGTTGTTATTTTTTTTCTACATTAGAAATAAATTGTTACATAGGGAATTACATTCCAGACTTAATGGAAAGGATACAAATCATTAATGTTAACAGTTTCTTGTTCATACTTGTAAAGCACCTTGTATCTTTGAGAATATAAAGAACAGTGCCTTAAAAGACAGACTGAAAGGTAAGCTGTGACTTAAAATGTTTATGACTTGTTCTTTTACATTGAGGAAGGCAAAGGTTCTAAAGATATAATGTTGAAGAAAGCAATAGTAAACCTGCTTCTAGATACCATATTGTTAATGTTTAATTAAAAACAATTTTGTTTCATAGCTGAGAAAGTGAAGCTGAAGAATATTATACTAAGTTGAAGGTCTTCATATTTTGAACCTTCCATCATTTTTCTTAGGGCTATTGAAAAAAGATTAAACTGATTAGGTAACTTTTATCTGTTCCCCAAAAAGATATCCTAATGCTTCTGTACTTTGAAAAGATTTCTCCCAAGCTTTCCTGGAAAGTAACTTTTTTAAGGCTATAAGAAAATAAGTTTTAGAATCATTTATTAGCTCTTTAAGTGAGAGTCATCTTCAGTTTTCCAAGCAAACGTGGCCAGTAAAATTTCCAGAACCTATGGGTTATAAGACAGGTATGATGGGGGCATGCTTGGCACTTGGGAGCTGAGGCAAGGAGGATCTCCTTGTGTTTGGGGCCAGCCTGAACTACAGAGCAAAGCCCTTTCTCAAAAGAAAGAAAAACAAAAAAAACTTTATGGGTTTTTTGATCCAGTTAGATTTTTATGATTGCCCTGGATAGACTGTTTTGTCCTTTTTTATTTTCTCCTTGATTTCAATTCCTATAGAATAATAAGAATGGATATTTTTGTTGCTGTCCTTTCTCATCAAGCATTAATTTTCTTAGTTTTAGGAGGGTTACTTCTCTCTTGCCTTTGATACAATGGATTAATTAGTTCAGAGGCCTTAATTAGTTTAAAATAGGCTTTTGTTTTTCTAGGTCTTTTTTTTTTTTTTTTTTCTCCTTTCTCCCTGGCCTATAGTAGCTGAGTTTAGCACTTGGTTTTCAGCATTTTATAGTAGAAAATGATTGCTTTGCTTCAATTCATAAACAAACTCTTTAGGTGATTATATTAAAGGTTCTCAAAATGAAGAGTTATTGTTTCCTTGTCATTGCTGGTACAGTTAAACAGCTAAAGTTTGTTTTGCTTGCACATTTGTACATAACACCTAATGTTTTCAAGTGCCTTAACTGTTTAAATCTCTAGCTTCAAAGATTTTTGGAAAAGGCTAGGCTTACCTCACTATTTTGCTTTTTTCATTAAATGTAATATTTTAGGTACTTCACAAAATTTATTATGGTGCCATGGCTGTATTTGGTGAGTGCTATAAAATTCGTTTGAAATATATAGAATTCCCATCCTCACAAAGTGGCAAAAATGAGCAATTGTCACCTGGATAGGAACCGTTTGCCACACATTAATGTCAACACATGTACGAAATTTTGTGGAAGTAATTGGAAGCTTCTATAATTTTGAGAACTTCTCTAACAACAAAGTCATACGAAGTTGGGTTTTTGCAAGTCTCATGATCTTTTGCAACAGAATACATAGCCTCTTCTTTTTTTCCCCTTCCTTTTAGCAATGTAGTATCTTGAACCAGCAATAGTTTTTGGGTTTTACTTAATTCAGAAGGTATATTAGAAACCTTTTCAGATTTTTTTATCTGATTTATTCATGCTTATGTGCTGTCAGATACCTTATTTTACCTTATAGATACTTAATGCACAGGCAGACACTGCTGTATTTAGAAGTTTCTATTTCAATTCATTAAAAACTTCAAAATCAATCTGTATCATGTACCAAACTGATTTAAAATAAATCTACACATTTACTGGAAAAAACAATGTCTCCTTCCTAATAGTTCACTGTGACAATGCTAATGCCTCTTATATACATAAAAGGTGGAAATTAACTCTAAGCAAAATGATTCTATTTCTTGATGTGCAAGAAAAAAAGTTTTCAAAAGGACATCCATTCATAGGAAGAATCAACATAGTGAAAATGGCCATACTATCAAAACTGCTATACAGATTCAATGCAATACCAACTGAAATCCCAACACTATACTTCACAGAACTAGAAAGAAGAATCGCAAAAATTCATTTGGAACCATAAGAGACCTAGAATAGCAAAAGCCATCCTAGGCAACAGACACATGGCTGCGGGTATAAAAATTCCCAATTTGAAACTATACTACAAAGCCACTGTGATAAAAACAGCATGGTACTGACAAAGAAACAGAGGATCAGTGGAACAGATTGGAAGACACAAAAACAACTCCAGATACACTCAGCTACCTCATCTTTGACAAAGGAGCTGACAGTCCCCACTGGAGGAAAGATAGCCTCTTTAATAAATGGTGTTGGAAAAACTGGATCTCAACCTGCCAAAGATTAAAACTAGACCCTTATCTCTCACCATTCACTAAATTAAAATCCAAGTGGATTAAAGATCTAAATATAAAAACAAAAACACTAAACTTGCTGGAAGATAAGTTAGACAGAACTATTGAAGACATTGGCATAGGAAAAGACTTTATGAACAAATCATCAGTAGCTTGGGAACTAGCAGAAGGAATCAACAACTGGGATCTCATCTTATTAAAAAGTCTCTGCACTGCAAAAGAAACCATCAACAGAACTAAGAGACAATCTACAATATGGGAAAAACTTTTTACCAGCTGCTCCTTAGACAAAGGACTATTATCTAAAATATATAAAGAACTCAAAACAACCAGCCCCCCCAAATATAAAGACCCAATTCTAAAGTGGGCATCTGAAATGAACAGACATTTCTCAGGCAAACAAATAAAAGCAGCAAATAAATATATGAAAAAATGCTCCACATCACTGGTCATTCGAGAGATGCAGATGAAAACAACACTGAGATTTCACCTCACCCCTCAAAGAATGGCTATCAAGAAATCACGCAGCAACAAATGTTGGCGCGTTTGTGGGAAGAAAGGAACCCTTCTCCATTGTTGGTGGGAGTGCAGACTGGTGCAACCACTGTGGAAATCAATATGGAGACACCTCAAAGAACTAGGATTAGAGGTTCCATTTGACCCAGCCATCCCTCTGCTGTTGGGTATCTTTCCAAAAGAATTAAAAGAATCATACCATGGTGATATATGCACGCCCATGTTTATAGCGGAACAATTTGTAATAGCTAAAACTTGGAAACAGCCCATCTGCCCATCAGTTGGAAACTGAATAAAGATGTGGTTTTTCTATAAAATGGAGTACTACTCAGCCATAAAGAATGAGAAAGTAGATTCATTCATAGGAAAATGGATACATATTGAGGATATACTCCTAAGTGAAATAAATAAGTCACACATATGCAAATACTGAATAGTTTCTCTGGTGTGAAAAACTAAAATAGTACTCAAGATCCTAACGGGACAATAGCAATGTGAAATAGGAAGAAAAGGACCAAAGGTGTAGGGACAGTGAGAAGGATAGGGAAAGGGGAATAAGGGAAAAGGAAAAAAATATGAGAAAATGTAAAAATGGAATTAAAGTGTTTGAAGGGGGGAGGGGGGGAGGGGTGAAGGGAGGATGGGGACAAGGGGAAAAAATGAGAACCAAGACCTGGCGTGTAAAGGTACAAGATCCCAGTAATGAATGTAACTGTACTGTCTACCTAGAATGTACCAATATATTCAATTTAAAATTTAAAAAAAAAGGACATCCATTCAAAACAAAAAATAGAAACAATTTCCATATAATAAGTTTGTTCAATGCTTGTCTTCAAATAAGATTAAATTTGAACAAGTCAGCCTGATTTGAAATGCAAATTGAGTATATAAATGACATCACATGTTATACTATTTGATATGAAGATAAAGCACAGCACAAGTAGTCTTATTTGTGGTTTCTTTATAACAACCTAATAGTTTATATAATATATGTAATATATGTAGAAACATATAATATATGTAAAAGCATAAGTTTCACCATTTTCTGTTTAAGAAACAGCTCTCTACCACTTGGGCTCATGTATGGCCCAACACTGATATCTATTTTGACACTGTTTTTTCAAATAATAAATGCAAATAGAATAAACTAAAATGAAGCATTATTAGTCATAACCAGATCCTTTCTACTAGCTGTAGAATAAACTTACAGTATTTAAACTGTCAGATTTAATGAAATGTTGATTAAGTTGAAACCAAAAGACTGAGTGAGAACTAAAGAAAAGCCAGGGAACATTTAAGATCATTTACAGTCAGGCTTTTATTCAACAGCATTTAAGGGAATCTCCTCAAATAAATTAAAAATAGATACAAATTCTCTACACTTCTTCCCTTAATTTTGAGGTCACTTGTTCTAACAGAAGTAGGTCCCTGACACTGTGTGAACAACCCACAAGGCAAAGAACTGAGGCATCTGCCAACGTTATGATTCTACAATGCTCTGCTCCTATTAAGATCAGCTGTGTGCAACCCCATTCGTGAGCCTAGCACTTACCTCAGTGTCTCCTACCCTGGAAACCCATAGGATCACGGACACATGACCTTTGACTCTCGGGCTGAGGTGGCTTTATGACACCACAAAGATTCATTGATGCGTCAGCCAAACCTACTGCTTCAGACTGAATGGACTATCTACCATCCAGTCCCCAATATGTATGACTCCGTTTTCATTATCATATCTATTTAAAGATAACATTTGATATTTATGAGTATAACTGCAAGTGTTTCTCCAAACTTTAAACCTCTGAACACTTTCAGTCATGTCTACTAAATAAACTTCCATTTTTCATATCATCCACTAAGGCCTTCTTCTACCTCCCCATATCATAAAGATTTTTTTGTCCTTCCTCCTACGAATGGTCACAATATAAAACTGATTTACCTAGCATCCAGGGCTTTGTTACAAGTAGATGCTGATGAATTTATCTTCTTCCTTTCTTCTTGACCTTATACTTTTAGGACCTTGTATAGCTCAGGTACAGCCAGGCACCAGGGGCACTGCCTGTAACCCTACCACTAGGATCATAACCCCAAGCCAGGTGGGAATATGTAGGAGAACTTGTCTCAAAATAAAATAACAATTTAAAAAGAAAAGTCCTGATTTACCATTAAATCACTAGCTCCATCAGAACAGAAAGAAACTACAGCAGGAAAAAATTACCTCCTACTGTAGAAGTCTGATCAATTTTAGAAATGTTGGGGGAGAAGGGGAAGCATTAACCTACCAGAAAAAAATTCTGCTATTTCAAGAGTTCCTTTGTATAGCAATTAGAATTTGTTGCCTGCATTTAATTTGTCTGCTTTTTAATACTTTGTTTTGTTGTTGCTGCTGTTGTTGAGACAGGGTCTTGCTATGCTCATTCACTATGTAGCTCAGAGTGGCCTTGAACTCACAGCGATCCTCCTGCCTCAGCCTCTGGGAGTGCTGGGATGATAAGCATGCACTACCACACCTGGCTGTTTTTTTTGTTTTGTTTTTAATTAAAGGCCTTTAATCAGCAAAGCAGCACATGCTACTCATTCTCCCTTAATGGAACTAAGTGACCTTGGCCTACCTTTTTTTCCCCATTAGTTTACTGGTACATTTTAGGTATACAATTACATTCAGCATTAGGATCTTGTACCCATTTCCCTGCCCTCTCCCTTCATCCCCTCCACCCTTCCATATTTACAAAGACTTTGTTTCCATGTTTTTCCTTTTCTCATATTTTTTCTTTTCCCTTCAGACTTCATACATCAAGTAAGAGATAAGTAACCTAAGTACATTCTGGAGTGAAAATTTCCACTTCAAAATAGCCCCAAACAAGGAGAAAAAAATATGTAAGTGAGAATGTAAAATTGTTGTACACAATAAAATCTTTTAGTCATGATGTGCTTTTAGAGTTTCCATTTTATAGATGTCAAGAAACATGTTAAATGAGGGCAGAAGAAGTAGCTTAGTGGTAGAGTTCTTGGTTAGCATATGCAAGGGCCTGGGTTCAATCCTCATTATTATCAAAAAAAGAACTAAATGACATTGGACATCTATAGGTGTAAAAGTTCAAATTCTAATTCATTCTTCTCAGATACAGAAAAATATTTTTATTGTAAAAGACTACCTTAAAACTACTATACATGCACAAGGTCAGCTTTCTATCGCTATATCAAAATATCTGAGATAAATGACACACACACAGGAGAGATTTATTTTTGACCCACAGTTTCAGAGTAATTGGTTACTTGGCCCCGTGCTTTGGGCCTGTGGTGAGGCTGAACAGGGAGTCGGCATTGGGAGCACCCAGAGGCTGAGGAGAAGGGGAGAAGGAGAGGAGGATGGGGAAGGAAGAGTAAGAAAGAGAGATGGTGGGAAAAACAGAGAGGTAAAGAGAGAGATTAAGAGAAAAAGAGGCTGGGGTCCCTGCTGGCCCTTCCAGGCACATCACCAATGACGCAAATTCCTACCATCAGGCCCTATCTCCTCATGTTTCCATCACCTGCCAGGACCACCATAGGCTGGCATCTATGTTATTAACACATGAGACTTTATAGATAATGCATATCTAAACTGTAACAATACATATATAAAAATGATGTGAAGATATATACCAAAATGTTATCAGCAACTTGTGTTTTTGAGAACTGAGGTTTTAAGAAAATGTCCAGTTTTGCTCTATTCTCAGATTTAATTTGTACAGCCCTTCACACCTGTGGGTTCTATATTCAGATTCAACCAACTTTCAATAGAAGATAATTTTCTTTTAAATATTTCACCAGTACTAATAAGACTTTTCCCTGTCATCATTCCTTCAACAATATAACAACTATTTACACATCATTTACATGGTATTAGGAATTATAATTAACCTAGGGATGATTAAAAGTTTACTGAAGGATGTGCTTCAGTTATATGCAAGTCCCAGACCATTTTATATAAGGACTTGAGCATATGTGGGTTTAAAAATCTGCAAGGGGGCCCTGGACCCAATGCTCTGTTCTCCAGAGATGATCATGCTGCTTAAAAAATTATACAGATTTTTAAAACAACTCCAGTATTTCCTTTTCAAAATATGCTTAAACATTCCACTGCTCTTCGTTATGCTGTACTAAAATGAATTGAAATTTTAAGATCCTGCAAAAATAGTTCTTGGGTTTCTTAGCAACATGGAAAGGATTTTCAAGCACTAAGCTATGGAACAGTCACAAATCATGTAAGACCAAGGGCAGGCAGTCAGATGCAGTGTCTCCAGAGGTTCTGCCCTAATACTATGCAATTTTATTTTGATAATTTAACTTGCAAATCACTGGTAAGTTCAAACAAATTGAACCAAGTATCAAGTTTTCTAATAATTTTATTCAAAGATATTTGGAGTGTGATGACATATGCAGCTTATTATCAAGTCACCAGTATCTGCAGCATCCAGTTAATAAATGCTGTGCTGAAACGTAAACAAACTGAATCATCTCCCACCTTGGCAGTGGCTAAAATAACATCCTCCTCTAATTTTCTGCTTGCTTTTTTAAGCTCTGATTTCTAAATCACTAGGAATTTAGATTCTCCACTGCTCAGTCTGACTTCTAGCTGTGCATCAAAGTGACATGCATTCATCAATGAGTATTTCTGAACCTACACTGTCACCTCTTAGTAAGCCTTAGAACATCTGTCTCTATACTTAAGGATGGAGCGATACAGGAAAGTAGAAAAGGAAAACTTAAAATTACTGCGTAACACTATGTGAAACAGGACATTTTACATGGTGTCAAAGAATCTTCTCACCAAACACTTACCAGAGTGAAAAGTATTAACTTTACAATGGAGAATTCCGACAGGCACCACCTTAACTAAGTGACCAGTTACCTTCACTAGAACAGACGGACATCATGTGTCTCCTATTGGAAAGATACAGTACTACTTCCATAGGAATGCATGCTACATGGAAAAATGTATAATCCAGCCATAAAGACATGAAGAATCCTAAATGTATATTAAGTGAAAGAGGCCAATCTGAAAAGGTCAGTGTTCAATTGCAAATGTATTTTATTCCAGAAAAGGCAAAACTTATAGAGACAGTAAAAGGCACTGGTTGGCAAGAGTTTCAAAGGAGGAAGGGAAGAAAAAGCAGAGCAGAGGCTTTTTAGGGAAACAAAACTCTTCTATATTATATAAAAGTGGCTACATGTCATTACAAATTGTCCAAATCTGTAGACTCCACAAGAGTGACCTTATTATAAACTTGCACATTGAGAAATAATGGTGCATCCACGAAGCTTCATCAGCTTTAATAAATGCCTCACTTAAGGAATGCTCACAGGGGGTGGGGGAGATTTTGGATGTGTGTAGGCTGGAACTATGGAGAGGTGCATGTAATTTCTACTCCATTTTGCCATAAAAATAAAACTGCCTCACCTAAAAAATAGACTTTAAAAAAATTTAATGCAAATATATAGCCACATTCAGAATTGAAGAAATACAATTAAAATAATGAAATATATTTCATATATAAAATTAATAGTGTTTAAAATTTCAATAAAAGTTAAGCTTGGTGAAAGCGTTAGAAAATGAGGCAACACGAAAAGCAGATCAGTGCAACTTGTCAGCACAAAAGCAGACCAAGGGTATGTTCATGTGCTTGCCCATTTTTAGGAATTGTGACTGAGCTCCCCTAGTGAAAGGCCCATATTCAAGGACATTATTCACCAATGCACTCTTATTCACTAATGTACTCTGAAACAGTAAAACATAAAAATAACCTTACATGTCCAGTAACAGGCAGGGAAATTAAGGTTAAGAACTACAAGCTCATCTACCTGAGACAAAGAGCTAAAGCAAATGAACCAGACAGTCTAAGTTCTATCCAGCAAAATCTTAATCTTGACTTCCACTCCTATTAATAGAAATATGACTAAATACTGTCATCTTCAGGTTTAAATCCATTAACCTGATAATCGATAAGGGTTTTACATGGTAATGACCATAATTTATTTCTCATTTACTTTAATCCTGACAAAGTTTTTGGAAATGTACTACCGATGACACCAAGTGTAGTATATTAACTAATGGTCTACTCGTAATGCTGAGCTGAAATGAATCAGGGTGGTCCGGGCATGAAGGATCCACCTGAGTATAGTTGTCAATAGCTATACAAAGAGAACCTGTGGGGAAGATCTTGGCCTGTTGATTTTCTAGAAGCTTAATGCAGATGGTTTTCCTCATGTGAACTACGCTGTTCTCATCAGAGGAGCTCCAGTCCTTGCTATCACTGGGAATGGCTGCTGTTTTCATCAGGGGAGCTTTGATCTTCACCATGAGCATCACTTCCCCGCTCCAATGTGGATCCCTCAGCTTGATGGCACAAATCCTTGAGTTCATCAGTGTAGGTTTTCTGGCTTCCACCATTAGCCTTTGGGCCTTCCAGGTGCACATCCTCAACATGTACCAACATGAGACATTGTCGTGGGCTCTAGACCACTGGATGGACTCATGGAGGGCAATGTCTTGGACTCTAAGTCTTGAGCTGGACTTGTGTGGAACATTGCTTGGATCCAGGCCCTCAGGCGGTTAATCTCTTGCACTCCTTTGCATTTAACTTTTTGGGTAATTACCATAAAATAATCCTATAAAGTATGCATCCTGTAGTAAATGTATTCTCTTGCCAAAATCCTGACTACAACACCAAGGGACTGTTTGTCATACAAAACTTAGTAAAGGAGCATCAGTTACTTAATCCAGACTAATGTGGAGGGAGAACAGGTATATAATAAGATAATAAACGCAATTGTTGCCAGGCATGGTGGCACACACCTGTAATTCCAGCACTTTGGAGGATGAGACAGGAGATTCGCTGAGTGTTTGAGGCCCAGTGTGGGCCACATAGTGAGTTCAAGGCCAGTCTGGAGGACATAGCAAAATCCTGTCTCAAAAAAAAAAAAAAGGCAATTGTGTACAAAAACTAAAGAAAAGAAACAAGGGAACTCAGGGCAAGAAAGAAAAAAAAAATAGATAATAGTCTATCTATGTCAATCCCCCTAAGGATCTAATGGTTTCAAAGAGGCTGGAAGCCTGATGAAAGAAAATGTGAGAGTGATTTCAGAATTCAATTGACCTGCTTATTTGGGGGAAAGGGAACAGTGACATCAAACTCTACGGGAACCTGGAATGGTATCACAAGCCTGTAATCATAGCACTGTGGGAGGCTGAGGCAGGAGGATTTCAAGGTTGAATCTGCCTAGGGAATTTAGCAAGATGCCCCCCCCCCCCGACAAAAAAGAAAAAGTTTAGGGATGTAGCTCAGAGCCAAGTCCTTAGGGTCAATCCCCGGTAGGTGGGGGGGGGGCGGCCCTGTAATGGTTTGCTCCTCTATCAAAATCCTAAATTTTATTTTCATCTTTTCATTCTCTCACATTTTTTTCTTTTCCCTTTTTACTCTTCCCCTACCCATCCCACCTTCCCTACACCTTTAGCTCCTTTCTTCCCATGTCTAAATGTGAAGGGATGGCAGAGGTAAGGGGAAAAAATGAGAATCAAGACTTGTCATGTAGAGGTACAAGATCCCAACAATGAAACTGTACTGTATCCCTAAAATGTACCAATAAACTCAATTAAAGCTGAAAAAAAATTTTTTAAAAATCCTAAATTTCACTGATTATCTCAGTGATGTAACCCAGCACAATAACCTTAGGCATAAGACCATAAATACAACGAACAGCTGTATTACCAATCTATTTACCATTTCCAACCTGGAAATACAATGGAGAGCTATCAATGTTCACTTCCTTCCTTACTCAAATGCTGATTTGTTAATTCTGCCTCCTTAACACATTCTATAGGCAGCTTTGTTATCCCCGCCACTATTATCTCTCTCACCTGGCCGGATGCAGCCTAATAACTAGCTTCCCCACATCCATTCTTTCTCATTCTCATCTTATTCTTGATACCTCTGTTTTGTTTTTTTCTTTTTTTCTTGGTACCGGGGATTGAACTCCAGTCCTTGCGCTTGCAAAGCAGGCCACCGAACCGCTGAGCTAAATCCCCGGTCCTTGATACCTCTGAATATATAGTCTTGCTATACTTTTTTCAAGAAGACGTCATTGCTATGTTTGAAAACCTACTGTAGAATCTCCATGTTGACTTGGACACTTTAATTCTCCTTGAACATCCTTTATGTCAGACTATCTGTAGTTTCTTACCACTTGCAACTACCACAATATGCTGCACTCTCTCCCCACAGTATACTCACACATTGGAAGACCTCTCCTCCACTCCATCCCATCTTTTATGGTACCCCTCCTACTGCAGTCTCAGCTCACTCACTTCAGAAAGCACTCCTTGTGCCTGTGTCTGAGCTGAACCAGGTATCCTCTATGTTTTCCTCAGGTCAATGATAAAGCCACTATCACAAGCAGTTATCTCACTGCTTTACTCTATGTCCTTCCCAGTCTCTGCCCCCAGTAACTATTTCACATTGGACTTTGAAGTCAAAGACCATGATGGTCTTGATCATTCCTGCTTGCCTTTGGTGTCACAAAATTTCAACCATCAGCTAGAAATCAATAAATATTTGGTCAGTGTTTTCCTGTTCTATCAAATAGGAAATAAAACCAAAGGAATGTTTGAAAACAGTATTTCTTGTGTTCTCACCGACCCCAGCAAGACATTAAATATGATGGCACATGCATAGGGATTTTAAAGATCATATCATGGGGAATTCAAGCAGTGCCAAGTCAAGATTTTTCACTTGGGTGCAGAAAGGACCTGTAGATTATGAGACAAACAACTACATAAGCATCTCGATCCAAGCAAGCAAGACAGCACTTGTTAGAACAGAACAAACAACAAGCAAGCGATCCTGCATGTCTAGAGGTAAACAGATCATAATTGTGAGGTATGTTAAGGGAAGAGGGAAAGCAAAGCTCACAGTCATAAGTATCTTAACATCAGAAGGGAACAGGATCCACTGGAAATGAAAATGGCAAATTTCAAAACAGTGAGAAAAAAACTACAATGGCATATAACTGAAAGGTGAAAATAAATTAAGTCCTCTAACTGACAAAGATGGAACTAGGGGCTGGGGATATAGCTCAGTGGCTAAGTGCCTGTCTAGCATGCACAATGCCCTGGCTTCAATTCTCCAGCGCTGCCAAAAAAAAAAAAAAAAAAAAAAAAAAACCAAAGAAGGGATTTCTGAACAAATCAGCAGCAGAAACCTGAAAGGGGTAGTAAGGACAGCTAAGTCCATGTTTGTGGAGCACTCAGATACACTTTTGTTTTCATTATCTGAAAAGGCCTATGTTTTTCGCTTGTTCCATCTTCATCAACAGATGAATGGATAAAAATGCGGTATTTATATACAGTGGAGTAATACTACTCTGTTGTAAAGGACAAACTAGAGTCATCTGCAAGAAAATGAATGCATTAGACCATAATGTTAAGCAAAATAAATCAGACACATGAACTTAAAAAAATCTCATGGTTTCCCTTCTATGAGAAACCCAAAACATAAAGTGCAAAAGAAAAGACAGGTAATAGGAAATAGGGAGATAGATCTTTCGCAAATGAGAAGAGAACCAAGATAGAGAGGGGAGAAGTAGGGGGCAAAAAGGGGTGAAGAGAATTGAGACATGCTACGTTATGAACACATACCAAATGCATGAGAAATGTTTGATTTTTTTTTTTTTTGGTACCGGAGATTGTATGCATATGAGAAATATAATCATTGACTGCAAACATGTACTATTAAAAAATAAAAACCAAAGAAAAAGGAAAGAAAGTTCATTGCAAACCACTTACCTATCACCTCAAGTGGAAACTTTCCCTGGTTCCTCCAGGCAATGCTAATTTCTTGCTTCTCCATATCACCCTGAGTGCTTCTCCCTACCCCCTACCCTGAGGCACATACTTTCACTCATGGAGGTCTCGGTGCAGACCTAGTAGGTAGACAAAACTGCTAAAATGCAGGTGGAAGGAGGGAGTAGGGAGGGAGTAGGGAAGGAACTGAGACATGAAAGAAGATTGTTAATGCAAGATAGCATCAAAGACCTTGCAGGGAAATTACAAGGAGGCCTTGAAAGCAAAGAAACCAATGATGAAGCACAGCTCAGAGGGAACTCAGTAAGGTTGATCACATGCTGATGGAAGCACACAGTACTTAGTATTTTTTAAATGTTATTAGTACATATTCGCTATTCGTAGTGCTATACAAGTGATATTCAACACTTGGAATTTGTAACAGTACAATATACACTTTAATTCTTTTTTCCCACCTCTCAACCCTTCTTACCCTTGCCATTTACAAAAGCTTCGTTTCCATTTTTGTATTCCTTTGTTAATACCTTTTCCTTTGCTTCCCCCTCCCTTGTTCCCTTCCCATTTGAACATGTTCCTTCTACTTCTCAATATATTTAGGAATATTGGAAAAATGGTATGACACTAATAACTTTACATAGTTATTTTTAATGAGGGAAATGTAAAGAAAAACTATTATGTGCCAGGGTAGTGGAACATGCCTGCAGTGCCAGCACTTGGGAGGCTGAAGCAGGAGGACTGCCACAAGTTTGAGCCTAGCCTGGGCTACATAGTGAATTCAAGGTGAACCTAAAATAGTACATTGTGAGACTCTGTCTCACAAAATTTCAAAAAAAAAAAAAAAAAAAAGTCCCTGTCTCAAAATAATAGAGGGCTAATAAGGCTGAAGCTCAGTGGAATTGCTCTAAACCTTGACTACAGAGGAAGAAATGATGTCTGTCTATCCTTCCACTATTTCTAGGACAAAATGAAGCAAAAAGAGAAAAAAAAAAATCACACATTGCAAGATGGGCTTCTCATTAAATTTGAATGTTAAAAGCCTTGTGTATTTGTATGTTTGGAAGGGGGAGTCAGGACAACTTCAATGTCAACTTTTATAAAAAATTTACTCAATATTAAGCTTTTAGATAAATGTGAAAGCCTATCATAAGGATTACTACTATTACTACTCAAAAGAAGGATCATATTCTGTAACATTAAGTTCATATCATAAAATTCGACCTTATTACAAGAACATGGTAATAGTAAAACATGATTCACTACAGCAATTTTTAAAAATATCCTAAGTGTAATGTCGCATACTTTGTAATCCTAGCATTTTGAGAGGTTAAGGGCAGGAAGACCACAAATTCAAGTTCCAAATGAGCAACTTAAGAGAGACCTTGCCTTAAAACTTAAAATAAAAGAGCCGGGGATTTAGCTCAATGGTGCTGTCACCTGCCTCTAAAGTGCAAGGTCCTGAGTTGGATGCCTGATACCCAAGGCCCCAAAAAAACTTAAAATAAAAAGGGCTGGTGTTGTGGCTCAGTGGCACCATGACTGCCTGGCAAGCGCAAGGTCCTGAGTTTGATCTCCAGTACCCACCCTAAAAAAGAAAAGAAAATTGTTTAGGGCAGAGGCTATAACTCAGTGGCATGGAGTCTACCTTGCAAACACAAGGTCCTAGGTTCAATCCCCGTGGGGGAGATTTAAATAAAAAGGGGTGGGTGGGGTCAGGTGTGATGGTGAATGTCAATAATCCCAGTCAGTTGCTTAAGAGGCTGAAGCAGGAAGATCTCTGAGAGTTCAAGGCCAGCCTGCACTATACCATCAGTTCAAGACCAGCCTGAACTATGTAACAAGACCTTGTTTTCTCAAAACAAAAAGAGGGCTGGGGATATAGTTTGGTGCAAAGGCATCAATTCCAAGACTTCAAAAAAAACTATTATCAAATTTGTCACACACAAAAAGCTCTGTATCATTATGGACAAGTTCCTTCTCTAAAGCTAAGAGACAAATTAACAATGTTAAACTTAGCTACAGATTTCAGATTTAAACATGTTCTAAGTCTAATCCATCAATCAACAAGAAGCTGCTCACAGCCAGGTGTGGATATAGTTTGGTGCAAAGGCCCTGGGCCCTTCAATCCTAGGCCTCTGAGAGACTGAGACAGAAGACTGCAAACGTGAGCCCAGTCAACCTCTGTCTCAAAACAGAAAATAAGAAAGAGGTGGGGCAAATTCCAGTGTGAAAGCTCTGGGTTTAATTCCCAGTACTGAAAAAACAAACAAACACTTTCACTGACATCATCTCTCCCCCTGGCCTCAAAAACTATACCTCAAGGGCATTAGCAGTTTTCTGAATATACTATATCTCCCAATAAAAACAGACATTTCTTAAGCATTAGCATCCTGACCTGTGGATGGACAGTTCTGCCCATGAATAGCATGGGCTCTAAAGTCAGATCTGAGTTAAAATTCAAATTTAGTTTACTAAATGCTTGGTCGCTGGCAATTTCTAGTCTCTTTATCACTAGAGGTTTTCATCCTTAAAATGAGGAGTTAAGAGTAAAAATGCCTACTTCACTGTTGGGATTAAATAAAGTAATATATGTAAAGTTTAGAGTAGTTTCACTACAATCTAGTGCTCCCTCTTTGATAAACAATAGCTCCTGGACAGATCACTGCCATCTTAAGTCTGTCACTCTTATAACACGAACATTTAAAAATCTTTTACCCTTAACATTCAGCAGTACCTTCCACATAGGAATAATTCAAAATTCCAACATGAAGAAACAATACTGAAATGCCTCCACTAAGCTTGCCAATACAGCACCAATGATAACCTGTGTTTAATCCCATTTAGAGAAGACTTTGTGGAGCTGGAATAGGACATAGCTGATACATCAGCTAAGAAATGTGAGCAAAGACAGTTTTGAGGAAATGGGCCTTCATGGAAAGGAGAAAAATAGAGTGTGATGTGAAAAAGGCATGATGTTGGAAAGGTTGTTTTGAAATGAGAAATGCTGAGCTCAAAAGAAAAGAGCAAGATAGAATAAGAAAGGTTAAGAAGACACTTATAAAAACATTCAGAGCCTGAAAAAGGGAGGCAGGCAAGTGGGGTGGGTGGGGGTCCTGCACTAAAACTTCAGAATTGCCCCTTTTATTTCAGGTAAGAGTCTTGTGGAACAACTTGCTTACAGAACTAGCCAAGGTCAGTGAGCTACCCTGACTCTACAGTAAACGCAGTTTATCACATATAATACTGACGTGAGCATGCCCAGAGGCATTTGCACCCACTACCTTTTCCCTGGGAGTGCTTTACGATCTTGAGCTGAGCATGCCCACTGTTGTGTCTGCTATCTTTCCTTCCTGAACTATGATCATAAACTAAGAATGCTTAGAAATGTACATATGAAATGAGCATGCTCAGAACTGGGCCTGTCCCTAATATGTTTTCCTATATAAATATGTATGGGCTCGCCAATAGGATCTCAAGGCTTGCTTTCCTCTGGAAATAATCAGTGTTCGCCTTACCTACTGCAGGTAATAATCTGTTTCCACAACTCCTGATTGTGCTTTCTGTCTTTGCACTCACCAGAACACAAACTCATTATATTCTGTCACAGAAGGACCCATTACAACTCCTTACCTATGAGTACATATTACCTTCTTTATTTACCCTTGAACTTCTGCAGGGACTGCAATCGCTTATAGGAAATATTTAATTTAATTTACATATAGGAAATATGTAATTTAGAAGGCAGGACTAGGGACAACATAAATCATAGTGTAAAGTCAGATGAGAAGGCAGTGAAAACATACAGATAAGACTTTCTAAAGCATCTTTACAAGGTGGATGGTGACTTACTCCTCCCCCCACTTCCTCTGGCAGGCACTCGCTCTTTGGAGGGAAGCATTCAAATTTCAATTCTGATCAAAATTATTCTAGTTCTTCTTTTCAATCTAAATAGTATATAACCTTCCTCTAGGATCTCTAATCCACAGATGCTAATTTCAGAATTCTATGGCAAAACATAGGCAAAAAAGTTTTTTTGCATTATGCGTAAAGCAGATCGGTTGCCATGGTGAATATTTACATCACCTTCATAGAATAATATGTATTGCTCCATTTTAGGAAATCTTCCTTTGGTTCCTTGCTTATAAAAACCTCAGCTTACTTCTCTTCCTTTATAATTAATGCAAGACAGAAAAAGTGACGATTTACTCCCCCCAACAATTACTCAGATGAAATTGATGCCTTATAAAGATGAGATAATAAGAAACCAAGAAATAGAAAAATGAGTAAATTATGCTTTTACACATGAAAAATCCTGAAGTTGATAAAGAAAAGATTACTTACAACGAGAAAATCATCACTGTTCTGAGCATGTCAATTCATTGCTTCAATCATGGCATAAATTCCTTTCTAATATCCCAAAATGAATTCAAGTTTCCTCTCTGAAATTATTACCAGAGGCTATTCTAGTCTGATTATTTTGTACCTCCTCATAAAGGCATTCATTTCAACCAAGGGATAAAGATATGATTTGTGTGCATTTTTTCTGCCTTAAATATACTTTAAAATGTGAATGCTCATAATCAAATAAGCACAACTGATAAACTCTTATGTAAATATAAACAATGCTCTAATGATTCTAAGAAACAAGGGATTTAGCTCACTCACAACAGGAAATATTATGGTAAAAATCTCATGAGAACAATCCCAAAGGCATGTTCCATGCGATAAAGTTGTTCCGATGGCACACTGTACCCAGGCTTTCCCACATTATGTTCTAGAACTAAACATGTTCTTCGAACCAAAGCTCCAACATGCAGTATGGCAGCCAGCTGTCAGCCCCTGAAGAAGCAAACAGTGAAAACTGAGCAGAGCTGCAAGTAAAAATGCTGACCAGACATCAGAGTTTAAAAAATAAAAAATTTAAGACCTCAATATTGTTAATTTGATCACACATGGAAAAGTGTATTCTGTATAAAATGGAATATATTCAAACTACACCTATGTCTTTTGACCTTTTAATGTGGCTACTAGAAAATTTTAAATTACATATGTAGCTTGCATTCTATTTCTATTGGACGGTATTGTTTTTGCACTATTGGTTGGACTCGGGTTTTGCCTTTATAACTTGATTCCTATAAATGAAAATAACGATGTGATTTTCCTATCTCAGGGTTGTTAAGAAAGCAGATTCAAATGTGATGTATGTGAAGTTGTTTTAAGAAAATGCATGCTTCATTTTTCTAGTCCAGATCTAGCACTTCAGTTCTAGAAGTATCAGATTTCACAATGTACAACTAAGTAGCCAAGAGTCTTCTCAATCATTAACTGTAGTACTATTCTGAAACAAAACAAAGCCAAAAGTTTTTGTCTGGTCCATAGAAGAAACCCTTGTGGGAACTGTCTGGTAAAACTCTGAAGACTGAGGAGAGTCAGTGACAGTGACTCTAAGGATTTAACAAAGACATGGTTCAAAACATGTGATTCCATATATCTGGACACCCCTTGGAATTTCTTGTTGAGAACTTCATCTTTGCAGACAAACTTTCCTTCAGATAAACCTGTAAAACACACACAAGGGCTGGGAGTTTAGCTCAGTGGCACCACCTCTGCCTTGCAAGCTCAAGATCCTGACTTCAAACCCCAGTACGAAAAACAAAACCAAAACAAACACTCACATGGAAAAACACTCAGTCACGGGCAGATGCAAAAGGAAACATGATTAGTTAGGTTACTTTGCCTAAGAAAGAAAATGAGGGCCAGGAATTTAGCTCAGTGGTTCTGCTACTGGCCTCCAAAGCACAAGGTCCTGAGTTCGATCCAGGTACCTACCAACCACCTATCCACCCACACACAAAAATAAAGTAAATGAAATCAAAATCATTTCCACCCCAAATTGTAAAATGTATTTGCAAGCATTAAGATGTTTTAAAAGTTTCCAAAGAAATCTGCATTTTTTCCACAGGTACATGTTAGTTCATTTAATTGTTAAATCCTTTTCTCAGCAAATACAAAGGACAAATTGATCTCAAGTGTACCCTAAAAATAGACTGTTACTATCTTGCTCTCTTTCTCTACCTTTCCTCTGTCAACAGAGCAAGAAGCAGTCTTTTTTTTTTTTATATAAGCACTCTGCCAATTAAAATAAACTGCAAATACTGCTGAGTTGAGTTGAGACCTTTAAGGCATAAACTTTTTTTTAAAGCATAAACTCTAACTGGCTAACTTCTTACCCTTTATGAGAATGGGTGAGAAGAGGTGGTGAGAGACAGGCTACAGAAAAGACAGGTAGGAAAGCAGAGCAGATAAAATGTTACTAAACCATTTTGCCACTTAAAACAGAAACATTGTGTACTTCATTCACATTTTGTTTTACACGGAGTAATGGAATAGAAAATGCAAACAACTTAGAAAGAAGCAGGGATAAAAGAACTCCAGGAGAGTATGGTGAAAGTCAACAGTTTGCAAAGTTTTTTGCAAACTCATAGTTTGGTGAAACTATTAACAAACTCAGTTCCAGCTTCCTAAACAGATCAGTTCATCCAGCCAAGGTGACCTTTTTGCATACGCCTCACACTTGGTCATTTGTAATTTCAGCCCCACTCAAGAAATTAAATAGAAAAGAAGTAGGAAACCAGAGCTCAAAGGATTACTACTCCTCTTCACTCTCCACTTTTACTTAATAGCACAGCCTACAGAAAACAATCTAAACCCACAACCAATTATTATTCTACATTCCTGGGTTTCTTTTCTTAAAAAATACAAGCTAGTTCTATTATCATTTTAGTTAGATATTTAACTGCCTTCTGAGTTACCTTAAAAATTACTTCAATAATACCTTCACCACTTCGTGGCCACCAAACAAACCCAGTTCAAAATTTCCAGTTTCAATTATTTCCTACTTTTAATTATAGAAAGAATTTTCACCCAATAATGCCTTGTGTAAAAGGAAATATGCAAAAATAGGAAGGAAGGGAATAAGCTACAAACAGGAGATAAAAATTTGAGGTTGGAGTGATGTGAATTCACTCCATTCCTGAACACCTGGCAAAGATGAAACACACTTTGCAAAGCTGACCTGTGTGTGATACAGAGCCCAGCCTCGTTACCTCTTCTACCCTGAACCCTTTACTTATCTTCAAGTGTTCATTTCTTCCCAGAACCTTATCAAGCTAAATACAGATTTGTGGCTTGCACACCTTTTCTTGTTTACTCAATGAACACTCACAAAGCCATATGCTGGGAATGAGATGTAAACAGACCCTAATCTCATGAAATGTAGGCTGGTGAAAGCAATTACAACAAAGTTGTACTTGATAAGTGTTAAGGTTTAACATAGTACACGAATCGAATATGCTCGAAACAGAAAAAAATCCACTACACTGGAGGCCAATTATGAAGACATCTCAACAGGCTTTTGAGATGGGGGATAACCCAGGGTTACAGGCAGTGGATGGGTGGGGACACACATAATGTCTGAATGTTAGCAGGTATGGGTACAGGGAAAGTCAAATCAAATAACCATACTTCTCTGCCTGGGCATTCTGGTGGCTGGAAATGTCATTTCATGTTAGAGAGGTTAGTGTGTAAATAGGTTCAATTGGAGATGCTTGTGAGAAATCCATATACAAATGTGAAGTGGGTGGTTTGATACCGTGGATCATTACTGTGGAGAGAGTAGAAAGCAACTGGAGCACAGTCATTAGGAAGCAGAAAACTGGTAACCGAAACCATGAACTGAGGAACTTCAGCATTTATGGTACCAGAAGAAAACTGAATAGACAAAGGAAAATGAATGAAGGAAAACAAACTGTTTAAAAGAACAGTTTGGGGCTGGGGATTTAGCTCAGTGGTTCCACCGCGGGCCTCATAAGCACAAGGTGCCAAGTTCGATAGCCAATATCAATAAATAAATAAATGAAGGAAGGAGTAAATGAACAGTTTGTGAATTGTTGAAGAGCTTGACAGTGTGATGGGTCCACTGGCTGTAGTCACAGTGGTAACTGTGGTCTACAGCTGCAGTTTCACAGGAGTAGAGGGGGAGAAAATCAGATTTCAAAGGATGGAAGAATTAAGAGACAGGAAGAGAAACAATGGACTCAATAAATACAGGCAAATCCTCTAAGAAATCTAGTTAAGATAACAAAAGCAGAGAGAAGCACTGCAGGAGGGGTACAGGACTGAAGGGATAAAAAGAAGGATAAATAAGCTTAAAGTTGATGGGATCCTATGAGACAGGATAGTAGAGGAACATCCCTGAAAATCCCCAAAATCCAGGAATTAATATGAAGGAGGAATGGTGTTACTGGAAAGAATGATGATGTGAACAAGGTGCTAGTCCTTATCTTCTGGCTCCCACCTTCACGATCAGGTACACTACCGCCTTCTGGTACTCAAGCCCCAGGGATACCACCTCAAAGTCAAATCACCTACAAGTACCAAGTACATTTCTCACACTCCCATGCCCGTCCAACCTATTAAAATCTAGCTCTACTCCCACTACTACAGAAACTGTTCTCTATGGAATTGATAATCACCCGACTTTCTCAAGAATCTCATGTTAAGACTGGCCTCATTTTTCCAGCAGGGTCTAGGATACTCTCCCCCCTCTAGTGCTACATCCCCTACCACTCCTTCATGCTCCCAGGTTTATCTTGTCTACTCACTAGAGGCTGTTTCTCCCACCTCAGGTTTCAATCTCTGCCTTAGTTCTACTGCTTGGCCTGGTGAGCCTTACAAAGTTGAAGCCTATCATCAGTGAATTCTCAAGACTACACTTAACAAATCTTTCCTTTGTTTAAATCTTCTTACTGGGTACATTTTTACTGCTAATCTTCTTAGGGTTAGTGTACTTAGGCTCCTCAATGCTACCTGTCCTAACCACATAACCAAAACAGAAATCTTAATGCCTCTCACCAACTTTTTCTTACTACCCATTAAGGCAACCAGACATCAGGTTCAACTGCAGTTTCCTCAGAAAAGCCCTACCCTGCTCTGTTGTTTCCAGGGGGACTGCTTAATTCCAGATCATCCCACACAGACTCCTGTGTTAGAGGTACTGGGTCCAACTGCCTCCAGAACTACTGCACGATTACCATTCCAGACTAAATCTTAGTACATAACTTTACATCTTCAATAACCCCACAACCTTCTTATTTTCTGGTGTGTCGCAGGTGGGGGATAGGTGTGGTGTGTTACTATGATATCCTATGAAGCTGACAGCAGAGCCTTTAGATCTTTGCCACTTGAAATGAGGATAGGAGTGACATCATGCACAATCTATTAAAAAGAAAAAAAACTTTGATCACACCCTAGGTCTTCTTATGACTCAGAAGTACCTTAACAGTCAAAACAGTATTGGTAAAGATGCTTTATATGCACCAAACTTAACTCCCAATACACATCATATCCTTCAGATATCCATGTCTTTGCAAAACTGTGCCATCTGCTTGGAATGTTTCATACATTTTGCAACTTGCAGCATTATATACTATTGCAGGCTTACCTAGCAGGGGCACAGTACATAGTAAACCATATATATTTGATTTTTTTTGTTGTTGTTACCGGGGATCAAACTTGGGTCCTTGTGTTTGCGAGACAGGTGGCGGAGCCATATATATTTGAATAACTAGATCATTTAATCAATTCATTATTGCATGATTTTACTTGGGTACTTATTCTGAGGCACTCAGGAAGTGCACTGTGAAATCACTGAAAATAATGGTACAGAATCCAAAGAAATCTCCTGAGTTAAAAATATTTTTCTTGCTGGGCATGCTGGTGCGCACCTGTAATCCCAGCACTCGGGAGGCTGAGGCAGGAGGATCACTGTGAGTTCGAGACCAGCCTGGACTACATAGTCAGTTCCAGCTCA
>NW_022900936.1:23642647-23645534 GCF_012274545.1 Fukomys damarensis
TTCCCATTTAGCAGCTACTTAGAGGTTACAGCCTGGAATAGATGAGGTTCTCCTCATTTAAGATGGAGGAAGAATGAGAAAAGGACAATGATCTAAAGCATGGGAAAGCTGACATTTAAGGGACCTATTTTAAAAGGCAGTGAAGGGCAGCTCAACAAGGTTGGAAAGAACCAAAACAGATGTCAAGGAGTGCCAAAAAAGATAAATCTGTTTGGCACATGGGTTATCGTTACCTTTGGCAATTGAAACGGGAGTAAAACAGAAGAGCAAGACCAGAGATAAAGCATTACAGAATAACTATATATCAAGCTAATCAACATACACATAATACTATCTTCGTGGGTGGCAAGATGTAGTAAAATCTACCTTTAGCCATTTTAAAAAATACAAAAACACTACAGCCAATCTCTTTAACTTTTTCCTCTCATTTAACTGAAACGCTGTATCTTTTGACCAATATTTCCCCAATCACCTCCTCAGTATCCCCATCCTTTATATGTAGAGCAACTACTGAGGCACAGAGAGGACAGTGGCTTTGAAACTAAGTAGCTAACAAATGGCTGGTAGAATGTACTTTTTACAATTTCACTGACATGGTAATGTCAAAACCAGCAGCATCCTATTAACGTCTGCAATGTAAATGCTGCTGATACAAGGACCACACTGAGTCTCCAACACCAATCTAAGTCCAGGAGAATCCTAGACTTCTCACAGTTTCTCAAAGTGTAGCAAAACTAAAAACCTAGTAATAAAAGCCTCTGTTTCTTGACACAAACTCAAACCAACAGCAGGGTCCTAATAAAATGACAGATGACCGGGGATAGAAATTAGGGTGTCAATCCAAGGTAGTCAAAGAGGAAAATGGCTGCTTCAGATGCACAACAGAATAGTGAGAAGAGCAGAGGGAAGAGCAAATGTGTGACTTTGGCAAGTGATGTAACTACTCCGTGTCTCAGTTTCTCTACCTGTATGAAATAATTATAATAAATATCCTCAAGGGTTGATAAACTAAGTGAATATATGTAAATCCCTTAGAAAAGTGTTGGCATTTAATAACTATTCAGTCAAGGGATTAATTTTACTACCATTGCTACTGCCACTGCTCTATTATTCCTGCTACTATTATTACTTATAGTATGACCTGCCATTACATGGGCAATAAAAATGTGTCACAGAAGTCCCATCAGCAACCAGAGTATACTACAAAACTCTTTTAAAAATCTATATAGACAACTCTAGAAGATATTACTATAGCTCTGAAACAGTGTGTAAGCCTAGCTCTGCCAATATAGGGTTTAAACACGTTAATGATGAACACAGTACATGCATTTCTAAGATGGTGAGAAATATCTAAAGAAATATTCAAAGTCACACAACTCCAGTTTCTGAGCTGTTTAAGTTGAAACATTGCGGGGAAAATTGTCTTGTTTAGCTGAAGATCATTAGCCCTTTAATGACATGTTCACTACACCCTAATGTGCACTCTATGAGCAGAATGACTGCATGTATTAATACATCCCTAGCTAAGATTGTGTCTATCAAAGGCACTCCAGGAAAAAAAAAAAAAAAATCAAAGTATCTGAGAACCCACCTTCCCTACACATACAAAATTTCCTTTAAGTGGTTTCTGTTCTTCCACTTTCCTGCTTTAGATGTGTTCTAAAACATTTTTTTTTTTCAGCGAAGACAAATCTTTTGTTCTTAAATTCAACTTGAGTGTAAGCCTTGACAAAAACAAAGGTAGGGGCCGGGGATTTAGCTCAGCGGTGCGGTGGCCTGCCTTGCAAGCACAAGGACCCGAGTTCAATCCCCGGTACCAAAACAAAAAGGTAGGACCATATCTTATAAAGTGGTCGTGTGACCCTTCATGTTTTCCAGATTTACTTTGGAAATTTCAGACAAACTTAAATGATTTGTATCAAAAAAGATGGAGGCAGTGCTATAGCCTCTGAATGAAGATTAGACTTGCTAATAGAATGTGGTCCCAGGAGTAATGCTCACAGCTGTGGCATCCAACAATGGAATTAACATTTCAACAGGAAGAAGAGAGCCATCCCAACAAACAGGACCACCTGATCTTATTTCTGAGTTCTTTTAAAAAAAAAATCCTTCAAGAGACTACAAAAAGTACAATATGCCTCCTAAAGTACTACCTATGGATTTTTTTTTTTTTCTTTTTTAATGAAACGTCTGGCAGGAAGGCAAGTGCTTAGTCTGACAAAGATCAGTTGGTAAACACAGACAAGGAAACACTACTTTTCTTAAGTGTCAAAATGTTTACATCTTATAATGCTCCAGGCATTTTTTAAATGCCTTTTTCCCCTCCCAGAAAAAAACAGGAATATGGCGAACCTTTAGGAGTTAACCGTGTGCAGCTTGCCACGTCTTATCTTCGAAATGAACCGACTCATTACAAACTCAAACTGAGGTTATCAAAAGCTCCCTTCACACTACCCAGGAACGCCGCCATCCACACTGTATTTCTGCAGGCACCTACTTTAGATTTCCCACGGTCTTCTTTAGAATTTCCCGTCTAGTTAGCAGCTCTGGCTGGTCCGAGCTAAGCCCTCCTATTGGACTGGGACTAGGCTAAGCACCAGCCTGGTGCTTGTCCCGCGCGCCTCTTTCCTAGAGGTCTCTAGGACGATTCGAGGCACAAAACGGCTCGGTGTGCATTGAATAATGGCGTTTGTGATTCAGCCTGCTGGCTCGGAGTGTACGCGACACCTGAAAACTTGGCGCCCCGGGCTTGGAAATCGGGCAACGCCGGACGGGCAGGACACTGGGGATAACACCGGACCCGGCAGAGGCAAATAAAGCAGAGGCGCGCCGGGAGCGGAGAAGGCTGGGAGTCCGAGAGCGCACCCGACACGCGCGGGGCTCCCGC
>NW_022900936.1:23646235-23671381 GCF_012274545.1 Fukomys damarensis
GGCGGGAACCGGAGCCGGGCTGCCCGAGCTTTCGCTCTCTTCTCGGAGTCGGGCTGGCTGAGGTCTCCGTCTCCAGTAATGGGAAATACTCGAGGTTTTGCTCCTATCGTTATAGGTTACTCTCTCCCTGATAATGGTCCACAAGGACTGGGGATGTGTAAGTGGGGGTGGATGAAGGGATCTGAGAAATCGGGAATCTGGAAAGTCTGGTCAGCCCTGCGGTGTGGCTTCCGCTCCGGGTGTCCCCCACACCTGTTCTTGTGTAGTTTATCTGCTTATTCCTTGTTTCTCTTCCCAGATAACGTTTATCACCGCCAAGGGTCTTCCATTGCACAACAGTTGGCTCTAAGGAGTCACACACACGCACACACAAAGGTGCAGCAAAATGAGCAAGTGCTTGGGCTCCATTAAGGGCAAGTTATTTAGAAGTGGTGTCTACTTTAGTTAACATGAAAATGAGATGAGAAAGATGCATTTTAAAACCTTGGCATTCTGGCTGGCATGTAGTAAGTGAAGTGAATAAAAATAACATTGGAAAGAAGAACTTGGAAAATCCTAATTATTTACTGGACCAGAAAGGAGAAAGGGCAGAGAAAATTCATTATTAGGAGGACCTGAGGGCAATCCAGCCCAGTGTGCTGCAGTCCTGGCTACACATTAAAATCATGTGGCGCACCCGTAATCCCAGAACTCAGGAGATCAGCCTGGGCTACGTAGGGAGTTCCAGGTCAGTCTCAACTACATAGTGAGACTTAGAGAGAGAGAGAGAGAGAGAGAGAGAGAGAGAGAGAGAGAGAGAAGGAGAGAGAGAGAGAGAGAGAGAGAGAGAGAGAGAGAGAAGGAGAAGGAGGGAGGGAGGGAGAGAGAGAGAGAAACTTTTTAGAAGATGGATGGGTACCAGTGCCAGAGTGCTGAAGCAGTTCCTTTAATCTTGGTTTGAGGAGAATGTTGGTTTACTTAGGGGAGTCCACGAGTGGATACCAGTGGCTTCCTATTGAAAAAAGCAGCTATTCTTCTGGATATATAGTTTGAAATTCAAATTTGTATGCACTACATTATATTTTTTAAAGTACAAAGATAAGTTCCAAAGTTATCTGTGTCCATGTCACAGTTTTATGAAAACTCTTTTTAGTAGTAATGGCTTCACAGAGTGGCACACATTTGTTATAATTTGAAACCCTTAGGGTCTGCTGTAGGAATCAAGCCCACCCAACCCAGGTGTGGTGGAACAAGCCTGGAATAACAGCACCCCAGATAAAGATTATCAGAAGCCGAGGCAGGAGGCTTGCTGGGAGTTCCTGGCCTGCCTTGGCTCTGTAGTAAGTTCAAGGTTACCCTGAACTACATGGGGAGACCCTGACTCAGAAACAAGAAAACGAACAAAACACCCTGACAGGAGGAGACTTTTTAGCCATTTAAAGGTAAACCTTACAAGTTTATCCAAAAGAATTTTCATTTTTACCCCTTTTTTGGCATTTTTTCTTTTAATCCTCACATTTTGCTTCTGATGGCAGGCATTTGTGTATCTATCAATTACTTCTGTACTCTTAGTATTTGCAGAAAGCGCATTATTCGTCTCTCACTCTTGGAAAGCACAACACATAGTAGGTTCTCAAGGGTTTATGAAATTGGAAATTTTCTATGTCATGTTAATGAATTATTTAAATATTTTCATGCAATAGAAAATCATTGTATCTTGACATCTTTTGAAAATATACTTTTTAAAATGCTTGTTTGTTTTTAGTACTGGGGATCAAACTTGGGTCCTTGTGCTTGTGATGAAGGCAGCGGAACCACTGAGCTAAATCCCTGGCCCTATACTTTTTTAAAATGTAAATTTTGCGTATTCTGCTTTTTTAGATTATTGAATGCAATGGATTTATTTTTGAGCTACTGGAGATTGAACCCAGAACCTTCACACTGAGCTACTGAGCTACGTCTGCAGCAAACCTTCTCCCTTTTGATATTTTTTTTTCACTAAGTCACAAAATCTGGCTGGGTTTGAACTTTTGAGCTTCCTACCTCAGCCTCCCAGAAAGCTGAAATTATAGGCATATTCCTCCGTGGCAAGCACTGAATGCAAATTTTTAAAGATATTTCATTCTTAGATGTAAGTAATCTTGAGAGGAATCATTTATCTTATTTAGGAAACAGTTGTTCTTTAAAAAGTCTGCGGGGCGTGGTGGCACACTCCCGTAATCCCAGCACGCAGGAGGATCACTGTGAGTTCGAGACCAGCCTGGGCTACATAGTGAGTTCCAGGTCAATCTCAACTGCAAAGTGAGATCCTGTCTCAAAAAAACAAAACAAAAGTTATATGAGGTCATTGTTAGACATTGGATTGTGACATACTTTCTATTGGGTAAAACTATGCAGTTAGGCAAAACCTGTAAATGGCACCTTAAAAAGCCTTTGTGGCTGTTGTTACCCTGGAAATTATGCCTCCTAGAACCTGTAATGAGATGATCTCATTAATTCGGAAACATAGAAATTATTCAGTGTTTTGTGTGATCAAACCACAGGAGCAAATATAGAGGACAATCATTAACTTAATTGCCCAGTCTTAGGGAAATACCAAGCACTCCACATCGTGTGGCCTCTCAATGAGCAGAAAGGTGGTCCCTGGTCCATTAAGAAGGAAGTAATTAGACAAATACCAGTGACTGCAGTTAACAAAGCATCCATCCTTACACAGATTTATCAGCAGTAATGAATCTGTCAACACATCCATGGGTAGTTCAGATTCTGCAGATTGTACGATCACATGCAAAGACTCAGAGGTTAATTATTTTTTACGTTTTGTGAGGCAGGGTCTCATTATGTAGCCCAGGCTGGCCTCTAATTCCTCTATCAATCCTCCTGCCTCAGCCTTCTGAGTGTTGGGATTATAGGCATGTGCCACTAAACTCAGCTCAAAGGTTAATTTATAATTAGGAATAGCCAGATGTGGTGACACATGCCTGTAAAAGAAAGGAGTAAGTCTATAAATTTCCCTCCTATCCCGGCTTCCGTATTGTTAATCTGTCTTTTTCCTATTTTTCTTCTAATGCCAAAATAATCCACAAACTACTAAATTTTCCTGTAATAGGCATAAGAAAGATTAAAATGTTTACTTAGGTATTAAAGTGTGTTGCTGTTTTATGTAATCTCTTCCTCCTCTTCCAGTTCACAGTTTGCATTTAGTCATTTGGTTTTGTTTTCTATTTGAATGAAAAGAAATGAGACTAAGCAGGTGGTGGGGGCTTCTGACTATAATCCCAGCACACAGGAGGATGTGGCAGGGGGATTACACCAAGTTCAAAGCCAGCCTGGGCTACATAAGTCAGTTCAAGACCACTCTGAACTACATAACAAGACCCTGACTCAAATGAAAAAACAACAACAACAACAAAAACAAATGAGACTAGCAGAATAAACCAGGATCATAGATCTTCTTTCCAGGATTTTGATACTAAATTTTGTAGTGATCTTCAGAAAGAACATTAAAAGAAAAAATTGTAATGACTAATATTTGTGACCTAACACCCACAAGGTATTTTAAGAGTACATGATGTAATGTTTGCATTGTGCTCTGGACATTATAGATCAAAGAGCTTGCTTGGCATACTCGGCATTAAAACCATTTAAATTACACTCAGATTATAAAGTTAAATATTACAGAAGTGCATAGAGCCTCATCTACTTTACATTTTGATAGTTCCTTTTTGGCTGGAGACAGCTTTCAGTCTGATAGATAACAATACTTTACATTTATAGTCAGTAAAATAACTTTTGCTCAAGGAGTTCAAATAACTCAATAATTATGACTCATTATTCTTGAAAATATCTCTACAAAACTGGAGGTGGTGTTAATTATTGACCAGGCATTTCAGGAGTCAGAGATGGAATCCAGAAAGAGCCGGCCCATCACCCCACTCTGCCTGCTTATTTTCATTATATTCCAATCAATAGCACACGTTCCCTGCTGTGGAGGTCTTCAAGGGTTTCAGTTGCATTTATGAGTAAAGATAATGATTCTTGCTCAGAAAAGTGTGATGCTACTTATCTCCTCAAATTATCTACTCTAACTACAGCCACTTTGCAGATGCTGTTCCTCTGCCTCAGTGGTTGTCCTCTAGTGGGTATCTCCTAGTCATCCTCCTTTCATGTCAGCTGTCTCTTCCTAAGGGATCACTTGGAGAAGTGTCCAGCTGATAATTTCCAGTTGTAGCATTATACTTTCTGAAGGACTGACAATGGAGCACAGGTTATTCAAGGACAAGTAGCAGATTCTGTGAGTAGAGCTAGCATAGTTTGTGGTTCAGGGCACTTCCCCCTCAGGCTGCTTGCCACAGTTGTAATTTCATACTTGAATGTGTTAAGTATTTGACTGATGAAAGCATGTCTCACTCCACCAACTGTAGGTTACCTGAATGGGAAATAATGTCTAGTTTTCCTTACTAGTATAGCCCCAGCGTCAGTTTACTGCTTGGTGCAGTAATGGGTTCACAACATATAGTTGACTGAATTAATTTTGATTTTCAGGAAAAGCATTATTTCTTTGTGTGAACTCAAGTTCTAAAACTTCAACATAAAATTATAATCAGGGAGGAAATGGCTGGGATTCTACATTGTTATTCTAATATATTTGAAGAGAAGAATGTAAAGAATCCCTTAACTGCTTAGTTTAAAATAAAACCATTAAAATTCTAGTAAAATGACAAGGATCAACCTAGGAAAGTGGTGAAACAGAGAGTTCAGAAAAACTGTGTTTAAGGGGAGCTGCTGTAATTAATATAAAAGTTATCTCTGACCATTGGAAATCATATTAGACAAGAAAGCCATGGAGTATTTTTGCAGCAGGAATCTCCACTTGAATTCACAAGGTGGACTCTGTTCTCTATATCCCTTTGGCTCCTGGGGAAGAGGGACCCACCATAGTTTTCTGGGGCACTCAAGGAGAGAAGCCTAGATCATTACATCCAGCTCATCTCTGAGACTCTCTGAGAATCGCTGTCAGCAAAAGCCTCAGTTGTATTGCCTGGGTGTTCAGGTGTGACAGAGTGAGCAAGTATCCCTTTTCTTCTGAAGTCAGACTTTTGGTTGATCACAAAGAACAAATTCATGGCGTGCTGCTTTGTTTTTTTAATCCTTTTAAGCAAGGGCCTGTCATAATCTTATCTATGTTTTGGAAAGAAAACTAGAATCAATGTCAAGGATAAGTATGAAGAGTTAGAAAGAAACAAAAATGGAGGAGAGCAATGAAGAAATTATTGCCATGATAGCAATAAAAGGCTGATGGGGATGGAAGTCAAGTTACGGCAGCCAATGAGGTTTGGGAAATAGAGGAAGAACTAGAAAGATTTGAGCCCCATTGGATGTGGGCAGCTAGCAACAGGAAACAAAGCTGTCTCCATCAGGTTTTAGGTTTGGGTAGTCTGTGGATAGAAGCACTATTAACTAAACAGGTAAGAGCAGATGAGCAGGTTTAGCAGAATACAAATGTTACGTTTTTGGCACCTGGGGAACATCCAAGAAGAGACGCCAGAAAGAGGGCTGACCTTGCTGCGGAGCGATTTTGGAACGTAGATTACAATTACACTCCTTTGAGGAATTAGTTTGTATATTTTATTGCTGGTAAATCTTAATACATCTCATAGCAACCATGCTGTAAATATTATTAATTTGCATGGAAGCTCACAAAAACTATTTGGCCTATAGTTTTCCTGATATAAAATGTGCTGAAGTGTCATTTATAAGTCTATCTCGTGAGGGGTTGCATTCACCAGGCCAAGTTAGTACTCCAATAAAGCATCTTTTCTTGCTCTGACACAAAACTGGGAGCTGAGACTTCTCTCTCAAACTTTATTCTCTTCCCAGTAACAATGAAGCATGGATTGTTTAAGGGGAAGTTGCCGCTTCTATGGTGTGGAAGTAGCACTGTTTGTGTTTTTAGGAAGAAATGAGAGGGAAGATAGGTAGATGCTTCAGATAGGGAAAGTGATCTAGCAGGAGAGATGGTGGTAGTGATAGAGTGGAAAGGTAGAGAGACAGACCAGATTAGGGTTGAAAGAGTAAGTAGCAGAAATAAATGAGAAGAATGGAAATCCTGGGCAGCTTTGGTGGCCTTAAAAATACTAATGGGTTTGGGAAGATATCAACCACATATTCTGCAATTCATTAGTGAAAAAGAGAAGGAAGGTAAAGTGCAGGGATCTTCAGGAGTAGTGGGATGGGCAGAATAGGCTTTTCTTTCGATACTGAGTGACTCTCTAAGACAGGCCTTTGTGGGTATGTTGACTTAATTGAAGGTCTGTGGTAGAGAGAACATATAATTTCAACTCATACATCAAGCTCTGAAGGAATAGGAAAATTGTAAGCTTCTGATAAAGGAGAAACTCCTATTGTGCAAATAGTCATTCTAAGTGATCTTACCTGTCCCTCTTTTTATAGGTATAATAGTTAAGTATTTCTTACTCTAAAATACTTGAAGCCAAGTGTGCTACTGCACACCACTTGTTTATGATCCCAACTACTCAGCAGACTGATGTAGATTGATAGCTTAAGCCCAGGAGTTTGTGTCAGCCTGTTCAGTACACTGAGATGCCATCTTTTTTTTTTTTAAGGCACTTGAAATATTTTAAAAGTACTCTTACCATTAAAAAACATTCATATTACTGTTAAGCATTTTGGTTTCATTTTATGTAAGCCTTGTTGCATGTAAAAATGAATTGTGGCTGATTTTTCTCTTTTTTTTCTTTTTTCCGGTACCAAGTGTCAGACTTAGGACCTTGGGCTTGCTAGGCAGGCACAGCACAACTAAGCTACATCACCCTGGTTTTATTCATATTTTGTTCTGTTTTGTTTTTCTTTTTTTTTTTTTTTTTTTTTTTTTTTTTTTTTTTTTTTTTTTTTTTGCTTTTGCTATTTCTTTAGTGGTGCTGTTGCTAAACAGTGAAGAAATGGGGGAGAGAAGAGGGTAACACTACACGGAGAATAATATCTGTCATATTAGTGAGTGAAACTTCAGATTTGTCAAGAGGTATTGTGTGGGAATGGAGTGGCAGTTAGCCCTTCATAGAAACTGCAAAAAGAAAGAAGAAGATGACGATGAAAGAATACTTAAACATATTTAAGTATCAATTCAAAACATGTTTAGGCCATTGAAGTTTACATTTTAATGTTAGTGACTCAAATGGAGATTAAGTAACTTTAACTTGAACAAGTAGAAGGCACTCAGTGCAAATGTTGAAGTGTATTAACATGATAGAAGTTTTCTAGACTGTCCTGTAGATGTAACACATACCTTTTGCTGGGTTGGAGATTTAGCTCAGTGGCACCATGCCTCCCTTGCAAGCGCAAGGTTCACAGTTTGATCCCCAGTACCAAAAAACGAACAAAAAAAGACAACCTCTCTTGAGTTATTTTCTAGAGAAATGGGCTTGATGGGGTGAATCATTCTGGCATATCCTATATTGCTCTCAACATAGCAGCTGGTTTCCTAACATTCTTTTTGCGTAAATGTTCTATCATGCAGTAAAATTGCTTAATGGACAGGAGAAAAGTCAAATGGACAAACATTGTCAACTCAAATAGAAACTCAGATGACACCAAAATGGATAATTAGGCTTGGTCTGCAGAACTGCAGAAATCCATCTGCTAAACAACATGCCTACAATTTCCAGAGTTTGATTTATAAACAGCTACAAAGATATCAATGAATCTCTTAAGAAGGATGACAGCCAAGTGAAGGCAGAAAAGAGGAATTTTGAATCAAGTAGAAAAACAAAATTAACTACAGTAAGTTGTGACCTTTAATAAAATTAGATAAATTAAATATCTACTCTTTATGGTATCACAGGTTGGTTCATTTTTTCATTCATTTGATATTTTCCCCTAGGCTGCAAAGGGCTGCTGAGCATTTATAAGTAATCATGGTGAATACAAAAAGATTAAGTAGTAGAAAGAATAATATATTTTATCTATGAGCTATCTCTAGTGTGCTGTGAATTGTGGAGAGCTGTGGTTCAAAACAGGGTCTAATTTAGTATTGGAGGAGTGATCAGTGAAATACAAAGATGAATATATCCAAAGATGAATATAGAACTGTGCCCATTTAGCAGGCATTCTGATTTTATTGTTGGTTTGTTTGACTCTTGATGAACAAACTGACAGCTAAAATAAATAAATATTCTATGATAATATATCAATGCCATAGTGATTTGATTTGAGCTGAGTTCCCTCAAAAGCTGACCATGAGTGCAGGTTAGGTGATCTCCAGAAATAGGCAGTGGATGATGTGAGACAGCTATCAAAAAACACTGAGGATGTGTTGACCAGGCTGTCTCTGAGGATATCAGATCAATACTCCTGGGAGACACTGGAAGACTGTGTAGGGCAATTCTTAGAGTTGTTCCACCTAAGAGGTGAGGAACTAGGATGTTTATTTATCAACTCCCACCTCCCAGTATTTGATGGCTGGAGGCATTAACTCAGAGAACTTCTGTTAGACCCCAGAGCTCTCAGGCAAACCTGTGGTGTTTACACATAGGAAATATGAAAACAGCATATGGGTATGGGCCACGTATTTACAGAATCGGCTGTGTAGTTCTCAAGATTTTGTTGTTCTTGTTGTTGATTTGGCAATCATTGGTTACTTGGAGAATTTTATTATTAGAGTTGTGGCACCTCTTGTAAAATTAACAATGTATGTATGTATATGACTTTGTATTCAATTAATTGGAATTTACACCTGACATGCCAGAGAGTATCTTTGGAAGTTTATGCTGCTTTATAGAAAATTTATACTTTATGTAACCACTGTGGAAATCAGTATGGAAATACCTCAAAAAACTAGAACTTGAGATCTCATTTGACCCAGCTATTCCTCTGCTGGGTAAATTCCCAAAAGAATTAAAAGCATCATACCACAGCAATATATGCACACCCATGTTTATAGTGGCACAGTTTGTAATAGCTAAGTTTTGGAAATACCAAATTAACTGGTGACTAGATAAAGATGTTTTTTCTGTTTTTTTTTTTTTTTTTTATAAAATGGAGTTCTATTCAGCTAAAATGAATGAGAAATTAGAGACATTCATAGCTAAATGGATGTACGTGAAGACCATACTGTTAAGTGAAATAAAGGGGACATCGCGTACATACTGAATAGTTTCTTTGGTGTGAGAAACTGACAGTGTAGATAAGGATCAAAATGTATAATAGATAATCTGAAATAGGAAGAAAAGGTCCAAAGGGGAAAAGGAAATGGGAGGAGTCAAGAAAAAGAAAGAAGGAAAGGGAAAAAAACATGAAAAAAGAAAAAAAGATATCAAAGTCTTTATAAACAGGGAGGGGTGGACGGGTTGAAAGGAGGGAGGCAGGGGAATGGGGAAAAAATAAGAACCAAGATATATCATACAAAGGTACAAATTCCCAATGATGAATGTCATTATATTATATACCTAGAATGTACCAATAAACTTAATTAATAAAAGACAACAACAAAAAATTTCTACTTCATCTCAGTGTGCTGAAAGACAAATACAAGGTGATTGGGCCAGCTAGGGGATTGTCAATCTTGAACAGCCTTGTGAGATCTGAATGATGGAGTCCATAGCTCTACAGAAATATTGTAGTGTTGATGAATGAATGGCAGCAATCTTGTCAGGACTCAGATATATGAAGGAGAGAAACCTAGGTGTTAATGTGGTAGGTTAGAATAACCAAAATATCATTGTTTTGCTGTTTTGGGGTACCGGAGCCTCCTCCTACAGCCCATTTCTAGTGTCTTTCTATCCCGAGCAAAGAATTGGTCAAGACAAAAGCAAAATGTAGCAAGGTTTTACATTTATTAAAGATAATAAAATTAAAAGAAGTAAATGTGCTCTGCAGAGAGAGTGTGGCCAACTGAAGATAGAAAAGAGATACCCTGCACGGATGGGGGGGAACTGAAAGAGTTACCTGTGGCACCTGGCTTGCCACTGTTCTGCCATCTTTTTGTGTTTTTCATTCTTCCAGCTGACATCAGATCTGGGCCATCCTATCGGAAACCTCCCTGAGTTCTCATGAGAAGAACTGAAGGTATCTTCTGATTGGGTCCAAGAGCAGGGCTTTTGGAAATGGTGTGCTTGCATAACATGGAACTCTTGAGATTGACAAGTCACGCCCTCTTCCCCAGCCAGCTTGCCATGCTTAATCTCCTGACTCAATTGTATAGGTGTGCCAGAGAGAGACCTAGAGACTGAAAAATAACATCTTCCCAAATTGGATATAAAAGTCAAAATTTCACCTTTTCCTTAACTGCCAGTCTTCTATAATTTCTCCAGAAGCAATAGCTTCTATCAGTTTCTAGCATCGTGGTATTGATAATTGTCGGAGGAAGATTTCCAGTATCTAGGAAAATGAACCATTATTAAAACAGTATCCATAGTTGCTCTTTTGTCACCATGACCTTGTAGGAAAATGAAGCATTATTCAAACAGTATCCACAATTGCAACTATGTCACCATGACATTGGAACAAAAGGAACATTATCAAACCAGGAAATATAATCCATCATCCTTAACCTGGGTGAAGTTGGAAGCTCTTTGATTTACTAGTAAGATTTTTTAGGTAGCACAGACCTTGCATGTTGTAACATGCAAATTTTCTTTCATTGTGGTAGATGATGAATCACTGCACATCTCCTGTGGCTGGGTTGTATCTTAAGCAATGCTTAATAACCTACTGGTGGGGATTGTGGCAAAGTTCTTGGGTTCTGGTAAACCCTGGCAGGCTAGACAGGCAGCGGTTGTACTGCCTACATAGATCTTTTCTTTCTTTTTTTTTAAATTAATTTTATTGGTACATTTTAGGTAAACAATATAATGACATTCATCATTGGAAATGTATATCTTTATATATCTTGGTTCTCTTTTCCCCATTCTCCTGCCCTCCCTGCAACCCCTCCACCCCACCTTATTTACAAAGACTTTGTTTCCATGTTTTTTTCTTATGTTAATTCCTTCTTTTTATAAATTTTATTTCATCTCTCAGACTTGTTTCAGAAAAGCAACCAATTTGCTTTTTTTTTGGTACTGGGGATTGAACATGGGTCCTTGTGCTTGTGAGGCAGGCTGCAGAACTACTGAGCTAAATTCTCAGGCCCCAATTTGCTTTTGTAAAATAACTTCTATAAACCAACTGTTACTTTGGCAATTTTATTAGATTAAAGAAGAGGTTGTAAATGGAAATAGTATTTCTAGATTTTCCTTTAATAAATGAAACCTATCTTCAGATTCTTGCTGAAGCGAATATGCTTATTTAAATGGGAGCTAGTCAGGGCAGATACCATACAACAGCTCCTGAAAACATGAGAATTCTGCATTTCTGTTTTCCAAGAGGAACCTGCTGATCCAAAGAAGGGGAGTGGCAGCAAAGTGTTGACCTTCGTGGTTCTCATATGGTGCCAGTGTCAATGGATAAGGAATGGATCTGCCTCCATTTTCCTGTCACGCTTGATCATTGGGAGCAGCCAATGAATAGCCTGACCTTAGTGTCCAGGCTGGGATGGATTCAAGCCACAGTACATGGGCTCAGCCCATGGCACCCATAATGACAGGGCCATTTTGAATCTACCTTCTATTTACAATCAACTTGTGTAGGAGTTTGCAGTATTTCAGGATGGTAGAGGAGAAAAATTGATGTTGCAGTAAGTAATAATGACCCACATTTATGAGCATTAAGAATTTCCTGAGTACTGCATATGCATTACATCAGATAATGCTTACAAAATGACATTGTGAAATGATACCTTAGGCAGGGCCCTTTAATTTGCACATGAAGAAAACTATACTAAAATTAACTTAAGTGACCAAAAAAAAAGAATTTGTAGGGTTTATCTGCTCATGTCATAACTGCAATTCCTTAAAACTGGGATCAGAAGAAGGTGTGATGATTAGTTTTGATTGTCAACTTGGTTGGCTTGAGAGATGCGTAGGAGATTAATAAAGTGTGAGTGTCTTTAGTTGGAGTATAATGGCCATTTCAATGCCCTGAATTATTTCAAGATATTTACCTTTCATAGTCAGTTTGACTTTGGGGAAGAGCCAGAAGTCACATGGTGTCAGATTTGGTGACTAAGGTAGATGAAGACATACCATAATATTTTTATGAACTTACATTTCTCATCAGCATTTGCCATATTTTTTAAATCATGTCTCACAAATACTCATGAAAGAGCAACTCCAGACCTGCTTCAGAAGATAACAAGAATGATGGAATAAGTGTGCTCAAAGAAAGAAGGACTATTTTGAGGGTTGATGTGTCTTTGACTATAATACATTTTTACAATGTAAGCATTCACCATATATTTTGACCTTTTTTTGAGACAGGGTCTCACTATGTAGTTCAGGCTGGCCCTGAATTCACTGTGTAGCCCAAGTTGGCCCTTAACTCAAAGTGATCCTCCTGTCTCAGCCTCCCAAGTGCTGGGATTACAAGCATGTGCCACTACGCCTGGCACATATCATATCTTGTAAATCCTTTAATATTATTTGAATTCCATGCTATGCTTTCTACTATGCATGTGAATTAGCTTTCCATCACTATAATGAATATCTGACAAAGTCAACTATAAAGAGAAAAGGTTTATTATGGCTCAAAGTTTTACACTTTTCTGTGAACCATTGACCCTGTTGGTCTGGGACAGTGGCAAAGCAACACATCATGAAGGGAACACAAGTGGATCTCACCATGACTGACAAATGAAAGGAAAAGACAGAAGAGACTGAGGTCCTACAATCTCTTTCAAGAATACCCACCCCATCTAAAAACCTCCCACTAGGCCCCCACTCTTAATGTCTACACCATGTCCCAGTAGTGCCAAACTGTAGACCAAGTCTGTATCACCTGGCCTTTGGGGACATTCCAGATCTAAGCAATAGCAGCATGCATTAGCTTTTCAATAAAGAAAAAAGTAAAAATAATTATTTTTTTCCTACATATATGTGAAGGATACTATTATGAATATTAGGGATAAGACAGATGAAGATAGTCAAATTTTCTAGATTCCTAGAATGGATTTCTAGGACTTGATTTAGTAGATTTAGCAGCAGATGAAACTCATTATAAGACCCCTACTATGTAGTACAGTCAGAAGAACATGACTGCGTTTGAATAGTCAGTATTTTTTTCATTTTTATTTTAACTTGTCTTACTCAGAATGAGACCCAGTAGATCCAGTTATGCTAGACTTTTAACAAATATTCTGAGATTAAAGAGACAGAAAATGACTGTTGGTTGATAGTGACAGTCTTTCCCTGAAAAGTAAAATGGAATTCATGCCCACCTCTTTCCTCTAGCAATATATATGGTATCTTCTCATAAATATTAATGCACATTAGGTATCCAGGATGGCTGGAGTATCCTGGCGTTGAGATCAAAGGAGGAGTATACTGATACTACAAAGCCTTGTGTTTTGGAAACCAGAGAGTTAGCCAGGTGCCTCAGGTCACCATGGTAAGCAGAGGTTCTTTTATGTATAAGGGAGCATAGATGACTCCATCGATTTACTTAACTTTTCCTTAACTTCTCTAGGAGGTGGTAAGTAGTTATCAGAGTGATGGCAATAACAAATGTCACAGAATGCTTGTGCTTGGCTAACTATTGGTAATGTGTGTGCCTCCAACTATAGATTTGGAAAAATTTTGGAAAAATAAGTAATCTAGAGATAATTAGTAGAGTCACCTCCTAATTGCTCCTATGTAAAATGTCATGGAGTCCACTTTCTGAGATTAAAAACGTCAATTCCAAAATTCACTCACTGACCACTACCAGAAGTGCTTAAGGGCAAATAAGAATCGGCTTCTATGAAATGGTGAAGTCACTACATTCTCCCAGGCCTGCAGTGCTACCAGGATCAGTATCAGGAGCTGATTTAGGAATATTTGAATATGCAGGAATCAAAAGGCCAAATGTGCATCCCATGACTAACATCTGGAAAAGGTAGCATCATGCCGCCAGCTAAATCACAAAATAGAGAATTTATCTACCAGTAATGTGGCTAAATTTGTTTCTTCTGATAGTTTCATCCCTGTACTATTTAGATATCTGGAAGAAACAGCTTCTCTACTTTCATTTTCATCATATTCAGTATCATAAACTTTACAGTGTAAATACAATTACATTAATAAGTTGGTTTTTCAAATCTCTGTGGACTTGTTAGATGATGTGTCAGATTGCTATTTAGTTCAGTGTTTCCTCTTCTTTAGGCTTTAAAGTACCATGGGTTATTTTCTGTATAACTAAATCACAGAAATGAAGACACAAAGAAGAGCCAAGATACCAGTCTATCTCTTACATTTGCAAACGTGAATGCTGAGCCTGGGGAGGGATGGGGACTAATCTACCCATATTGAAAAACAAGTGACTTTGCTAAAAATTAGTTGACAATCTGAAAAAATACAGTTGATTGATTCATTTATAACAACATAAAAATGAATTTGAGGTTTTTAAAAGTAATAAATAATAGGAAGAAGAATGCAGGTGTAGCTCAGTGTTAAAGCACTTGGGTACCGTGTAGTTTGGTCTCCAGCACTGTAAAATAATAATTGTTACTTTAGTCAGAAGAATGTATGTGGGCCAGAAAAGACCTTTAGTATTTTGGTAAATGTTATTGAAATATAGCATATATGCAGAAAAGCGCACAATTTGTAAATGTACTGAGTAAATTTTCACCAAGTAAACTTTCCTGGTTAATTCTTAAAACTAAAGGAAGAAAACGTAAAAGAAATGGTGGAGAAGTGTGACAACATAAACAATTTAAAACATCTGTATGTCAAAAAAAAGTCAAACAATTTAAAGGGGGAAGTGACAAAAAAGGAAAATATTTGTCAATACATTACAAAGGAAAAATACACTAAGCTTTTTTCAAGGTAAAAGATAATTTAAAAGCTTGAATACCCAAGCTTAAAAATAGGTAAGGCAGGGCCAGGGAATTCGCTCAGTGGTTCTGCCACCTGCTTTGCAAGTGCAAGGTCCTGAGTTCAGTCCCTGGTACCAAAAAAAAAAAAAAAAAAAAAAAAAAAAAGAGGGGCGCTTTTGAGGCAGTTAGGTATATGTGAAGGAAATATCTTCTCTCATAATTAAAAACATTGGTAATTGTGAAAAACATATACTACCTCATGAAAGGAGGCACTCACATGCCTTTCTAGTAGGCATGTTGAATGCGAATGGGGTTGGAGAGGAAGATGGATCACGGGGTGCTTCTGTGTGAGTTTTAGAAGGTATCAAAACCTTCAACATAGACCTTTGCCCCAAATTTCTACTTCTAAAACTTTGTTGGGAATAAATAATAGTAACACAATATTACCTTAAATGGAATTTGGGTAAACAGATACAGCTAACTACTATATTTTGCTGTTTTAAAATTTTTAAACAGGGTCTCACAATGTAGTTTAGTCCAACCTTGAACTCACGATGTAGCCCAGGCTGGCCTCAAACTTACAGCAATCCTCCCGCCTTAGCCTTCCAAGTGCTGGGATTACAGGTATGCACCACCACGCCTGGCAGCTACTGTAGATATGTTCTTCCTCCATTTAAGAATATGATCACTAAAGAGCTATGTGATATTATGTGTCTGTTATCCCATTTTGTGGGAGGTTAAATCTGGAGGATCACCATGAGTATGAGGACAGCCAGAACCACATAGTGAGACCCTGTCTCAAAATACAACAACAAAAAACACCCCACAAACAAATAAAAAAAAATGTAGAATAGCATGAAAAAATTGCAGCATGTTAACTGAAGACATCAAAGTATAAAACTGAATGTCTTAAGACTCAGTTCTTAAAATAAATGATATACATCTATAGATGTTGAAAAAATAGTGGTACTTTACAAAGTTTTAAAATTTTTTATTAGTATGTGTCTGTAATATATAATGATTACATTCATCTTGGGAAATTGATACATATTGAACCTTCACCATTTTTACTCCCACTTTATTGCCCTACCCTCACCAACAGTGATTAAATCTTAGATCAAAATGTGAACAAGGCCAGAAATGGTGGCACACATCTGTAATCCTGGAAATTTGGGAAGCAGAGGCAAGGCTGAAATTGGAGGCCAGTGTGCGCAACTTGCTCCATCTTGTTTCAAAATAAAAAATAAAATGGCCCCAGGAAGTAGGTTAGTGGTAGAGTGCCCTGAGGTCCAATCTTCAATACCACTAAAAAATAAAAATAAAATAAGTGAAAAGATTTAAATACAAATAAAGAAATATAGGTGACATTTCTTTTTCTCTCTGTGCTTTTCTGTATTTTCCAAATTTCCTGTAGTGGGTACTAATTAATTTTAAAATAAACATTATAGATAATAAAAATAAAGATTTTTATATAGTCCATGTCCTAAGCAACAAAAATCTCCTTTTTACATATTCTATCATCACATAAAATACACTCATTTTATCTCCTCTGTCTATGAGTGTTAAGATATGTGACATTTATCTTTAGAAAGGTAAAAAGGTGTAGCGAGCTATTGAAACTCCTTTGTAGGCCTAGACATTTTTTTTCTTTTTATTGAGTTTATTGGTACATTCTAGGTATACAGTACAGTTACATTCACTACTGGGATCTTGCACCTTTACATGACAGGTCTTGGTTCTCATTTTTTCCCCTTGTCCTTGCCCTCCTTCACCCCCTCCTCCCCTCGCCATTTACAAACACTTTATTTCATTTTCTCATATTTTTTTCTTTTCCCATTTCTTTTTCCCCTACCCTTCCCACTTTCCCTACATCTTTAGCCCTTTTCTTCCTATTTCACATTGTTAATTATTCCATTAGGATCTTGTGTACTATTATAATTTTTTACACCAGAGAAACTATTCGGTATTTACACATGTGTGACTTATTTATTGAAACTCCTGAGCTGAGTAGTTGAGGAAAACCTTTAACATTGGGAGCCCAAGGACTTCTAAGAATAAAGTACAATCCTTCTCTCCCTGCTCCCTGAGTTTCCCATCTGAGGTTCAGACCAGAATAGTACCAGCCAAGGCTCAGGTGCAAGTTCTGTAGCAGGGCTCCTGTTATAAGATGAGGGAGCAAGGATGGAGAAGGGACTGGGAGGAGTTGACCCTGCACTTTCTCTTAGACCAGCTCCAAGCTTCTTGCTCCTTGAGTTATTGTTATTGTGAACAAGAGTTGGACCCTTGGAGCTCTGTCTTGGGATTCTGAGCTCTCAAGAATGCCTGTACTTGAGAATCTGCTTCAAATTTTAAAGGCCTTGGTGCCAGTACCCCTAGTAGCAGCAGTGTTCACTTGGGTACTCTGAGTGAACACTTTGAAGCCAGACCAATAATCACTTCCCTGTAGCAGCTCTGCTTAGACCAGGGCAAGCGGAACCACCTCTGTGAGTCTCACTTAGCCACACACATGACAGAAACGTCCACAAAGTAAATATGTTAAAGAACAGAGATACCTTTGTTACTGTGATGTTCGTGCTGGCAAAGCAAGGTCAGTCACCCTGAAAAGTCCTTCTGGATAACAATCAAGTCCCAGGTAATACTGTCTCCTTGAAACAAAAGGCTACTATGACAAATGTGGATGTCTTAGGGTAGGCTGCAATGCATTGCCTCAGAAGGCAGGCTTGTTATACAGTGCAAAGATTCCTAGATCAAACAGATTGGACACATGATCAAATAATTTCCCCACAGGGCGTGGTGGTTACATGCCTGTAATCCCAGTGCTCTGGGAGTCTAAAGCAGGAGGATTGTATATTTGAGCCCAACCTAGGTCATTTATCGAGATCCTATCTGGAAAAAGTGCTGAGGATCTAGCTCAGTGTGAAGATGTCAGTTCAGTCTCCAGGACTACATTTTTAAAAAATCTTTTCTTCATATAATGTGAATGCAGGAAATCCTTCCTTGATGGAATCCCATAGGGCACCTCAATTTTCTTGATTGCCTTCATGTTCCCAATTGTAAACACCCCTAAAAGTACTCACAGGTCACATGAGAACTAGCATGGTGGCACCTGTATAGTCCCAGGTGTTTGGGAGTTAAAGGGAGGACCACTTGAGACCACAAGCTCCTGACTAGCCTGGGAAAAATAGTGAGAACCTGTCTCAAAAACAAAAGAACACAGAAAGAATTACGTGGTATCTGAAACTATACCCCATGAAGTCAAATAACTCCTGTTACTCATAAATAAGTGTGTGTGTCTAGGAAGTACTGACATCGGATCAAGATTCTTTATATTGGCCACTAGATGGACATTGACTACTGGGATTATGCAGCATTTAAAAAGTATTTTGATTTAAAATCATGAGATAAACAGCTTAACTTATTTATTGAAACTCCTGAGCTGAGTAGTTGAGGAAAACCTTTAACATTGGGAGCCCAAGGACTTCTAAGAATAAAGTACAATCCTTCTCTCCCTGCTCCCTGAGTTTCCCATCTGAGGTTCAGACCAGAATAGTACCAGCCAAGGCTCAGGTGCAAGTTCTGTAGCAGGGCTCCTGTTATAAGATGAGGGAGCAAGGATGGAGAAGGGACTGGGAGGAGTTGACCCTGCACTTTCTCTTAGACCAGCTCCAAGCTTCTTGCTCCTTGAGTTATTGTTATTGTGAACAAGAGTTGGACCCTTGGAGCTCTGTCTTGGGATTCTGAGCTCTCAAGAATGCCTGTACTTGAGAATCTGCTTCAAATTTTAAAGGCCTTGGTGCCAGTACCCCTAGTAGCAGCAGTGTTCACTTGGGTACTCTGAGTGAACACTTTGAAGCCAGACCAATAATCACTTCCCTGTAGCAGCTCTGCTTAGACCAGGGCAAGCGGAACCACCTCTGTGAGTCTCACTTAGCCACACACATGACAGAAACGTCCACAAAGTAAATATGTTAAAGAACAGAGATACCTTTGTTACTGTGATGTTCGTGCTGGCAAAGCAAGGTCAGTCACCCTGAAAAGTCCTTCTGGATAACAATCAAGTCCCAGGTAATACTGTCTCCTTGAAACAAAAGGCTACTATGACAAATGTGGATGTCTTAGGGTAGGCTGCAATGCATTGCCTCAGAAGGCAGGCTTGTTATACAGTGCAAAGATTCCTAGATCAAACAGATTGGACACATGATCAAATAATTTCCCCACAGGGCGTGGTGGTTACATGCCTGTAATCCCAGTGCTCTGGGAGTCTAAAGCAGGAGGATTGTATATTTGAGCCCAACCTAGGTCATTTATCGAGATCCTATCTGGAAAAAGTGCTGAGGATCTAGCTCAGTGTGAAGATGTCAGTTCAGTCTCCAGGACTACATTTTTAAAAAATCTTTTCTTCATATAATGTGAATGCAGGAAATCCTTCCTTGATGGAATCCCATAGGGCACCTCAATTTTCTTGATTGCCTTCATGTTCCCAATTGTAAACACCCCTAAAAGTACTCACAGGTCACATGAGAACTAGCATGGTGGCACCTGTATAGTCCCAGGTGTTTGGGAGTTAAAGGGAGGACCACTTGAGACCACAAGCTCCTGACTAGCCTGGGAAAAATAGTGAGAACCTGTCTCAAAAACAAAAGAACACAGAAAGAATTACGTGGTATCTGAAACTATACCCCATGAAGTCAAATAACTCCTGTTACTCATAAATAAGTGTGTGTGTCTAGGAAGTACTGACATCGGATCAAGATTCTTTATATTGGCCACTAGATGGACATTGACTACTGGGATTATGCAGCATTTAAAAAGTATTTTGATTTAAAATCATGAGATAAACAGCTTTAGAGAGAAGGTCAGTAACAAGCAGGTCAGAAGAAGCAAAGGCTGCCATTGAGAAATTGAGAAACCGACTCCCACCTCACTGAGCAGGCGCCCGTGACTGACAGGAAGGAGCAGCTGCAGGCTGAGCACTGAGATCTGAGCAGACATCATCAGGTCAGCATGGTCCTTCACCCACAGATAATCACCTTAGGCCTCCTGCTACTTCGGACACGTGTTGTGTTTTCTACCCAACTCTAGCCATGACCACAAGAGGTCCAACAGCATGCTGTGTCCCCACTGCTTGTCCAACGGCAGCACATACACAGAGCAAAAAAGCAGCTCTAGCCTTGACCACAAGAACTCCCAACACTCAGTATCTCTACTGCTTCTCCAACATCAGCACATACACAGAGCCACAAAACAGAAATCACTCCACCGGTTCCAACTCAGGTAGGAGCAACCCAGCCTATAACATGCAGGAAACAAAGCCTCACCCCACCACCTCCTTCCCAGACTGCAGCCCAACAGATGGGAATGGCACAGCAACACAGTCCTCAGGTGGTCATGGGAATAACAATCAAACTGTGTTTGAAGCACAGAACACCTGGGTGAACAATGACAGACTCTATATTGGAATCCTTGTTTGTAGCTTGGTTTTGCTCATTATTTTGGTCACCATCATTATCAAAAAGTATTTCATCAGCAGAACAAAAAAAGACATGGACACTGAGCAAGGTTTTGTGGACACATTCTCAAATTCCAGCTTTGGAAATGCGAGCCCCAGCAGAAGACAATACCTGTATCATCAAGGAAAACCACTGAGTAAATGGAAAACCATTGAGAGAACGGTACTCTCTGCCCGGGACTGCAGAAGAAGTGCCCAGGCATCACCATGTAAAGGCTTTTCAATCCAGGACTGCTTTTCTGTACCACTTTTCTCTGTTATTCCAACAGATCAGTGCTGTTGTGGTTTTTTGTTGTTGTTATTGTTTTCTGTATTTTGTTTGTTTGGTACAGGGGGTAGAACTGGGGTCTTTGCATTTGACAGGCAGGCGACAGAACCACTGAGCTAAATCCCAGGCCCAGATCAGTGCTATTGGATAGAGTAGCTCTCAGGGTCAAAGCCCTATGTTATCAAATTCATTCTTTCTTCCTTTCTTTCTTTATTTTTGGTACCAGGGATTGAACTCAGGTCCTTGTGCTTGCAAGGCAGGCCACCGAACCGCTGAGCTAAATCCCCGGCCCATCAAATTCATTCTTGAGTCCTCATTTTTAGGCTAAGACTGGCCCAGTCTTTCAGGCACTGCAGAGCTCTCTATCAAACATGAACACATCAGAATTTTGTTTTTTCTTTATACTCCCATCATCTCTCTATCCATCAAAGAGAGTACTCAGGGAAAACACAAGAAATGAACACAGCACCACTGTCTAGAGGAAGGTGATTTAAAAATCAAAATATCCAGTTTAAGACTTCATTTGAGAGAGTTTCATGACTATAACTCCACATGTGACATTTCATTAGTTCTCTAATTCTAAGTTGAAATCATGTGAGTAGCAGGTTTTCTTTCCCTTATGAGGAAGTAGAAGTAAGTCCCCTTCATCATTGTAGGTAAATATGTTTTCTCAAGGTTGTGCATGGTCCCGGGACACAGAGGGTTATCTTAGCTGTCAGGTGAAGTTATGGCACTGAGAAGGAACCAAGTAGGTGCCAGGGAAGATAGTCACCTGCCCCGTGGCCTGTTAACACTCAGTGTGGGCAATATTCTCCCTGTGCATGGCGCTATGTCTGTGGACAACTGCCAGCTTCTCTGAAGTAAGTTTTAGGATGGGGAGAGCAGTAATGAACAAGGAAAGAAGAAATTGGGAAAAAGGTTTCCTGCCTTACAAAAGTCCTACTGCATGTATAATAGTATTTAAAATTGTCGCCACCACTTTCAACCGAAATTCAAAATTTCTATATTGTCCCCAGAACACTTTTAGATTTGAAATTATTTCTGAAGGGCCTTTTTTCATATCTAATTAGTACCAATGCTACTTTTTGCTATGTAATTAAATTTTTGGTTTTGTCAGGAGAGTTAAACAAAGACTGTTGTAAAGATAGTTTCCCTCACAGCTATGATTCTTTAAAGTACTGATTTACAACGGCTAACATCGTCAGAAGCAAAGCGTTTCTACAGGCACAGTTAACAAGGCTGAGTGTTCATCTTAGTTTCAATTTGAGTAAAGCCTGACATAACTCATGCTTGGGGTTCACAGCTGCTGTTACCATAGTGGTTCAGGAGGACAGGGAGCCTGTTTTCAAAGGTCTCAATTTTGTCACTGCCCTGCAGAGTTCTAGAAGATGAGTAGGTCCTCAGATGGAGGATCTGTGGATAAAGAAGACAAATGCACACTTCATTCTGAGTTTGCCAAGTGAGGTTAACATGATTTGGTCTAAAATTATATTGTGTTCACACTGCAGTGTTTTCTTTGTCTGAAATTTGAGGCAGCATGCATAAATGGGAAGCTTTAAAATAAATAAATAAATACAACCCCACATGCAGAGCTTCTCTGGAAAGACTTGTCAAGATTGGTTTGCATTGGGATGTGGCCGGGGCCCTAAGAGATAGAGCCACACACTCTAGCGCTGTGCCCCTTGTCTTCCTGCACAGTTTTATTCCTGTGTGATGCCTGCAGGGCTTTGTATATATGATACCTGCTCTAATTCTCCACATCCTCCTGGAGGTTTATAGCGCACCTTAATGGGCTTGTGATTCTGGTCAGCCGTTTATTTAGCATTTCCATTTGAACACAAGAGCACCAGCAACTAGTGGCATCCTATGAAATGAAGAAATACATGAGACCTTGGGAGAAAACACGTATTTTACAGGATTAAAAATTGGACATGATTTCCAATCTTAACTCAGCAGTAATACTGGGCAACATCAGAGTAACTTGGTCTATATTCCTATCAGGGCTAATTCATTTCATATCTACCTTGTTATATAGTAGTAATTTCATAAAATGTTACTTGTTAGAAGACTGTAAAAAATTAAAAACACCACAGAATGCAAGTTACATTATATATTTATACACACACACAATGTATTCAAAATAATGCTCCTTTTTAAAAGAGTGATATTGAATTGTTTCATTACTATTGTATAGAAGTAAATTGGTAACAATAGGAAGAATGGTAAGAAAAATGGAGGAATTTAGTTAATAGACTTCTTCTCTAAACATATCAGTTGTAGATCATACTGAATTTTGTTTTGATTTTGATCTTTTGAGACATGATAGAATTCATTACCTGCAATCTGTCCTGGAATATTAGAACACTGCTCTAGTTAAGATTGTTTATTTAAATTGAGGAAATTTTGCACATCTTTAAAAAATGGGAAAATCCATCATTCACTGTTAGCTATAAAAATGGGATCATTTTGTGAGTACATTATAGTGAGGGATACTTCTGGTTGTGTAATTAAAAAGTTACTTTTTAAAAACTTTTGTTTGTTTGTTTGTTTGTTTAAGTCAGGGTCTCACTACATAGTTGAGACTGACCTGGAACTCACTATGTAGCCCACGCTGGTCTTGAACTCACAGTGATCCTCCTGCCTCAGCCTCCCGAGTGCTGAGATTACAGGTGTGCACCACCACACCTGGCTAAAAGTTGCTTTTTTATTAGAAAAAAAATAAAATCATGATATTCTTTAACACTCATTTATATTTTACTCTTAATTTCATTTAATTTTAATTTAACATTTTAAAGAATAATAAAAGTTTTGAAAAAGATGAATTTTTAATGTTTCAACCTTTTACCTTTAATTCCATATTTTGATGAAAGTGTGAATAAAATTTTATAGACTTTCATCATCAAATTTTGTATATACTTTAAATGCAATTACATTTTATTTTTTAATTCTCGAGTTCATTAGTTAATAGATTAGAACTTTGAGATTTTTTTTTTTTTTTTTTGGTGCTGGGGATTGAACTTGGGTCCTTGGACTTGCAAAGCAGGTGGTGGAACCACTGAGCCAAATCCCCAGCCTATTGAACTATAAGGTTTTTTGAAGGGAGCATGGAATTGTGGATTGAACACAGAACCTTATGTAAGCTAAGTAAATGCTCCACCACAGAGCTACATACCTAACCCACTTTATTTTGTTTTGTTTTATTTTATTTCATTTTAGGGAAGGTCTCATTAGGCTGCCCAGACTGGCCTCAAACTTGTGATCTTGCTTAAGCCTCCCAAGTGGTATAGTCCCCTGGGTTTACAGGCATGTGCCACTATGCCTGGGTAGAGAAAATCTTGATTATAGCAACAAAGTTTGTGTTTTTACCACAATGAGAGTGTAAAAATGCGTTGATATAATATCATTTATAAATTAATTATATCTGTATTTCACTAGTGATTCAAACACGAACCAGAAGAGAATACCCAGTTAATTATCATTTTGCTCTTCCTCTGTTTTTTTCTATTAGGAAATAAACATAAGCTAATGATAAAATTATGCTTATAATTTTAAGCAATCTCAGCTTTCTTCCCATTAATCAGAACTTTCATATCAAATTAATTTTAAGAACTTGATTTACCAAAAAATATTCTATCAATTCTCCTTTTTACCTATTGTTATATTCCTCTTTCCAAAATGAATATCATAGTGAAGAATACAAAGGAAGCTTTGAATTCGAGGCAAATCTAAAAAACAACTGGAGGAAGTGTATATGATGTACAAACAAGAGGAAGTAGATTCTGTTATACACAAATCATCTTTTTTCTGCATTTTTTTTTTAGCCCTCTTGGAACCTGTGATAATATGCAACTTCATAAATCTGTCAATAACATTCCTGTCAGGAATGTAATTTGGAAGAGTTTTATGGAAAATATGTAAGGTGTATTCAGAACTTTATAAATAGCACAGCTAATGTATATTGAATTCTTTTGTATGGCACTAACAGGTTCATTTACATTACTTCAGTTAATTCTTATTGTAGCACAAGTTACTATTATCTCCACTTAAGAGAAAAACCAAAGTTAATTCTTTCAACATTTTCTCTCAAATATCATTTTAAAGTGTGAGAAAAGGAAAAAATGGAAACAAAGTCTTTCTAAATAGAGAGGGGTGGAGAGGTTGAAGGGAGGGCAGGGGAAGGGGAAAAAATTAAAAACCAAGATAACATCATGTAAAGGTACAAGTTACCAAAGAGGAATGCAACTGTATTGTATACCTAAAATGTACCAATAAATTTAATGAAAGAAAAAAATTACTCAATTACTACATATTATAAAAATATATATATATTTTACAAACAATTATGTAATACAGAGAAGTAAAAAAAATAGGGATGAAAAACATCAGATTTTATCATTTAGAAATAACATAGTAGTGAGCCTCATCTGAAGACATTTTTCAGTGAAAGGAGAAAGTAAGAAAAATTCTCTACAAATGAATATAAAT
>NW_022900936.1:23671437-23674351 GCF_012274545.1 Fukomys damarensis
ATATATTTGTTTTTTTGTTTGTTTGTTTTTGGTACCAGGGATTGAACTCAGGTCCTCGCATTTGTGAGACAGGTGCCAGAACCACATCCCCAGTCCTCTTACATATACTCTTAATTCAAATTATAATAGAAGAAACAAAACTAAAAGGATTTTTGAATTTTAGTCAGAACATAATTTTTCAATTTATGATATGCTAATTCCTAAAGTTAATAGTGAATTTGTGAAAAATACAAAGTGGTTAGAATTGTGTTTATTTTTAATAAAATCTTTGCATTTTACCTCATATCAATTATCATTCTTTTAGAGAAAGATTGAGGGCCTTCGTGTTTCTTCAATTTCTCCCAAGTTAGTTATTTATATTGTTATTTTATACATTGTACAAATTTTGTTTTGTTCTGAGACAGATTCCCATTATTTAGCTGGCGCTGGCCTCACACTTAGTAGGTAACCCTGGATGACCTTGACCTCAAGATATTCCTGCCGTACGGTTCCATGTGCTGGTCTTACAATCATGTGCCACCGTGCTAGGCTTACACTGCACATTTTTAAACATTTATTTTCTAGTCTGTATCAAAATTTCTATAGTGACTTAGTATTATCTCACGTATGGAAAAGAGTCAGTGTCTATCACCAGTTTTTTTCACCGTACTCGCTCATTTCTCATTGCTTTGTTTTGATTAATTTCTTCTTTACCCGATTTTCCTTAGCAAGTACAGTTGTTCTTTCAATGGATTTTTGCACCGCCTAACATTTTTTTACCGATGAAAATATCTTCTTTCTTTTATTCCCAAATAACATCTTGTCTGAGTATATTATCCTTGGGTCACAATATATATTATTTTTTGATCACATTCAATTTCCTTTTTTGAAGATTGTTTGGTTATCTACTGCAATGAAACAAATTACTGGAAATTTTAGCTACTTAATAAACATTTGCTACTATACACAGTTTCTAAGGATCAGGAATCTGGGAGTGGCTTAGTTTCATGTACTTGCTTAGGCTCTCTCATGATACTGCATTCAAGCCATGAGCTGGGATGTAGTCATCTCAGGGATGCATTAGGCCTGCAGGATCCATTTCCAAGATGCATTATTCATATGGTTGGTGCTGGGAAGCTGTTGCTCATTGGTTGTCAACAGATGTCAATTCCTTATATGTTACCCTTTGCATGGTAGGTGGCTTACCCCAGAGAGGGGGAGTGGTCAAAGGAGAATGAGTGCCACTAGGACTAACCTGCAGTGTCTTTTATAACCTAGTGTTGAGAGTGACATGCCATTATTCTGCAGGAGTCTATGAGTCATAGGGACCAAGACGGCTCCATTAAAATAAGTGAGGGGAGCCGGGCGTGGTGACGCACACCTGTACAGTTTTTCCTGTAATATAGTTTTACCTCTGTTACCATTTATTATCAGTTCATTAATTACAAATTCATGTTACTTTGGCCCTCATCATTTTCTTTTAAGAAAGCAATATTTCTCTTTCTAAAAATATTGTTATATTATTCGGTCATTTTATCTGAGGTTCATTGATTCAGTTCATATTTTTCATAAAGAGTTTTACAAGATAAAACAATCATAGAACCTTTTCTTCTAGTCTTTTTAACAGTGGCCCTAAATATCTTCCAGTAGGATTTGGTCAGAGTAATAAAGTGAGAGACTGTGCAATACTGTTAAATAATTTTTTTGTAACTTTAAATTTTCTCAGGTCTGAGACATCAGAACAAGTGCTCTTGATCTCTGCCCTCATGAGCATTATCAGAGAATGAGTGATTCATAGCTAGCTGTGTAGCCGTACTGCTTCTGAGTTATCAGTAGGAATCTGGAAAAGTCAACCTCATTGCAAATTTAGTAAGAGGAGATTAATAACCTGTAGTGTTTTTTTCCCTAAAATCATTAGTCCTTCTTACAACAAATTCCTGGAGATTATCCAAAGCTTTTCATTAGAATTTTGCCATATTAAATATGAAATCTTTTGGTATTTGCAGTTTCATTTTGATTCCTATGTATTACAGATATGATTAGTTTTTCTTTTGTCCACTCTATGTCTGGTCACAATATTTTGGAGTCTAAGTTAGAAAGGCATTTCACATTAAAACACCTGAAACAGTTAATGCTCCTGACCTCATCAATAAATTATTTTATGTATCTAAATACAGATATACACTTTCCACCAAAAAAATGTATGTACACTTCAGGAAAAGAAAAACTTATAAATATTTTAATCCCAAATTTATTGAGGTATCATAAGATTAATAGAAGTTACCTTTCACTTCTACACTTTCAAGAGGTGCTCAAAGTGGTGGCCATTAGCTTCCAGACACTTATTAATAAAGTAAACTGCCACTTGGGTAACCTTGGTCATTGAGATTGTTGCATTTGCATATTCAGTGTCTTCTCTAAGGGCCAGCAGGGTAGTGAGTTTTCTGTGATACACAACATCCTCTAAGATTCCCCCATACAGAAGTAACACCATGTGTCGAAAAAATATGTTACTATTTTTCTTTTTCTGAAGTGTGTATACATTCAAGTCCACCAAAAAAATGTATACACACTTCAGGAAAATAAAAAATAATAATTGTCTGTAAGATGATGGCCACCACTTTGAGTACCTCTTGTAATTGTAATAAAATTTAAATTTTATTAAACTCATGATGTCTCATTAAATTGAATTTCTTTGTTTAGTTTTGTTTTGTTTGAGACAGGGTCTCGCTGTGCAGCCCAGGCTGGCCCCAAACTCACAGTAATCCTTTTGCCTCAGCCTACCAAGTGATGGGATTACAGGCATGTGCCACTACACCCAGCTCAATATATTTAGTCTTAAAATATTTATACAAGTTTTTTACTGAGGTGTGCATACATTTTTTGGTGGACTCTCTCTCTCTCTCTCTCTCTCTCTCTCTCTGTGTATATATAT
>NW_022900936.1:23674428-23686148 GCF_012274545.1 Fukomys damarensis
TATATATATACACATATTAAATACCCACACATGCTCTTTTTGTTTGTTTGTTTTGTTTGTTTGTTTTTTGGTACCGGGGATTGAACTGGGATCCTTGCACTTGTGAGGCAGGAATGGAACCACTGAGCTAAATCCCTGGCCCTCCCCACACATACTCTTAAACGGGAAGCTAGAGCGATTTTTATACCTACTTATTTGACTCTTTTTTAAAAACTATTTTGAAACAGGGTCTGTGTAGTTCAGGCTGGCCTTCAACTCACTATGTAGCCTAGGCTGGCCTTGAACTCTCAGTGATCCTCCTGCTTCAGCCTCCCAAATGCTGGAATCATAGGCTTATACCACCACACTTAGCTTTATTTCACTTATCAATATTGGAATTTTTCATATCACAAAACAGATTTAATTCAGTTTTTTTCATAATTTAGTATATCCTGTTCTCTACTGATAAATGTTTATCTTCTTTTATGCATATATGCACAATACTGTAATAAACATCTTTGTTCCAATACTTATCTGTGTATACAAGCATATGTGTTAAATGAATTTCCAGGAAGGATGAATGAAATTCACAATGTAGGCTAGGTGTGACTCACCAGGCACCATCTGAAACAGGTACCTTTCACTTAAGACCGGCACAATCATGTTAGTGGACTTAGCATGTCTGAAGCTTTCCTTAAGAATATGTGGAAGGGGCTGGAAATTTAGCTCAGTGGTGCCGCTGCCTGCCTAGCAAGCACAAGGTCCTGAGTTTGATCCCTGGTACCAAAAAAAAATATGTGAAAGCTCCTGAAAATTTTGTTTGGTACTTCAACAAAGAACTAAAAGTCATTAATGTATTAGAATAGTATAATTAATGAACAGGATAAAATTTATTAAATCTCCTAGAGACCAATGGGTCCCACTTGGCTCACACCTGAGCCTGTGCAGATTGTTTTCAGGTGTGACAGCGTGTCTGCCACTCATGTGTCCCCAGGCTCGTCTAGGTTGTCAAATAAGGAGCTGCAGTTAAAGACTCAATAAAAACAGGCAAAGCAATTTATTTTACAGAACTCCAAGGATGACATATTTTATTTTTCTTACCAATAAGAGCAATATTGGCATATTGTTTGACTCATAATACATGCAATAAATGATAACTAAAGAAATTCACTATGTTACCTAATTTTTACCAAGATCCTCTGAGATGGGACTATCACATCCCTGTTGGATAAACACACAAACTTACGTCAGCATACCTAGTGAATGGCAAAGTTGGAATTTGAACCCCTGATATCTAAGTTCATAGGTTAGATAAAAGAGTATGTTGCCCTCTGTGTCAGACAATGGCTCTAAAAAGGCTTATCTCTGCATGTTCAACAGCCACAGCAGGAGCAATTTTCAGCAACTACTGGCATCACAGTTACTGCTTTGTAGGTTGGAAGGGTCCACTCATATCTAATACCTGCAAGCCGGGCATGGTGGTGCATGCCTGTAATCCCAGAACTTGGGAGGGGGGCTGAGGCAGGAGGATCACCACCATGAGTTGGATGCCAGCCTGGGCTACACAGTGAGACCCTCTCTCAAGAAACCAAAACAAACAAACAAAAAACCTTCAGTGAGTAAGAGTAGCTGAGGAAAGATGTGATTCTAAGAACTACACCAAGATGTCTATGAAAACTATGGTTTCTCTTAAGAATAATTTTGAAACAATATGAGGAGACTATAATTCTAAAAGGTCAGAAGGAGCAGACCTGGCTGCCTTTCATGGTAGTTTTACCTTAGACCTGACTCCCCTAAATGTAAATATGTACATATGTGCAGTTTCTTGATACAGGTGAAAGCCAAGATACTTAAACTGTACATGACTGTGAAGTATTGACGATCAAGTTTCTCAGCAAGGCCTCAGAAAAGCAGCTTGTAACTAAAAGTAAGATAAACAGCTCTGCACTTGTTTTCTTTATTGTTCTGGTCCTGGATCCCTTCGAAACTCATACCAGTCTTTATCTCAGGTTATGCCACACAGCTTCATGGCAGGCTGGGAATTTTCTGGTTACAGGATGTTAAGTAAAAATAATAAAAGGACAGTTTTTGGACTAAAATTTTGCACTACACTCCAAAGACCAGATTAAAAATTAAAATGGAGTTGTCCTAAAATTTTATATCACTGAGCCAAAAATAAGTTGTTTATCTCACCTTCCATGAAATTAGGAAAGAAAAAGAACAGCCCTGTTACCCAAACAGGCCAATTATTGCTATGATAATGAAGTTTCCTGTCCTAATTCTTTCATGAAAAGATAAGCTGAGTTTACTTGATTTTAAGAAATCAGTTATCTTTCTTTTAATATGTTTTTTTTTTTTTCAAATGGCCACTTTGGTTTTTTTGCGTTTTTTTGTTTGTTTGTTTTGTTTCTATTTCTGCTTTCTTTTTTTAATTTTTAATTTTTATTTTTATTTTTTGAGATAGAGACTTGCTGTGTAGTTCGGACTGGGCTTGAACTCACTCTGTGGCTCAGACTGGCCTCAGACATGCAGTGATCCTCTTGCCTCCATCTTCTGACTGCTAGGATTACAGGGATACATGACCAGACCCAGCAGTTTCTGCTTTCTTTGGATTTTTTCTCTGTATAAAACCAACTTGGGACTTCTTGGAAGATGGCAGAGTGGTAAGCATCAATAAATCAAACTCTCCATGATTCAGAATCTAGACGCTGAAAAATGACAACTTGGAGAAGACAAAAAAGGAGGAAGGTCGATCCCTAGGACCTAGGAAGGATCTGAGAGGAAAATGGGAGCTTACAAAGAAATTGAAGAGTCAAACCAAAATGCAGAAAAAGAAAGAGGCAGTCTTCACTTTCTCCACACCTCTGGGCTTGTGGCAAGAGAAAGGTAGATTGAATCTACAGAGACAGAGTGAAAGCAGATAACTGCAGAGGCCTTCAGTGAGAAACACACCAGAGGAGTGGAGCACTGGATACAGTGACTCCAGTCAAGCTGATGAGTGACTCCTGGACAGGGTGCCTCATTGGACACTAGTTTAGGCAGGGGCCAACTGAACCTGGGGCTCAAAGCAGCCATGCGTTTGCTTCTTTTCAGAGTTTCCAATGTTAATCTCCCACAGTGACTGGGTGAGGGACATGTATAGGAGATGTCCATGGTCATGGAGCTATGGCCAGGATGACAAGAGACACCCAATCAAAAGAAACAAATTGGCAGAATGGATCAAGAAACAAGATTCAACAATGTGTTGCATACAATAACCACATTTGACTCAAAGAAATTTCATAGATTGAAAGTCAAATGATGGAAAAACATATAGTATTCAAAAAAAAAATGGTAAAAAGCAGAGATAGCTAGTCTATTTGTCCTAGTTACTTTTCTTGTTGCTGAGACAAAATACCTGTCTCCAAAAGTCAAAGGTGGAAAAGTCACAGTTTGTAGACTGTGACCTCAGCTAGTAGTTGCCTGGCTCCAAGGCAGGGAGGCATGACAGAGGGTCATTACAAAGGAGAAACAGTCCATGTCAAACCAGGAGAGGCAGAAGGTAGCCAGCAGTGAAGTAGGACCTAGCAAGCCACAAGAGAGCAATGACCATAGTAGCTTTCTTTCTCTTCCTGATGTCTTATCAGGCTATGGTTTAAGGCAGGTGCCAACCAATATGGGACTAATTTGGTAATCACACACCCTTAATCTCAGCCTCACACACTCTAGATCCAGCCATCTCTGAAAAAGTCCCACCTATAACCACATGAGGCTTTGGGGGGACATCTAAACACAAGCTGCAACAGTAAGGAAAAAGCACCTAAATTTAAAGTTTAAAGAGGGAAGGTGTCCTCAGAGTAAGCAGGCCCCTGTCGGCAGGAAAAAAATGGCAGGAACACAGGATATATTGGGCTTAAGGATTTGAAATGTGTGCCTGGCCTAGGGCACCTCCCATTAAGTCTTCTTAAATTGTCAATTAAGTGATTGACAACACGATTGACATGGTGCTGAGTCTATGAGTAGTATCTACAGGTGTCCTTTCCCTAATTCACTCTGTTATAATTGAATGTATGAGATGCAGTCTGTATATATGAATCTTTAACAAGCTCCAAGTAAATGAAGGTCTACATTGCTGCTTCCTGGTTTGGGATTTTACCATTTCCAGGGATCTTGTTATTCTTATTTCTGCATCTAGAATGTGCCTTAGGACAAAGGTCAAGGGGGTTGGTCCTGGGGTATTGCTCAGGTTCCAGGGAGTGGAGGGGAGTGGTCCCATAGCCCTTAACTATCTCTATTAGGGCAAATATATTTAAAAATTAATTTTACTCAGATTTTATTATCTGATAGATGATTTCCAGTCTGGTAATGATTATCCCAAAACCAATTTCTTCAATTCTTTTGGGATTTTCTTAAATTAGTATATGAAAATTTTATTCAAAAGGCAGATGTAGATTAAAAACATAAAAGAAAAATTATGGGATATCTTAAATTTAATTGCAAAGGCTAGAGAGTTGAGGGAAAAAGATTAAAGCAACTAACCAGTTAACAGCTACAGGTGAAAAACCAACTTAAAGCTGCAACTAAATGTAAGCAAATTATACTTGCCTTATCCAAATTTTAATTATAAAACTATTCTTGGATCTAAGGTCCGGTGGACATGTTTCCAACTTCTATCTCGTCTTGATGTTAGTAGTTGTGGAACTTGTTCCAAGACCTGGTACTGTAACATTGGCCACACTTCTGAGACTTTTCCTTTGCAGAGTTTCTTTTATGTCCCTTTTTTTGCCATTTATAAGGTATTATCCACTTCTAAATTCTTTTGCAAAGATTACACCCTTCCTTTTGTATGATAGTCAAAACTTTTAAAGAGAAGAAACACCTAAATGGTTAAGATGTTAATTGCAAAATACTCCTTAGATTTGCAGAACCCAGATAACATCAGAATGTGTGATGTCCTGCTTAGTGTTTAGTTGCACGTGTTGCCTAACACAAGCAATGTGAGGTAAGATATCTGTCTGAAAAGAGCTATGGAAACTAATCACAGGAAGTGGAGTCCATTGTGATGTTACGGCCAGAAAAAAATAAATGGATGATGAAGACCCGGCTAAGCATGCAGCCTTCCTGCCCTACTCTTCCTTTACCTCCTTATAAAAGCATTGCACACCCCTGAGGCCCCCAAGATAAACCTTTGGGCTTTTATTTTTTTTTTTAACCAGGGGATACAAACCTGGGACCTTGCCCTTGTGAGGTAGGGAGATGCACCACTGAGCTAAATACCCAGACCAGATGAAACTTTGAGGTCAAGAGCCCCTTCATCATCCAAGATGCCAGCTCTTGAGCAAATCCAAATCCTTCCCACTAGCTCTCACCTCTAGAATATTGGCTTTTAATTGATGAGCAGCCTGAACCTGGGTCCAGTAATAGTTCTTTGCTTGCTAGCATCTGTAATCATTCAAAAATCACTTTTTTTTTTCTTGGTTTTTTGAGACAGGGTCTCACTAGGTAGTTGAGACTCACCTGGAACTCACTATATAGCCGAGGCTGGTCTCGAACTCATAGCGATCCTCCTGCCTCAGCCTCCCGAGTGCTGGGATTAGAGGCATGCGCCACCACACCCGGCTCAATAATCACTTTTATTTCAGAGAGTTTTGGTCTCAAAACTTTTAGGTAAATAGAACTAATGGCAGACTTTTTATTGTAAAATGTGAGCAACACAAAATTCACCATTTTAGCCTTTTATTTTTTACCCAGAGAATGCCTTGCTATGTTACTCAGACTGTCCTTGAAGTCCAGGGTCTAACTGATCTTCCTGCTTAACCCTACTGAATAGCTGGGGTTACAGACATTACATCATACCAGACCAGTTTTAACCATTTTTAAGTACAGTGTATAGTTCAGTGACATTAAATACATTCGTATTATTCACAACCATCACCACCATTCATCTCCGGAACTTTTATTCCCAAAATGAAACTCCTTCCTCATTTATAACTTCCCATTCACCCCTTTCTCAGTCATTGAAAATCACATTTTCTGAAGTCAGATATTTTTAAGGAGAAAATAAATAGGATGCTGTTTCCATAACTGGTGGCAAGGATTGCATTTCTGTCTTAGCTCTGGGACATTTTAAAACTATCCCACTGAGATTTTAATTCAGTCTTTGCACCCAGTTTTATACCCAGTTTATTCCAATGCTTCGGAGTATACTGCCTGGGCCTGGGGACCTGACTGTAGCCTCACAGAGTCATGCTGCTTTTGAGACATTAGTCCTAGTCTTGGTATCCTATTTATCTCCTCATTGCTTTTAAACCCTGAATTTCAGAGCAAGAATTCCAAGCAGCTCAACAACTGTCTGCCAATGTCAGTGCAGTTCCCACTTCACCAAGAATTTACTGTTCAAAAACCCAGCCCTCTTCACTCCAGTCCAGCTGACCTGATAAAGGCATGGTAGGCCTTCCTGTTTAATCTATGAGTAGGATTATTGAAGGTATTGGTAGCCTTATATTTTTTACTCCCTGCTTAAGAAAAGCAAATAATGGTCGTAACACAATAGGCTAGATAAGTTCTTTTTTTTTTAATAAAAGTTCCCTCTTGTATTTGTCATATTGTGATAAAAATACAAATGCTGAAAACATTGTTTGCTTTGAAGTGAAGCTAATGGTCATCAGAGGGTTAATTGTAAGTCAAAGAATATTGGGAATTTAGAAACATAAGAATTTAAGAGAAAAAGATAATCTGTTAAGCAAAACAAAGATTTTTATATCCTGAATATAATCCTGAGAATGTTGGAACTCGCCTCGGGGCCTTTGGACAGAATATTTTGTATTCATGTAAAATGGTTTTGACTTTCACTCCAGTGTAGCCTTAGCCTAGGTGAAGGCAAGGAGTTGCTATTTGATAGGGCTATTTGCATTTCTCAGCTAATCAGTATTAAACAATGAGCTGGCTGGTAAAAGAAGAGTAAGAGGGTTATTGTGTGTATTGTATTATTGTGTAAACTTGGGAAAACAAGCTGAGAGGCTGAAGGCACTCACTCAAATTCCAGCAGATAAGAAAGTGGCTTATGTAAAAGGTCTTTTAATGAGTGAGTTACTCATTACTTCCCACAGAGACAGCCTGGAGGGTCACGTGACTCCTAGGTTTCATGAGGAAGTGAAAACAAAAAGCAGTGAGAAAAACTATTTTTTCATATTTAATATTTTATTTTGAAAGTACAAACACTTAAATTTTTAGCTTTTATTACTCTAACTTTTGAGTAACTTTTTTGTAGTTTGAGTTAATAATTATATTTTATTGGCCAATTCAAATAAAATTTTATTATAACTAATTCACTGGTTTTTAGTCCTGGCACATTAGAATGAAGAAATTAGAGGAAAAAATTACTGATGCCGATTCTTACCTTACAGAGTTGATATAAATGGTTTGGGTTGTAGACTGATCATCAATATTTTCTATTACTTCTTGGTGATTCTCCTGAGATTCTGGTTGAGACACACTAGTTTATATGCTTCTTCACTAGGAAGACCTCATTGATTCTACTGTTGTTTGAAGTATGGTCCTAAATTGTAATTGGCACATATGTATTGGCTAAAAAAAGAGAGAGAACATATAAAAGTGTCTGCATGAGTATATTTAAAATTGTACAAATGTACCATTTTACAATTACCATATTTTGAAAAATATACAGAAAAAAAGACATTTTAGCAGGATGAATAGTAATATTTTCCTCCTATACCCTTGAGTATACTTTTGGTCACTCTATTTCGGAAACCACTTTTTCACAGGATAAGATATAAATTCCTTAGCATTAGATTTAAGGTTTTCTCAGACACATTTTTTCCTCTTATTGTTATACACCCTACTTATCTTAGGTTGTCATTGTTGCATTTTTGGTTGTTGTTTGATTAATGTTATATATCTATATTAATTAGCTTTCTGTCACTGTAACAAAATACCCAATGCAGATTCTTTAGGAATTAAAGAGAGGTTTATTTAGCTCACAGTTTTGATAGTTCAAGTCCAAGTTGGGCAACCCCATCACTTTGAGTCTCTTGTGAAGGGAGTGTATGGTAATGGTGGGCTCAGTTAGTAGAATGAGCTGTCACATGTCAAGCTGGGAACAGAGAAGAGGTTGGGTAGAGTTCCATAGTCCTTTTCGAGGACATTTCGTCAATGACCTAAAGACTTCCCAAAGATTACACTACTTTCTGTGGGAACCAAGTCCTTAACATAAGGACCTTTGGGTGAATGGTACAGCTTGTGTCTATGTAGATGTTCCCTCAAAACCTTGTGCTTATAGGGGAAACTTTTCAGAGCATGCTGGATCAATCTAGTGTGTATAATACTGGGAATAAAGGTGTGTGGTACTAAATCAGTCTACTGATTGGAATTAGTGTAGTTCTGGTTGTGGCTGAATGTATTTACTAAAGACAGAAGCCCTACCCTGGCTAAACTTCTAGACTGGATGGGATAAAAGGGAAAGGCAAGCTTGCTGCTGCTGCTCCTGCTGCTGCTTGCTACTTCCTTGCTGCTTGCTACCCTGCCATGGACTGTTTATCCTCTGCTCTGTACCCTGCCCTGTAGCCAGCCAACTATGGACTAAAACTTCTACACACTGTAAAGCTGAAATAAACCTTTCTTCCTTTAACTTTTGGGTGTCAAGTATTTTGTCACAGCAATAAGAAAGTAATTAAAACAATGATACTACCTGTATTCATACCTCAGTAATTCCCTACTGTTATGAATTATTGCTTTGGTGGTATTTTATTAGTGTTATATACCTTTCTGTTTTATGTCTACTATCTGGAGGACTCTGAGGTGGGAACTTGTGTGTACAAATTGCTATTGTTGTTTTTTTGTGATAGTGGAGATTGAACCCAAGGCCTTCACACTGAGCTACATCTCCAGCCCTATTTATTTATTTATTTATTTATTCATTTAGAGACATAATCTCACTGTTTTTAAATTGCCTAGGCTGGGCCCAAATTTTTGTCCCTCAGTCTCTCAGAGTGCTGGGATTGCACACATATGTCCCACACCAGTTTAGATAATTTCATGACGATGAAAAAAGCAGGATGAGTCAGAAATGATATAGTTTCAACAAAGCTCTCAGCCAGCTTCCCAGAGAATTCTGGAGTTGGGCTGACTCCATAGTGTTGGTCCACCTTTGAGTAAGGGGTTAGGTCCCATCTTTACACCTATTATTTATACTCTGAATAGCTATTAGACCTAGGCTGCCCCTGGTTAAGGTGGCATGTCTAAACAAGAAAATCCTAGAAAGTCATCAACAGCATTCTTTGCATTTAGTTTTCAGCATAGTTTATTCCTTACATTGGAATATTTTACACTTACTCTCTGCCATTGACATCGGCCCAACCGAAGCCACCACCTCTTTGAAGTTTCCCCTTTACTACCTTTCTTGGGGAAGTATCAAGCACCAAATTGAGAGAGCAAGAAGAGATGTGGTTTTGAGTACTGAGTTTTAGGGATCTAGCTTGAGCAAGTTACTTAACTTCTCTGAGACTAATGGGGCTACTGAAATTGACTTTTTACAGCCTGCTTATAATGGTATTGTAAATTTTCTTTGTAGCTTTCATTTTTCTCTTTTCCATATTTCTGTAGTTCACTAAAATGATTTAAACAGTGAAACAAAATATTTAGAAGAATTTAATGATTTTTTTCACATGAATTTATTCAATTTTAAATTCTGTTCTCAGTCAGGTATGGTAGTACATGTCTGCAATCTTGAGGCTGAGGCATGAAGACTGCTCAGAGTTTGAGGCCAGCCTGGGCTTTATAGTGAAATCAAGGACAGCCTGAACTACATAGCAAGACTGTTTCTCAAAATAAATAAATGGAATAAAAATTCTATTCTTTATTTTGAAATAACATTACTTCTAACTTTATGCAAAAAGGATTTTCCAGCTTTATGAAAACATGATTACAGGCTAACAGGTTTTTCTCATAAAAACTATGATAATATAATTTATGCAATAATGGATTGTTAAAATACTGTTACTTAGGAAAATTAACTTTTCTCCCATTTTTATACTTGGCTCATTATGTTAAAAAGTTATTTTCATGAACTTCTTTTGTAAAGATAAATTATTTGCTGAACATATATAACACATATAATATGGAAAATATTTTAATTAGTATTATAACATATGAAACAATGATGAATAGGATCCCTATTCTGAAGTACTTAAATATAATTTGGTGAAAAATTATACACTATTAAAAAAGTCAAATAATTTTTTTCCCCAGTACTAGGGATTGAACCCAAGGCCTTTTGCACTGAGCTACATCCCAAGCCCTTTTTATTTTTTATTTTGAGACAAGATCTTGCTAAGTTACTAAGTTGCTTAGTATTAAACTTGTGATTCCCCTGCTTAAACCACCAAGAATACTGGGATTATAGGCACACACACCACCACACCCAGGTTTCAGTAACATTATTTTTACACAAAAGTATGCCTGCAGAAAGAAGTTTATGTCATCTTTGCAACTGGCGATGACATTTCTTACTTAGAATCTAACCGGTCAGAACAGTCTAGAGACGTTCTCTTGATAGATGCATAAAATTTAGACAGACTATAAACTGCTTGCTTAGCAGTGGCAGGATCTGATGTAACCTCTAATCCCCATACTGCTTAATACATGCGAGGCCCTCAGTTTTATATATAAATAATCGCTCAGTATATAAATTGGAGAGCTAGAGATGAATGGGTAGGGGTCCCAGGCTGGTGGCAGAGCTTGAAAGAAGCAACAGATAGCTAGAGCTAAAGACATGCTGAGAAGTCAGAAAATTCATTTGGTAGAAATGAAGTGTCTTGGAAAGGAACAGGAGTGCAGATTAGCAACAGATGATAGATTAACTGTGAGGGCTTTTTTGTAGACCCCATAAAATACATTTTAGATTATGTCCTATACGAAACATTGAAATCATAGACCTTGCTAAGAAAACTTCAATCTAAGTCTGTTACTTTTGAATCCGAGGACTTCATGGGTTAAGTGTGAATTCCTCAGCCAGGCTTCCATTCTTTAAATTTTCAGGCCTCTCTTCATCCCTTAATCTTCTTGTTTTCCTATTCCTCTGACTTCCCCATGTGATTGCTATACACATTTGCAAATCCCCCCGTTAGAATTCACCTTCACATACTCTGAAGGCACTCCATTTAACCTATGGTTATAAACCTTCTTAATTTGCTTTTTGATCATGTTCTTTGAGAAAAAAAAAAAAACAATCGCAGGACCAGATTGTATGTATATAAAGAGAATGGACAGAACCCATGTCACCTTTGTATCCACTCTCTATCAAGTGCTCAGTATTATTAGTGTAAGTTATTTGAAATAATGATTTCTAATTATAAACTTGTAAAAACGCTAAAAGTCATTTCCTCCTACAAGCTGACCTTAATAAACATTATAAATACACTTAACATTAAAAAGCTGCTTAATGGATGGTAACAAGCATAGTATATAAATTCCTCTGCTTGTAGAGTTATCCTTATCAGAAACATATATAGTTATACCAAGTTTATAAATATATGATGTGGTGAAAAATTTTATTAGAAAGATCAGTTACTATCAGGAAAAAGATTTTCTTAAAGAGAAAATTAAGGGATGGGGATTTAGTTCAGTGGTGCCACTGCCTGCCTCGCAAGCACAAGGTCCCGAGTTAGATCCCCAGTACCAAAACAAACATACAAAAAAAAAAAAAAAAAAAAAAAAAAAAAACAAAAAAAAAAAAAAAAAAAAAA
>NW_022900936.1:23686330-23743907 GCF_012274545.1 Fukomys damarensis
AAAAAAAAAAAAAAAAAAAAAAAAAAAAAAAAAAAAAAAAAAACACAAAAGACAGATAGAAGAAAAGAGAAGATTGGACTGGGAATTTAGCTCAGTGGTGCTACTGTCTGCCTCAAAAGTACAAGGTCCCAAGTTTAATCCCAGGTACAAAAAAAAAAAAGAAGATTTTTATATGTCATTATAAAAAAAACCTCCCACAACTACATTGTATATTTCTGGCTTGATTTTATCAAAGAGAAGCAAGATTTTTTATTTTCATAGCTTGATTTAAAAAATAAAACAAATGACTATAATAAACTCTTTATGCGTTACAAAGATCATATTGTCAGGGCTGGACTTTATACCTCTGGTTGATAAGAGTTATTAACATTTACAATATAGAAACCTTACTTGAAAGTCAATATTTTCATTGCCTAGGTCATAACTACCTTAGAATTTCCATGTGTTCTGGACTCACATTTGATTACTAAGTGTACTTTCATATCAGTTATAGAGAAAATCTCTAGACATTGAGGAAGCCGCTAGATAGAGGCCAAGATAAACGTAAAACATGAACTCATCAATAAGAATAACCAGCAGGAAAAGTAATCCCAGCAGTCTGGGAAATTGAGGCAGGGGGGCCACAAATCCCAGCCTAGCGTGGGCAACTTCTCAACTTTGTAAGACCTTTTCTCAAAATAAAAAATACTGAGGCAGAGCACAGTGGGAAAGCCCTGGGTTCGATCCCCCTTATCACAAAGCAGAACCACTGCCAGCAAGTATGAATGAATAACAAATACACAATAATCTTCTTATTTTGAAGAATGTTTCTAATCATTCCCAGAAGACCAGGAGTAAGTAATACGTAATACGTGCCTTTCCAACCCCTTTGGAAACACTACTGCTGGGAATCCCCATATCCACTTATGGGAGCTCAATGCCAGAGACCGCTGAGAAGGTTATTTTATTGAGTTGGGGAATGTGGCAACCCTACCATTAAAGGAGATGTTCATTCAATGGTGATTTCTTGAATGAAGGAATTAATTAAAAGTTGCATTTCAGGACACTAAGGCAGAAGAGTTTGACACAGGCCAGTTTTGAAACCAGAGCTGTTGTTATAACATTAGTCTAAAGTATGACCATGAAGAAGAATGGCAGTACTAGATAGAGACTGAAGATCTGCCTCCCTAGACAATCACTTTAAAAAGGAAAATTCTACATAAAATCACTTACAGATACATTTCCCAGTGGAAATGCCACAGATAAATTCAATATCAAGTTAGAAAATTATTTATGGTTGACAAAAACTAAGAAAATTTCAAAATTACTGGCATGGAGGATTATGAATGTTCCCACACAAAGAAATGACATTTGATAGATGATAAATATGCATATTATTCTGATCTGACCATTACACATTCTATACATGTGTGGAAATGTTGTAGTTTGTCCCATAAGCATGTACAATGCTGATGCTTTCCTCCTTTACACACTGCCCTCCTCCACTGCCCTATCCCTGGGGCATTGGTGCTGTCCTTTAGTAAGAAAGAAGGATTAGTGAGTCATTCTAGCTATTTTTAATAGACACGTGAGGAAGCTCTTTGAAAGAGAATATTTGCCAGCAGTTGGATTTGAGGAAGTCCAGGGCTTCAAGCCAGATTCTGGAGTGAGGCAGAAATGAGGACTAGACATCAAAGTGTGTAGGCTTCTCAGACTAAAGCAGAGAAAGCAGATGTAAAACTAGAGCTTAATTAGTGTAGGTGTTGACTTAGGAGGACCTAAAACACATATAATTAATGGAAAAGTTAATGAGAAACCTCTTGAGTGAATAATAATAGCTTATGGATTACATTTAGCTCTTTATCATTATGTATTCTAATATCTCAGTGCTAAAAAGTGGTAGCTAAAAATAAAATTCTGAATTTCTAACCTTATTCCTTGAACAGAAACCAAATTTAGAAGTAAAGGAATCTCATTGTAAGCCGCAAAGCTGAGAGAGTATAAGAATTCTTCAATTTATGAGTAGAGAAATACTGAGATTGGACAACTATTTGTTTGTCTACATTTGGTATTAATTACATTTGTATATTTGGTGTCTTGCTCCACAAATAATTTAGATAAAAATGATAGTAACTTTAGGACAACAACAAACTTATGCCCTGTGATCTCATATATCTAGAACCCAGATGGGTAACTAGAAACTTCTCAAATCTCTACATATAAATGGATATTATAATATTCAAGTATTAAGTCACTCAGCACTTTCCAACCATAAACACACTCAGGCCCTCACTCACTGTTTGTTTACTTTAATTTTAGACAAAAATGTCATAAGCTTTGTTATCAAGGCTTATCTAGTTCACTGGAGACCCCAAGAGCACAGAACTGCGCATTTCCTTGCGTTAACAATTATGCAAAGGATTTTTCACATCCATTATTTCTTGCTCCAGGCAGACATAGAAATAGCAGCAAGAAGTGGCAGTCGATTGCTTGACAGCCCCGAGAAGACAGAAGAATTCTAAATAGTAGGCATAAAACACAAGAAGAAAACCATGATTAAAGGGACAGAGAGGCACAGATCCTCATTCCTAGAATGTAAGCACCAGAATCCAGACTTAGAATCCTGAGAGCATATAGATGTCCAGTCTCCCAGTCCATCAGCCCATGATGACTGTTATGGTTTAGAGAGAAAAGGCACCACCACTCCATTTTTACATGTGTGAAAGGTGGGTGGGCCACGTGGGAAATGTGGATTCACCAACTACTGAGTAGCTAAATGCTTTGTTAGGCTATGGGCCCTGGTTGGAGGGGGTCACTGTGGGCACTGTATTCTTGTCACCAGCTCCTCCCTTTTCTCTGTGCTTCTTACCTGCCACAGATTGAGCACCTTTTCCTTTGCCTTGTGCTTTCACCATGCTGTTTCTGTCTTGGAGCCAGGCAACCATGGACTAAAACCATGAACACAAATAAACCTCTCCTTTAAGTTGCTAATATTAGGTATTGTGTCCTAGTGATGGGAAAGTGACTAAGACAGTCCACCTCAGCTGTTTTTTTTTTTTTCCAGGTGGCTTCTGCTCATGACATTCTCTATAATTGACCAATAAGTTGTGATAATTAATTGTATACATCATCTTTGCTATGACATGGTGCCTAGATATGTGGCCAAATATTATTATGTTTTGATCAGTGTTTTGAGGAGATGTTAAAATGGACTTGAATAAATCAGATTACTCTCTATACTTTGGTGGGCCTCATCCAATCAGGTGAAGGCTTGAAAAGAACAAAAGACTGACCTCTTTTGAATTCTATAGCAGATACACTCAGATCTGAATTGCAATACCTTTTCTGGATTCAACCTGCTTTTCTACCTTGTAGGTTTTGGATTTGTCAACCTCTGTAATTTTGTGAACCAATTCCCTAAGATAAATCAATGTTCTGTTTCTCTGGAGAATTTTGACTAATGTAGAATCCCTTTGCAAATTACATGCATTGTATATTTGTGGTTGTGTCATTACTATGTTAATAATTCTTGATAGAAAATGTTTTGCAGCATATTCATAATAGCAACAGTTTTGAATTAGCCTAAATATACAATAGTGAATTGAATAAGTGAATTTTGATAGGACATATCCCATATAAGATAGTGTATTGGTCAGCTTTCCTGTTGTTGGTACAAAACACCTGATATCTGCAACTTAAAAGGCAAGAGGTTTAATTTGGCTGTGACTTGAGCAGATTCAGTCCATAGTTGGCTGTTTCCTTGCTATGGGTCTGAGATAAGGCAGAACACTGTGGCTGAAATGTGTGGTGGAGCAGAGCTGCTCATTTCATTATGGCTGGGAAGCAGAGCACAAGGGAAGAGCACTGGAGAAAAAGGGGCTAGGGATCAGATATAGACCCCATGACTACACCTCCCTCACACACCCAGATACACCCAGAAGTGTACTTTACTAATCCCCTGGGTGGCTCCTGAGCCATCAAGTTGACAATTAATCTTAACTGTCATATGTAGAATAGTCTTCACTATAGAAAATGATTGAGATAGAGATATAGAAAGGATGATAATGGTATAAAGATATGTCTAAGATAAGCTATTAGTAAAATATGCAGAGAACTGCATACAGTTTGATCCCATTTGTGCGGAAATAATTATATGGAGTATAGTCTAACAGGAAAATAGCATAATGAATATAGCAAACACTGCTTACACTTACTGAGGTTTCCTATGTTCATGTACTATTTAGGGAGGTTTAATTGCTTTCATTCAATTCATTCGTATACTGCACAGGTGTTAGCAGTCTAGAGTAAATTAGAATAGCGATCCTAAAACCGGGGTAATTTTGTACTCAAGGAACATTTAGCTTTGGACATATATTTCTGTTGTCATGAGTATGTATATGTAGGATGTTTTCTGTTGGTGTTCAGTGCAATAGAAGGCAGAGGCACGGCTATAAATTTATAATGCACAGCATAGTAACCCCCCACTCCAGCCCTCCAAAAACCAAAAATTATTCAGCCTAAAAATCAGAAGTTGAGAAACCTTGAGTCAGACAAAATTCTTATTTTTATGTAGTTGACAAAAACTAATTCTTATAATGCTTCTATGTGGTAGTTGTGTTATTGTTTTAACTTTTATAGATGAATCTAAGAAATTAGATTACAGATACATCTGGGAATTTCGGTTGGAATGAACTTTAGTTTGTACATAACATATTTTGATATAGTTGAATTTTAATGAATTTAATAATAAATTATTTAATAAACTTTTTGATAATAATTGATTTTATGATAAATTTTGAGTCAAAAAGGAGTTTCTAATGCTTCATCATTTCCAGTTGCCAGTTAAAAAAATGCAGTATTTTCAATTTATTTTTCAGGTTCTCTGTAACTTTATCTACCTGTCCTGCTCCTGCTCTTCACCTCACACAGTCTACTTTCTGGATGTATAAGGGTAATTTTTTTGAGGTGAAACTTTTGTGATCCTCCTGCTTCAGCTTCCCAAGTGATGGCATTACAAGCATGGATGTCCCCCCACCCCCCAGATAGGATCTCACTAAATTGCTCAGGCTGGGCTTGAACTTTCAATATCCCTGCCTTAAGCTTCCGGAGTGCTAGGATTAGAGATGTGTGCCAGCATGCCACTCGGGCTATTTTTAAAAAGTTGCTTTTCATTGTCTTGTTTTCTTGTCTAAAGCGAACAAACAAACAAACGAAAAACGGACACTGATATCATGGTAGGAAAGGGAGAAGAGGGAACACAATCTTGGCTGTAGAGAAATATGGATAGGAGGATGACAGGCCTCAAAAGGAGTGGGAGGGAATGTCTGCAAGTCAGCACAATATTCCCTGTGAAAAGGTGGAGGAGCGTCCTCAGCCCCGGGCAGGGGCAGGGGTGGCCTTCTCAATAGGCTTCTCTGCACTGCATGTCCAGGAGAGGGGCATGGCAGCTTCTCTTCCCTCTGTGGTTAGGGATCACCATTTGCTCCTGGGGATTGCTTCTGTCCCTGGGTAGCTAAGAGTTCTGCAGGGCTGGTGTGCACGGTGCAGAGATTCACCGAGGTGGGTTGAAAGCCAGCATTTCCAGCAATAGCTGGTCTTCTCTTCTGCTTTTAGGGCAACACACATTGCTCTGCCTGTGGGGAAAGGCTGTTAGGCAGAGCACATCTTCTGACTGTTAGCCTCTGGAGGAAGTCTGATGACGAGGTCAAATATTTTAGGGCTGGGGATTTAGCTCAGTGGTGCAGCCGCCTGCCTCACAAATACAAGGTCCTGAGTTCAATCCCTGCTACCAAGGGTGGGGGCAGATTTTATCTAGCTGGTCAGCTTCCAGGTTCCCACAGAAGACAGGTTTTACAAAAATATTGTGACAAAACACAGCCAACACACTGCACGTTCACAGTGTTGCCATGTAGGCTGCGTAAGACTCTCGGAAGCATGATGCTGAAGTGTAACAACCACTGGAGTGTACATTTGGTAGCTGTAGATTCTGGCCAGACTGAAGTCAGCTGTCTTGACTATCCCACCACTTGTCACCAGAATGTTCTCAGGCTTCAGGTCTTGTTGAATGATGCAATGAAGGAAATTTAGTCTTCTCACAAGCTGACACATCAGATCCTTGACAATCTCTGCTGCCAGACGTGACGAGTGCCCTGTTCAGACACATCTGTAGGACTTGGGCTGCATTCTTAAATTACCAGGGCCACCTTGATCTTCCATCTAGCCCAAGGTGTGGGGCATTAGGTACCCAACAGCTGGATGACATTTGGAATCATAAAAGTCAATAGCTGCCTTAGTAAGGCCATCTCAAGATCTGGGCTCATGGGGAGGTCCCCTCCAGCTCCTCTTCCAAGTGTCGCTCATGTACTCTTGAAGACCTAAAGCGGCCACAGTGGAGATCACAGGGCTTTTATACCATCCCGTACTTTCATCCCACAATTTCAGCCACTGGCTCATATCACGAGGTAACCATTCTTCGATCATGGGAGACCTTCATGCCAGAGTGGAAGCTGTGAGAGTAGCTGACCCAAATCCTGAACAGTTTCACACTGGAGCTTGGGCCCGAGTGGCTGGACCACAGACACAGGTCAAAGACTAGAGGCCCTCTCACTCGACTCTAATTTTTTCAGGTATTACATCCGCTGAGCTTTGTTTCATGATCATTTTCATGCTAGCTGCCCTCCTCAAATAGAATAGTTTCCCAATGCAAGGCTTACAATATGTACACCAGAGTACAGAGACAATGTGAGTAACTGGAAAGATCCTACTTTGTATTCTTTCTGAACTTTGTGCACTGTCATTACATTCCCTTTCCTGGCAGTGTGTTGCACCCCATTGAATCACTCTTTACAAGTGGGCATTTTCTGTCATTGCAGAGTCATCAACAGACCATTAAGTCATGCTCAGTACACTCTGCTTAAGAATACAGGGAAGCATTTGGTATAAATAGCATTTGGAGACACTATATTTTTATATAAAATGTATTATTTTTTTTAAAGAAAAATTGAAAGGGATTTTTTCCTTTTTTAAAGTTTATGTTATTAAAAATGTCCGTGGTCCTTTTTTTGATGAATTGGACACGTCATTTACTTTTCCTAGTGGGTGCAGATTATGTTATAATTAGGTTGAATTCCAGTGATTTTGGAAATGAAAATAGTCTCAGGGAAGACTTTGGTTTTGATGCTGGGCTTAGGAGATGTAGTCCTCTGTAGCTTGCTTGAGAGCTTGACTTCAGTGACAGTGTCAAGACTGGCCTGCGCTGCTCTCGAAGGAAAATTCCTCTGCAGTGCTCCTTCTCTTCCAGGAACTGCTGAAAGGAGGGCATCTGCGAACTGTGAGCCTGTAGGTGGGCATCTTGGGTGGCATGGAGGCGGCTGTGTACAGATCCTGTCACATACAATGCATTCCAAGCTTGTGATAATTAGTCCTCTAACCATGACTTCCTGAATCATGATCTTAATTCAACCAGTATACGAAAACAGTACAAATTCTTTCTCAGGAGTCCTTGGGAATCTGCACCATCACTTGAGCATTTTGTTTCTTGTCTTGTCCCTGGGATATGACTGACAAGTCTCTGGGTCCAGGATGTTTTGTTCTGACCACAGTTCCGCCTCTATGTGGCTCTGGACCAATCATTGAATCTTCTAGTGCCTCCAGTTTCTGCATCAGTAGGAAAGACTCAGAGAAAGAGGTGGATGGAGAGCAAAGCCTTAAAGAATGAAAAGGATTAGACAAGTGGCAAGGAGGCAGGTGATATAGGTGGAGAAAACTGAGCAGAGAAATTAAAAAAGGAAAAAAAAAAAAAAAAAGCTATGCAAAAACGTACAGCAAAATAGAAAAAAAGAAAACACCACAGGCCTTAAGAGCCCCAAGGCCAGCACTGTGTTATCAGCCTCATGCTGCCTGCAAAGGTCTGGAGTCTAAAACAAAGCCAGAGAAGACTGTTTAATTAGAAAAAATTTTTTTTTTCATTTTAAACAAGAAGTTTATTTAAACAACAAGACACTTGACAAAGGGAAAACTATTTAAGATTCTTTTTCTTTTAAAGAGTAAGTTACTCCTACATAAAGACAGATTGCCCTACATGTAATAGCTACGTATAATCTTGGTAGAAGATTAGGTAATGAGGGCAGAGCTTTTATAAAAATCCTCAGAGAGCTCCCTTTATCACTTTACCATGTGAGGCCACTGGGAGAAGAGCTGTCTGTGAGAGGAGACCTCATCTGACAACGAATCTGCTGGTGCTTGGATGTAGGATTTCCCAGCCTCCAGAATGTGAGAAATAAATTTCTGTTATTTATAAATTATCCAGTCTATTGTAGTTGGCAGTAGCAGCCAAAACAGACTAAAAAGTCCTTGTTTTTTAGTGTCTTATTTTTATATTCTTGATACCTGAATATCAATGCTACTTCCAATTTAGAGCACCTGATAAAAAGGTCAGTAGCATTTCTAACCTAATCATCCAGCTTGGACTATAGCCACCACCACCCCCTTCCTCTCTTCTCCCTCACTCTGCTAGGGACTGAATACAAGACCTCAAGTATGCTGAAGCACATGATCTAAAATTGAGCCTCCATCCCTAGCCCCTATAACTAGCTATATTTCTAAAGAATTTTCTGGGGAGGCGACCAGCGCTTTGCGGGACCAACTGAGGACTCCGTGCCAGCTCTGGTATCCTCCCCCAGGCCTTCTCCTCTGCCAGCACCACTGTCTCCTCCCTGCAGTGACCAGGTGCCCTGTGGGAGTCGGGTCCTACCTCTAGTGCTGCGCCCTGCTGCAGCTAGCAGTATCTGTGGGAAGTGTTGGCCAACTTGCAGTAGATCTGATTATTTCTGCACTGAACATGTCTAAGATCAGTTACTTCTAAACTGATTGTCTGGTGCCAGTGGTTGGAAACAATCCATATGCAACAGCAGAAGAAAATTCAACAAAACTCAGTATAAATGCTGAAATATCTTCATTGTCTTCAGGAAAGTTAGTGTCTCTTCAGTTAAGATTTCTTTTTATTAAGTATAAATCCAACTCATTCTTGGAAAAACTCCTTTTCTGGGTGAAAAGTAGCAGGTTTTCCAGAGTTATTGTTCTTTCAAGCAGCCACTCATATCAAAGAAACGACCTACAGTTTTGCAGCCCTCCCTTTCTGTACCTGCTTAGAGCTTGTAATCAAAAGAGTGTTCAGAATAAAATAAAGAGCTTTAACTGGCAAGGAATGGGGAAAGATTCCATGCATTCCTGAAATGAGGGATTCTGATTACTGTGTCTGGATTCCAGGAAGAGGGATCACAAGAGCACTCTACAAAGAGAGCTGTTCTAGAGAAATCCAAATGGTGATTCTGCTGAAGTTTGTTTCAGAAAGGAACAACAGCCCTGATGCACAGGGTCACTTTGAGTATCTTAATGGGTGGCTGAAGATAATCAATCAAACCACAGTTATGACCCTGCCCTGTCCATCTTGCCATGGAAAATACTGAGTTCTTGGAAATTACCTTTGGCAGTGGTCTTCTCCCTGCACTTTTTAAAATCTGTTTTCAGCTGTATAGCTAGTATCCTGAGACACCAGCAACACAACTGTTGAAATAGTCTGTGTTAGAATTTGTATTGTCCAAGAATGTATTAGGACATAGATACTTTTCACAGAAAATGTCAGAGAAAAATGGATTAACAACAGGTCTTTTCCCATGCCTTTCATCGTCTATAAAAAAATGTAAATTTTGTACAATGAAATTTTATTTCCTAAGTGAGAAAAAAAGAACTTTCTAATGTTAACACTAGTTTGTGTCTTCTAATTCTTAGGCACAAAATTAAACTTGATAAAAAAGTGGAGATATCTATTTATATGTGTATGTAAAAATGGAAAGCTAAGACAAATGTTCTGAAAGTTAGCTTGAGTCACAAAATTATATTATTTGCTGTACGATCAGGGTCACAAATAGGATGATTATATAGTAAAGCTTAATTTATATGCCAAAAAATTTGGGAGTGGAATGGCAGAGATGTTCTGCTTTTTGAAAAATGCAAATTCAGTGTAACCCAGGCAGTTTGGGATGATGTGTAGAGAGGTAATGAGGGATATGTGTGTTGTGAAGAACCTTATTTGAACTTTATGTATCTAATTATATTTCCTTTTAATAGCTTAATGGAATTGCTCAACTTCTCTTCTTTTATAAGGACCATTTTGTCATTCATTCAGTGCTTCCAGAAATTTACACTATTCTATATGTTTATTTTTGTACTAGGAATTGAACTCAGGACCTTGTGCTTGCGAGGCAGGCATGGTGCCACTGAGCTAAATCCCTGGCCCTACACTATAATATTTAAATCAGTTAGAACAACAATAAACTATTTGGGAAAGTAAGTAAGTCAAAACTTGCTTGTAACAAATTCCTTATTACTATGAAACATTGATTCACTTTGTAAGTTTTCAGAAATTATTCTTGCTTGACTTAGTATTATTGTTACACTGGTGTTTGTTTTCTTATCTCAAATTATAATTCTTCACTTCCTGTTCTGATAACTATTTTGCAAACTAGTTTTCTTTCACAGACATCCTTCTTAAAAATAGAACAAGAGTTCTTTTCTACACATATATTTGAGCCTAAATTAAATAAGTTTTAATCACAGTATATGGTGCCTGCCTTCTACATTTCTCTGAAATTTCCCATCTCCTTTTTTATTATTATCTTTTGCTGGAAAAAAAAAATCTATGGAAATCTTCATCACTCATTAAACTTGAACTTTTTAGGGCTGGGGATTTTAGCTCAGTGGTTCTACCTCCTGTCTCACAAACTCAAGGATCCAAGTTCAATCCCTGGTACCGGGGGGCGGGGAAGACTCTGTTTGAAATCAACCACCTTACTGATTTAGCTCATTGTTTCTAATAATGTTTTTACTTCTCTGTTTTAATTGATATTGTTACCTGTGCACAGTGATGTAGTCACTCAATGACAAAGACACATTTTTAATGTGTCTTTAGGCAATTTGCTATTCTGCAAACATCAGAGTATACATTCACAAACTAAGATTACTTAGTTGTTACGGGGTGATATGCTCATATAGTTTTACTACCATATATACAGTAAGACCCCAATTTATGAACATTGGAGAACTTTCACAGAGAGGAACAGACCATTCATTATGAAAATTCATGCCTGTTAACAAATCACAGAAGTAGCTCCCATGTCTGCTGGACGTTGTCACAGTTGTGCTGCAGTTGTGCTAATGTACACTGTGATAGTGTACAGTAGTACAGTACAGCCATGGACTTACTGTATTTGTAAGTATGTATATTTATTTTTTTAAATGCTTTACATTGTATGTTTGTGTCAAAGTTGTGTAAGGCTCACTTTGTGGCAATGAATCTGACTTACGAATATTCTCCTGGAACAGAACTCATTTGTAAGTCAGGGACTTACTGTGTCAAAATCAATACTTTTCCTATATATAAATAATAGTTGATTAGATAATATAATTGTTACCAAATATACTACCAATAAAGAAGAAAAAATGCCCAGAAATAAAATTGACAAAAAATGTGCAGATACTAGGTAAAGAGAAGTCAATACTCTTGAGGGGTTAATATAAAATGATCTGAAGAAATGCCCTGGTAAACAGCCAGAGTTGGGCATGATATCCCAAGGCATGTTCAAAACAAGTTAAGATGATTGCTAATCTGTCTTCTAAGGAGGGAAATTTCTGGTAACTGGAGGGAGGGCCCTTTGGCTGAGCATCAAGGCAAGTTTGAGGAGGCCAGCTGGGGAGAAGAGCTGGACTGTTGGTAAGCTGCTCCCAGCGCCAGGACTAGACATAGCTAAGTGAGTAAGAACAGACACACTGTGATGGATTTGCTATGAGATGTGCTTTGTAAAACTGGTTTTCCATTTTCCTTATGAAAACTTCATTATATCTCTTGCATGAGATGACTCTTTAACAGGATTAAAGACATGAAAAGTTTCTGTATTCAGGTAGTTGTAAGGCATGGGACAGTGACAAAGGCCACTATGTTTGGGTTATTTTGGGAAAATGTTTGCAATACATTTTTCTGTGTATCTATTTTTGTTTTTATTTGATTCTTGGGATTGAAACCAGGGTGAGACAGTGTCTCACTGTTGAGCCTTGCCTACGGTGGTCTCAGATTGGTGATCTTTCTGCCTCAGCCTCCCAGAATGCTGAAATTAGAGGCATGCACCACTAAGCCCAGCTTGTTCAAGTACTTAAGACAAAGTTCTGTACAATGTATAATATAGTAGTCAAATAATTCTGTTAGAACATAAAAAAAGTAGAAGGGCAAAGACAGTTTAAAAATTAAAACATCAGTGGTCAGTGAACATAAAGAATATATAAGTTTTTATTAATAATCAAAACACACCAGGAGAGTGAGACACAAATTATCACCCATTAGATGGATACACCTATGTGTCATCTATGTGTGCCAGGTCTCTAGATGATAGCAAAAATGAGAAAAAGCATTCTTTTACACTTATCCTGAGATATGTAGTAACATTATTCTGCTTTAGGGAAATTTGGAGTTGCATTTATTTAAGAATCAAAACAAGGATTACTTTTGATCTATAAAACACAGTTCTGAAAATTTACTCCCCAAAATAATCAGACGCAAAGTGTATGTAGAAGATTGCTTGTTACAGAATTGTTTGATATTACAAATGTTAGAAGGAACTCAATCGAACGTAGTGTATTGGTTAAATAACTTATAACCACATATAACAATGTTATATACTCTTGATGCTACAGACACTTACTGAGATGGACATGTTTATGATCTGCTGTTAAATAAGAACTTATATAGAAACATATATGTATCTTGTTTTTCAAGAAAGATTTCTCTATGCATGTGTTTTCAGATTTCATATGTACATATATGTAAAATGTGTACAGTTTTAGGAGGTGGAATTGTTGCGGATTATAATAAATTCCATCCTTTTCTACATTTTCAGCTCTTTAAGGAAATAAATATGACTAACTTGTGTGATGATAACAATAAAGAAAGCAAAAGCCTGTTGTAGTTGTATACACCTGTAATCCTGGAACTTGGGAGGCTAAGGCAGGAAAACCATAGCAAGTGTGAGACAAAAATCTGTCTCAAAATACCAATGGAAAAGAAAATCACACATCAGATTTTTTAGGGTTCCAGTACTTTTTTCTTCCCTGAACTCTATTTGCTTTTAAATGATCTCACTTCACTTAGCTTCATAACTTTAAACTATCCCAGTTTATAATGAGGCAATATTTTCTCTTTCTCTCCCTCAGGAAGCAATATCTTTCCTTGCAGTTTTTGGCATGAAAAAGCAGTAGCAAGGTTGAGTTTGTGCCTTCCCACAAGCCTCAGTGTTTACAGGTAAGAGCATCTCTACTTGGCACCTGTTCTAACACAATCTCCCTAACCAGTTCCAGACGACCAAAAATTTTCCAATCATGTGCTTGTGCATACATGTATCATTCTGATAAATGATGTAGTAAAAACAACAAATGCGCTTAACAAAAGTTCCTGGGAACATGTGAGTACTTTCAGACAGAATTCCCGAAACCATGCCAGTACACTGATCCATGGACAATCAGATCACCTTTCTTGCTACTTTTCTGTGTAGTTGACAAGTCAAATCAATGTTTGCAGGTACTTTTGCATGTAAACCCAAGTAAGATACCTTTTAAAGTACCCACTGAAAGACAAATAACTGGTGATGAGATTATAGAAATTGAGAAAGACAGAGTACATGAGCCGGATAGGCCAAGTTTCTAGTCTAGTAATTTGATGTTTTTTATGTCAGTACATCTTCTAACTAACAAAAATGTTATGGGTAGTCTAGAAAGACAAACCATTTGAATTTCAAATGTAGGCTACAGAGAGGAAGACAGAGCCTTATCAATGAGATATTGCAGAAGAATTTGAATCCTTTGATAGAATTTAAACTACAAAGTTAGAGATCCTACCTTGGGTGTCTTTTTTCTCAAGAAGGTGGTAATGGAATAAAGGTGTTTGCTTCAACATGTGCTTCTTTGGATGAAACTTTTTATTTTATTTTTCAGTAACATTAACTCTAAACTGCCGATAATCTTTGTCTGCTCTTCTCATTTTCTAGTAAATTATTGGGTTAGTAAGTTATTTTTAAGAGCAAGTCTAAAGAAATATATCCAGTATGCTATTTGAATTGGTTCCATAGACCAAGTAATTTGAGATAATGCCAGTTTACTAGGTTCTGAGAGTAAGATTTCTAGAGAGGGTGTTATTGGGGAGATAGAAATGGATACTGATAAATTCTTTTGGCTATGCCTTTGACCTCCACTAAAAATGCTGGCTACCACAAAACTGTCTGGATATATTAATACTTTTCTGCAAGTTTGATATCACTCACCATCTGTGTATACCCCATTTCCTATCCAGGAAGGAAGACTGAGCTAAGTGATAAACTAGACAATGGGAGTGGTTTAGTGGGCCATAGTGGTCTCTTTTGAATTTTCAGTATTTGCCTACTGCTAAGGAAATCACAGTAAATGGCCCACAACTAGGACAAAGGATTCACTACTCAGCACTTCAGCCAAAGAGTCACCATTATGAGCAACACTGTTACCATTCAAAGAAACAGAAAATTTACAGCAGATGGGATGAGGTGGACACACTGACTCTCATCTGATCTTACTGTTTGGCCTATATTCTGAGGGCTCTTTAAACGATTCTAATTTGCTTCCCAGTTTCCTGAGTAACTCTTTTTCTCTGCAATCGGCTAACCTTCAATATGATTTGCCAAAAGTTAACCAAAAAAAGTGATAGGAAAGAACTGAGAAAGTAGGTGTAAAATATAAAAGAGGAAAAAAAAATTTTTTTTGAATGGCGACTAACTAGAAAGCAGAGTAATCCTAAAATAGAATAAGGAGATAAAAACAGGAACACAAACCGGGCGTGGTGGTACGTGTCTGCAATCCCAGCACTCAGGAGGCTGAGGCAGGAGGATTTCTGTGAGCTCAAGACCAGCCTGGGCTACATGGTGAGTTCCAGGTCAGTCTCAACTACATAGTGAGACCCTGTCTCAAAAAAAAAAAAAAAAAAAAAAAAAAAAAATGGGCACAACCACAAAAAAAAAAAAAAAAAAAAAAAAAAAAATCAAACCAAAAAACAGGAACACGATTGAGTGAAGCAGAACAGTTAAAACAGACCAAGGAGAATGTGGTTCTAGAGCCCATTATGCTCCTAAGAGTGAGAGTGATATGCAGATTGAGTGGCTTTTATTCTAGGGAACTTTCAAAAAGAGTAAGCCTTTAAAATCTGCCCCAGTTTTTTTCAGAGTCAGAAGAAAAATGAATCAACAGTTGATTGAATTGCTGCAATTCCCTACATGTCAGTTAGTAAAGTTAGATCCTGCTGACTAGAGCAAAACACAAAAGCTCACTTCCAGAGGACTTCTCATAAAAACAGCTGGCATCGCTTGAAAGGGAGGTATTGTTGGTAGGTAAGCCAGTGTCCTGGGGGCTGGGACGTGGCCAGACTCTCATATAACAACCGTGCTGCCAATCCACTTTTGTTTTGTTTTCCCAGACAAAAATGATTGCAACATTTCAGGGCCAATGCAACCCCCCCCCAAATGTGATGCTCTAAATTAGTAATAATGTCTAAATTAAAAAGTAGACAGTTCTAAAGGCTCAGTTGTCCAAGGGATTATTTTTATAATACTTTGGGGAAAGGATAAATTTGAGGTTTTGCCAAAGAAGAAAAAAAAGCCATACTTCTGTAAATATTTTCTCTACTTTCTCTCACTAGGCAGCTGAGGTTCAGTGGGACACATACTAGATTAAGTTTCAAGACACTTTTCACTAACTGGGCTACTTTGGAGCAAGTCATTTAATCTCCTCAAGCTCTAGGTTGTTTATCTGTATAATGGGGATAATACTTCCACTGAGTACCTTCTGGAATGATTTTTGTGTTGTTGTTTTTGTTTTTTTGAGACAGGCTCTTGCCATATAGTTTAGCCTGGGTTGAACTTGAATTCACTCACTATATAGCAAAGGCTGGCCTAAAATTTATGGCAATCCTCCCACCTCAGCCTCCCCAAATGCTGGGATTATCAGTGTGTGCCACCATGCTCAGATTTCATGATATTATTTAAGTGATTGAATGTGATAGTTCGCATGAAATCATTTATCACCTGCCATGCATGATGCCGACATGAGGACTGTAGGTGTCATCTCTGTGTTCCGTGGAGCAGATATTGACTGTGGAGTACTGGACAGAGAAGTACAAGTGAGTCTACTGTAGCTCTAATTCATTTCTCCAGGTCTGAGCATCAAAGAAGAGAAATGAAAAGATTGTGAGTTGATTATCTCCCATTTCTCTAGCAACAAAAGGAGAAAAAAGATTAAAAAAAAAAAAAAAAAGAAGCAAGAAAAGATTTCCAGGCGCCCTCCCCATCCTCAAAAGTGGAATTCCCTTTATCTAAATGTTGGAGAAACTCAGGAATTATGGAGGGGTTTCCTCATTTCTGTGTTTTTATCTAGACCTGTGTAGTACAATAGAGTAGCCCATAGTAGCCTGTGGCTACTGAACCCTACAAATAGAGCAAGTCAAAACTGAGATGTGCTGTAGGTGGGAAATAAGTGCCAGATTGAAAACAATAATTCCATCCTCAAAGAATGTAAAGTACAGTATTTTATTAAATTTTCTTACATCGATTACATGTAGTAATGATAATATCTTGGATATGTTGTTATATAAGATAAGATATATTGTTACAATACATTTTATCTGTCTTTTGATTTCTTCAAATATTGCTACTATAAAATCTGTAATCTAATCTGTATTTTGTATTTCTATAACACAAGGATGTCTAGACAACCAGAGAGCAAAGAAATACCTGAGTCTTCGTGGCTTCTTTGCCCATATCTTTCCTTTTATTCCTCTCTCTTCCTTCTGATGCAGGCCAGGATTAGGGAGCCAAGTACATTTGAGAAGAATATAAAGAAGCCACAGAAAAATCCATAGGAAGGTTATTTCTTCACAGCGTGTGGCACAAGTATTTATCTTCATTCACTGATTCCATTTGCAACACAAGAAATCATTGATTCCATCAGTGAATCATTCATTCAGCTTAGAGGAAGAGTAGATGGGTTTGTCAGTCTGTTACATTGCTAAGGCAGATATACGAAGAATGAGCGATTTCTTTTTTCACTCTTCAGAGTTCTGAAAAGGGAGATACACTATGATTACATTTTATATTCTGCTCTTAGTCACTTATTAAAATTTTATATGATAATCTTTTACATGTACAGTATTTTTATCTCACTTCTCATTTTATATGGTGGCTCTTTACATGTATTTCTGTTTTTCTTTACATGTATTTTTATCTTCCTTTGAAGGTCTGGATGCCTTGAGGTCAAGAAACATGTTTTATAGCTAACAGTTGCTCATTAAATGTTGTCAAATGTAATGGGTAAAATAAATGGTATAATCAGCCTATCAATTTATGTTTCTATAATTAAAAATTGAGCTGGGTGTGGTGGCGCACACCTGTAATCCTAGCACTCGGGAGGCTGAGGCAGGAGGATCGCTGTGAGTTTGAGACCAGCCTGGGCTACCTAGTGAGTTCCAGGTCAGACTCAACTACATAGTGAGACCCTGTCTCAAAAAACCAAAAAAAAAACAAAAAAAAAAACAAAGAAATTAATATGTTGTATATATTGATTGCTTAACATTTTCCAACCTTTGTTTCAGGTATTTTTTAATCATTTTAACAAATTTTTATTAGTTTGTGTTAGTTATACAGAATTATACGTTTCATTTTGACGTATTTGTACCTGCGTTTAACATACTGTGAACATTTCCAGCCCCTCCACTGCTCCTTCCCTTTTCTTCCTGTCTTGATTTGATGGTGACCCGTGCATTTAAGACGTGGCGTGTATTTTAAGGTGTACTGTATTGGGGATGGGAGGGGTAGCTCAGAGGTACAGAGCATGCTTAGCACGGATGAGGCCCTGAGTTCCATCTCTGATACCAAAACAACAGCAACAGTGGATACGTCGTGTTGTTCTGTACCTGATGAAAAATTCTCAGTTTTGACTCATCTCTAAAAATAATTGATTTTAGTGAATACATTTTTCACAGATTAAATCCCAGTTGACAAAAATCACTTATGCCTAAAATAAAATCACCACCCACTTTTGTCATCTCAGCAACAAAGTAAAAATTGTCCTAGGAACGAATTGCTAAATCTTGTACGAAATAGGAGACTAACAAGCAGAGAAACAGAAAAATGCCATTCACCTGGCAGAGTGGGCAGGAAACTCAGCGGGGGGATGGGGCAGGTTGGAGGCCAGAACAGGGAACACGCGGCAGGCTCCAGGCCCTACAACCCCCCAAGTCCCAGGGCCAGAACCCATGTGGAAGAGAGGGCTTGGGGGAAGGGCTGAGCTTGGTTGCAGGGATCAAAGGGAAACAGTGGGAAGCAGCCAGAGCACTGTCTGCTCTTTGAGCAAAGATAATAGAGTCCTCTCTGCAGTGAAGAAAAAGAACACACAGAGAAAGGTTTAAAAACACAATAAACCCAGAGCTGATCAGATTCCTTATTCCATACCTCAAACTCATCAGGCTGGTCCTCAATTCCAAACCATATTGAATTACAGGGTTAGAAAAGCGAAAGGGCATCAGTTGAGCATTTTTCAAATCGTAGGCTGCCACTCCTTAGTGGGAGGGAATCAATTTGGTGGGTGGAGGTTTGCATTTGAAAAATGATGTGAAATAGCATTCAAAGTACATTGCCTGTGGTAGGGATAAATATCATTTATGATTTTTTTTGCTGGGGCGTGTGTGTGTTTGATACGGGTAAATGCTTTTGTGGATTTCATTCAAACCATAAAATTGAATGAATAGTGATCTGTTGCCCCACCTTACGGTATACTAAAATCAGTGCTAGAAGATCAAGCCTTCCAGAACAGGGGTTTCATAACCACTTTAGCTCATTCTTGGTCAAGGCAGTCCTCTTGCATTCTACAGATGTACAGAATGTCACAGGCCCAAGGGTGACCCTCAATAAAAGGGTGACCCTTCCTCCTTCAGGAAGGGGTTCCAGGATCAAGCATTAAGCATTGCATTCTCAGGAGGCTAATGCTGTTTCTCAGAAAATGTGAGCAACCTCCCTTTAAATCCTCTAATTAAGGAGAGGGAATGAAAGAAAAAAAAAAAGGTAATGGCATGCTTCAGATGTCAGGCTGTTACTTGGCCACTATTCATTAGAAAGCCCACAAAGTGTGGGTTTTATTTAAGGAAAGTCTGGGTTGTGGAGGCATGAAGGCAGAACCGTCTGAATGTTTCTTCTTATAGACCCAACCCTGCTCTCAAGCTTACTTTTCTGGCCTTGCTTTATCCCTTGCAATGTTAGTGAAATTAGCTTTATAATTTGTTTTATGATTTACAAAGCAGACAAAACTAAATAGAAAATGGATGAGACAGAGAGTAGGAATTTCATAAAAGATTTTGGCAAAAAAATTTAAAAAATAAATAAAAAATAAAAGATTTTGGCAAAATGTGAGAGAACATTCCCTGATCCATGATAAGATAAGCAACACTGGCTGAACAAACTGATCATCATTTCTGAATCTCAAGGAATTAAGAATGAAATTCAAAGTTGACTTAATGAAAGAAGGACTGTTAGCAGCAGACTTCATTATTTTATGCATGGCTTGAAAAGCAAATAGAGGTGTGTGTGTTTGTATGTCTCTGTGTGTGTGTGTTTCCTAAAAGAAGTCCTAGTAAAGTTGTATAACAATAAAAAGGCAGATAGATGTCTTCCCACCTAGACACAAAGGAAAGTACTTATAGCTTTTTATGGTGTAGCCACTAACAATACCATTTAAAGATGAGCAAACTCATTTATCACTTTAAGAAATCAAAGTAAACCATCTGAAACCTAAGCTGTAGGAAATCCCGCTGCTCAGATAATGTTGCCAGTGGACACTGGGACGGCTCTATTGCTTTCAGATAGCCTGGCTTAACCTCGAGCAAAACCTTTCCTTCAAATTCAGCTCAGTGAAACAGACATTCTGTCAACTATGGCAGAGACAGGGATTTTAGCTGTAATTATGGTCTACTAATCTGGTGTAGCTTTACTTAAACAAACAGAATCAGCACATTATCATTAGGGAGGCAACACAGTTTCCTTCCCTTCCCCAAGGCGTTCATTGGTCTAGGAGAGAGAAGCTGTTGAAGAGTCTCCTGGTTTTTTCCAGTTTTGCCTTTATTTAATGTTTTATGGAGCTCAGTTTCTCCAAATGAAGAAATGCATGCCACTCTCCCTTGTTGGAGAGTTGCTGAAAACAAACAAAAACAATAAAAAGTCAGTGTTTAAGCATGTCATAATTGGGCCCTGAATTGTTGCTTTTACTTATCTGCCCTTTCTCTCTCACCCACTCTGGGACACTGGGCATAGAGTGGATCTCATTCTCTGCCTTTTTATTCTTTTTCCCTAGGCCCTTGTCTCCTCTGGTTAACCTGGTTTAGTGACTCAGGCACTTCCTGTCATATTTTGCAATACTTGCAGAATAGTATTTCCAGCTTAAATGGTTGCTTTCAGACTCCTAATTCTTAATCTGTCAAATGAACCTCTTAGTGTGGGAATTTCAGTTAGCTCGAGACCTGGATATTAAAGATAATTTTGAGTCTGGGATGTGGCTCAGTGGTAGAGTACTTGCATAGCATGAGTGAGGCTCTAGGTTTGATCTCAAACCTAGACCACAAAACACCACAAAAACACCAAACACCACAAAAACAAAACAAAACAAAACAAAACAAAACCCACAAAGATGATTCTGAGAAACAGCACCTATTTCTTTAATCATATCATAATAACACTTACTTCATTTTGTCCTTTAATGTGCTCTTTCTCCTTCCTTCCTTTTTTCCTGCTTCATTAAATATTTCTGAATCTCTAAAATATCCTGGGATTTTTCTAGCATAATTCCTTCTGGAGAACTTATTTTAATGGGCAATGTAGATAAATATAAAAATTGAAAACATATTAGCCTAAAGACATATGAAGGGTGTACAAGGTGTCACAATAAACAATAAAAAAGGACTGGGGAATATAGCTAAGCGTGAAGGTCTCGAGTTCAATTTTCAGTACCCCCTTAAAAAATACCCTTATATGGCACACCAACATAAAAATCACGTTAAGAGGGAATTTAATATACATATACTTATTTTAAGTTATGTCAATGAAATCATAATCTTTGAATACAAAGTTGATATAGAATTATGGAACACTGTTCTCTTATATGAGCCCCAGCATTGCAATTCTTTTATATGTGAGGTTTGGTCATTGTGCCATGGCAAGATAATTTTGATTTAATTTTGATAATATGTGATTGCAAGTGCTGTACCAGTTTTAAAGTAGATTACCCAGGAATCTCCGGGTACTATTTCATAAGACTGATTACTATGCTAATATTTTTTTAATTGAGTTTATTGGTACAATCTAGGTATATAGTACAGTTACATTCATCATTGGGATTCTGTACCTTTACATAATAGGTCTTGATTCTCATTTTTCCCCTTGTCCCTGCCCTCCCTTCACCCCCTCCTCCCCTCCTATACTAATATTTTGAGTATGATAGTGAACAGGAGTAATGATAGTGGACATCTTTATTTTCTTGACTTTAGAAGAAAAGCTTTCAGGTCTTCCCCCATTTAATGTGATGTTTGTAGTAGGTTTGTTATTAATAGCTTTTATAAGGTTGAGAATAGATCCTTCTATTACTATTTTCTTCAGAGTTTTAAACATAGGTGGATGTTGGATTTGCCAAGGCTTTTCTTCTTCTAGTGGGATAATCATGTGATTGTTGTCCTTGCTTTTGTTTATGTGATATTCTACATTTATTAATTTGTGTATGTTGAACTATCCTTGCATTCCTAGGATGAAACCTACTTGGTCATGATGTGTGATCCTTTTAATGATTTGTTACACTCTATTTACCAGTATCTTCTTGAGGATTTTTGCACCTATGTTCAGTAAAGAGATCAGCCTGTATGTCTCTTTTTTAGCCAAGTCTTTGTCTGATTTTGGAATGAGGGCAGTAGTAGCTTCCAGGAATGATTTGGAGTATTCTTTCCATTTTAATTTCATTAAAGATTTTGAGAAACATTGGTGTTAGATCTTTCCTACGGCTGCACCAGGGTGGCCGAGTGGTTAAGGCATTGGACTTAGGATCTTTCCTGAAGTTCTGTAGAATTCAGCAGTGAATTCATCAGGGCTTGGACTTTTCTTAGTTGATAGATTTAAAGAAAAATTGCTTAAATTTTATTGCCTGTTATTGGGTTATTCAGGGTTATTATATATTTTGATGTATTTTTTGTAATTCATATTTATCTAGGAATTACTGTGTTTCTTCTTGATCGATTTATTGGAGTACAGGTTTTCAAAGTACAGTAGTGCAAAAGGATTTTGGTGGTGTCTGTTGTGATTTTTCATTTTTCATTTCTAATTGCATTGATTTGGGACTTTACTTTTTTGATGTAATTGACTTAGGGTTTTTCTATTTTGTTTGGTTCTTTTGAACCAACTCTTCAATTCATTGATTCTTTGTCAATTTTAAGTTCCAATTTCATTACTTTTTACTCTGATTTTTACAATTTATTTCCTGGTATTAGCTTTGGATTTGTATATTTCTAGTTTTTCTAGGACCTTGAAGTGCATCACTAGGTTATCTATTTGAGCTCCTTCTATTTTTCTGATATAGGCATTTACAGCTATAACCTTCTGTCTCAGGATTGCTTTCATAATGTCTCATGGGTTTGGGTATGCTATATTGGCATTATCATTTGATTCTAGGAACTATCCACTTCCACAACCCCTTGATTATTCAAGAGTATATTGTTTAACTCCCATGTGTTTGCACTAATTTTGTCTTCTCTTTTATCATTTTGAATAATTCAGCTTTGTGGCTTTTGATTTCTTTCCCTACAATGCCCCATGGATTAATTGTGAGGGAGGTAAAAGATTATGGAAGCATTCTGTTAGTTTGTATTTTCCTGTTGCTATTTGGTGTGTGTGTGTGTGTGTATTGAGATTTGGGGTTCAACTATATTGGAAAGATTTTGTTGCTAGTATGGAAATCTCTTTAGTTTAGTGATGTTTTCATTGATGCATTATGGGCATATAGCTAATTATATAGGACTATGCTGCTGTCCCAAGTTCCAACCCTCTTCTGTTAATTTGGGAAGAAATGGTGAAGTATAATTAGCCAGCATCCAGTTCTCCAGGAATGTTTTTTTTTTTTTTGGTCCCAGGGATTGCACTTGTGTCCTTGTGCTTGCGAGGCAGGCAGCAGAACCACTGAACTAAATCCCTGGCCCCTCCAGGAATGTTTTTAATAACCCCCAAACAATCCAGATATTGGCCTGGAGAGAAAACTTAATAGCAACAATTCTACAACCTTGGCAATAGCAACAAAATCAGCAATCATAATAGGGTCAAAGATAAACTAGACACTGACATACTATAAAAACCAATAATGTACCACTCTTAGCCATAGAATAGAAACATACAATTACAGTATAAACATAAAGACAAACCAAATATTAATGTAAAGTAAGTATCTACTAAATGCAACAGCTACATTGCTACTAAATAGAAAAGAATGGAAGGGTAATAGCACGGAGTAGTAGAAAAGAACTGAACAGTAATAGCGTGGACTTTATTAAATATATAAAATTCATAAATCTTAATGATTATACTGAAGATAGAGGGGATGGGATACAGGAAAATGAAGGAAGTAAAATTTCTAAAATAAAGAAGATGTGGAAGAAGAGAGAAAGGTAAGATAAAAGAACCTATTAAAATTAAAATGGGGGAGCCGATATTTAGCTCAGTGGTTCCGCTGCCTGCCCTGCAAGCACAAGGTCCTGAGTAATAGAAATTAATTAAATTATATAAAAGTATCAGAAAAGAATAATCACAAAGAAGAAACAAGAACAAACAAGCCTCTTCGCCTCTGTGGAAGCCAGGGCGAGCCTTCCACACTGCTTTATTCCTTTCTTTGTGCTGTCCTCTCTTTGTCTCTCTCACTTCGTCACAGTTTCCAGTCTTCCTATCAACTCCCTCCCAATTCCCAGGGATTCGCCCCTTTCCTTCACTTCACCACACTGTTGTTTTCTAGGTGTCTCAACTTCAGGTCCTGGAGATTCCACATTTTGCTGCTGGTTTGTATTGTGACATTTTCCAGCAGTATATTCACTTGAATTTTAGTGAGACTCAGAATCCACATTTCTCTCTCCTGCAGGAAAGAGGCAAGTGCATTTTCTTTTCTAATAGTTGTGATATATTATACAATATTTCTCAGCCTCTTTACTGCTCCCACAAATAGGAGGAATATTACAGACCCACAAATGAGTGGCTCCCTATGCTTGAGCAATGGAATTTCACAATTTTGGATGAAAACTGTTTTTTTACATCTTACTCAAAGTCTGTATCTTTGTCCAGTGTTGTATCCTTTGCAAAGATACAATAAAAGCTACTTTAAGAGAAAGATTGAAACAAAACTATGACTTAGGAAAAGACAATCTTTATTTTGTTCTCTCCTGTTACAGTCTATAGTGAAGCAGCACAGGGCGGGATGAGCAGCACAGCTCAGCCCATCCTTAAGGTGTTTTTTTAAATCTCTGGGCTCGTGTTGCTGCTTTTCCTCTTCCCATCATATCTGCATCTCAGACAGCAGACTTGGAAAAGGAAGAAGAAAAATGCAGATTAATTTCTTTTAAAAGCAAGACTTGATACATAAGATTGGTCATATCCACTGTCTTACTGTTACTGGACACTAGGTTTATATACCAGGTTTGTTTGTTCAATGCTGACCAGATCAAATGAGGCTATTTATTTTGGTAGAAAAGGGAAAAGAATGTGTTCAAAGCTAGATGTGTGGGAGAGAAAGAGAGAGAGAGAGTAAATGCAGGTCTTGGCACTTGCTTTGTCACTTCCAGCCATTTCCAATTCTTTCTCCCCTTTCCTGTGGAAAGAAAACTGGGCTCTGGTTCTCCTGGTGCAAGAATATGTATATTGTTTCTGTTCATCTGGGATGACGAGAGATGGGGGGGCAGTTTACACCCTAGCCTGAGAAAGTTTGGAGAAACCACGTCTCTGAAGAAAAATAATCTAACTTTTAAAGGTCTGTTTTGAGGCATAGGTTACAACACCTGGTTGCAAAGGTGATGGGTGAATGTAATCTCTAACTAACCAACTATGAGGACAGCTAAAACGGGGGGGTTATTATTGGAGAAAGAGAAGAATAATGAGTCTCTTATGTTTTAACTTGGATTCCTTATGCAGAACTTAAAGTACAGACATAGATCTAGTTTATATTTTTTTATCCAATGACTATGATAAAGTCCCAGGCAGCAGAAATGAGGAAATGGGAAGAATGAGACAAGGAAGGGAGAAAGCCAATAAAGGTTATGCTCCTCATCTGGAAGCTGCTGTGGAAAAGCAGGTGATGTCATCTATAGAATCACACAGACTGTGCTTCAGAATTGTCTCATGTAAGGACAAAGAGCCTGAGGCACTTATCCACTGATTTCCATCTCTAATTACTTATTAATTCTCTTGTGCCTCCAGGCTGTGCCCCTGCTCAGGTAAAGCTAGAAGACCCAAATAATAAATGTAACTGTATTGTTTGCTTTAAATGTACTGGTAGAGAGAACTTTTGTAAATAATCTGAATCCTACAAAATGTTAAGAAAATACAGAATAACTGCTGTCTTTTGCTTCTGTAATTTGTTTTGTTTTGCTTGTTTCTTAGAACAAAATACCTGAGGTTTCACCATTAAAGTTTAAAGGCATGTAGCCCCAGTTAAAATTAACAGATGGCAGAGGTACTTAGCTGCATCCCAGGATGAGGTGAGATGTTCAAGCTAAGACAACAGTTGCCAGGCCCTAAGCCCTAAAACTTTCTTTAAATCATAAAGGAGTTAAAATGAAAGGAATGTCACCAGCCCTGGTTTCCTAACCCTGACTCCCATTCTTGTGGGCTGGAATTACTAAAGATAAACATCCCAAAAGAAAATGCTACATTTGGGTTAACATAATTTGTGACCATGATGTGTTCTGGGAACCTTGGAAACCTGAATGTCTTAGCACCTAAAATGAGGTCATGATTGTAAAACTCCTATAAAAGGCAGATTGTAACCCAGCCCAGGATCAGACATTTGTCACAGCCCTTGGAGCAGGCTGACCCTTTGCTAGCAAAGTAAATGCTGTTTTTTGTTTGTTTGTTTTACCCACTCTTGTGTCTTTGTGTGTCATTTACCTGTTCCTTCTGCAACAGTACCAATAAACTTAATGGGGAACTCTTGTTTACCATCTCTTTATAGTCAAATCTTGCCTAACTCCTACAGCCACTGACCTGCTCTGCCTTTCTTTAATTTTGTTTCTATAAAAATGTCATAAAAACAAGATGATATTGTGTATAATCTTTTGAGACTGGGTTTTTACACTAAGCACAGTGCTTCTGAAGTTCATCCAAGTTATGTGTATTGGTAATTTGCTGTTTTTTATTGTTGAGTGTATTCTGCTGCATGAATGTAGCACCTTGTTTATCTTCTCATCCTTTTAAGGGCATTTGGATGACTCCAGTTTCTGGAAATAATGAGCAGAATTGCTATAACACAGATTGCTTTTTAACCATACAAGTAAAGGAAATGCCTCCATGGTGGAGACATGATTGGGTTTAATGTCGCTAATAACGGGAAAAATCAACACTGTGAGCCTCTAATGTGATACATCAAAAGGACACAGTTTTATTCTTATGCTATTCCTGCTAAATGCATAACCTGTATGTAAGCAGGAGGAAATTCTCACACAAACCCAGGAAAAAAGTCATTCTATAACACAAGTGATCAATATTCTATAAATATAACAGTGCTCTGAAAGAAAATCACAGAGCAGGAGACTATTTCAAAATGAAAAAGACTGAAAACACTAAAAGTATGTGGCAGCTAAATGTAACCTGTGATCTTGAATGGGGAAAGCATTGCTATAAAGGATGATATTTAGGAAACAATATGGAGAAAATAATGTATCAATGCTAAAATTTCTGATTTTGAGAACTTTTATTATGGTTAGATTGTTTATTAAAGTAAACTTGAAGATAATTTCAGGCAGCTTTATGGAAAGAATTTTTAAAAAAACATTGAAAATTATGCAATGTTCAGGAAAGTATAAGTAACACAGATAAGAGAGAGCTACAAAAGATTAAAATTAAGTATATGAATATGTGTCAAGAATAATTACCCTGCTTGTTATATTTTCTTCAAAATTCATAGAAGAGTTGAAGAATTTAATCAAGAACATACAGATAAAGAAAACAATTTTCAAAAACATTTATGTAATGTTTATACTATATATGAGGATATGATTTTTAGAAAGAAATTTACCTTTGTAAAATCATTTTGGATAGAAAAGTTTTATAGGTCCACAAATATATCTATTTTATATATGTGTATATCTATATGTAGATTAAAATGTGCATATATCCATTTATATATATATATATTATGTATGTATATGCACTAGTATTTGTATATATATCAGGTCTCCATATAACTTTGGAAATATCTTATATATACTTTTATATTTATAAATTTTGATTGTTAAAAAAGGAAAACATCCAGCAAGTAGCACAAAAAGACATATGTTAGTAAAAGTAAACTCTCAAGCTCTTTGCATTATGATCTCCTCATAATCAGTACTTTGAAAACTTTATATGACTGTAGTTGTCCCACTAGGAGGAATCTGTCCCCAAAAGTGGCCATTCTGTATGTTCACAACGAAACTCCCTACAAAAAATTTATCTTCTTAGAAGTTATTTACTGGGCCTCTGAGTAAAGTCATATGCAATAGAGCCTAGTTTTAAATTTATCTTCTCATGTTTTATGCTTCCCACTTTATTTCTCCCATCACCTATGTATGATTACATGTGGGATAGGAATGACAGACAAGACATAATAACATGCAGTCCAGGTCCACTGTGACTGGACAGTACCAGCGGGCCATGACAGAAGGTGGACAGGGAGCTTGAAAATCTTGAAGCAGTGGGAGCCCAACAGCAAGCTGCAATAACTCCTCTTGCATGCCCTTTTCCTAAGTCTTACCAGCAGACTGGCCTCCCCACCACCAGAAGACCAGTGAGGACTGGAGCTCTGTGAAGCCATTGGCAGGAGTCCCTCCCCCACCTAGGCCTCCTTGCCACCAATGGATCAGTGAGAACCAAAGCCCAGCCAACAACACAACTCAACCCCTCCCCATGCCTCTGGCTTCCTGGCTGTGCCTGTTCCTCATCTATACTGCAGAGGAACAGGGAGTCTTAAAGGCCATTGCCCTGAGCTAGAGCAGAAGTGAATAATAGTAAGAGGGGCTTACTCCTCCTAAGTCCCTATCCCAAAGAGTAAAGTTCCTATATCCATCAGTTTATTCATTACAAACATATTAACTAGTCTTCGATTTCATTTTATTTCACATGGTTAGAGGTGATAGATGAATAATTACACAAATTGTCATTTTCTAAGCTGTGTTTGATTCTATAGTGGTTGCTGACTGTATCACTTGGGCTAGTCTTGTGATTGATCTAATCAGTTATCTTTGTTGTTATAATGAAATGAGATTGCCCCAGAGTTATTAGAGACTCAAATCCTAAAGATCAGTGATATGTGGAAGGCACCTCTGAGAAGCAATCATTCCTTAAGGGCTCTAAATACAAGCAACAAAGATATCTACAATAAGTAATATCAAAGTATCAACCCAGGAATTAAACCAAGGACTATACTAATAATATAAATGAAAAGACCTTTAAACAAGACATAGTCTTCCAGCTTACCAAAGGCCAATTCTGGGGGAAATAAAATGGAAAAGTCTGATAATCAACCACCTGGACAATCTGAACTGATAGCACAGGTAGTAAAAAAACAGATGAATGCGGCTCTAGAATTAATCCAAACAGAAATAATTTCCCAGATGTAAGACAAGATTATAAACTCGAGAAAAAGAATAGATAAAAAATAGATGAGTTTAAGATCATGATGAAAGCCATGAATGCTCAGCATAGGAAAGAAATGGAAACCATGAAGGCCCAACATAAGAAAGAAATGGAATCCATGAAACAGCTTCTAACTGATATCGAGGAGATTAAAAACTCTTCTAAAAGTATACACAACAGAATAGCCCAATCTGAAGACAGAATATCCAATATAGAAGACAGGATGGTAGTCAGTGACCATGAAAACAGAGATCTCTTAAAAATAGTAAGGGACCATGAGAAATCAGTCCATCAGCTCCTAGATGATGAAAAGAAGAATAATAAGAGACTGATAGGAGTTCAAGAAAAATCAGGAGAAAGTACAGTTAATGTAAAAGAAACTGTTCACAGAACTAATAGAAAACTTCCTAAACAGAGAAAAAGAATTTGACATACAGATAAGTGAAGCATATAGGACTTCAACTAGTTATGATAAAAACATCTACGCCTAGATATGTAATAATAAAGATCCCAGAAACCCAATAGAAGTACAAAATACTGCAAGCAGTTAAGAGAAAAGAAACAAATGACATGTAAAGGAAAGCACATTAGAATAATAACAGATTTTTCAACACAAATCCTCAAGTCAAGTGGGGCTTGGAGTGCAGTATTTCAAGCTTTAAAAAAAACAGCCTCCAACCTAGGCTGATGTATCTTGCAAAACTATCTTTCAAAATTGATGGAGAAATAAGATACTTTCATGACAGAGAACACCTGAGAAACTTCATGAATACCAAAGTAGCTCTCCAAACAATGTTGTAAAATATCCTAGAAAAAGACAGTGAAGGTCACAACTTCAAGAGCCCCAACAGAGCAAATCCAATAGGCAAGAATTTAAAGGGAGAGGTAGAAAAAAAAAGAACTAACAACAGGAAAATAACATCACAATGATAAGTCATTACATATCAGTTATAACCAGCTGTTTCTCAAAGGTCTACTAACTAGAATATATTAAGAATTTAAAAAAAACAGACCTCCCCCCAATATAAAGATTAATTAAAAGGTGGGCATCTGAAGTGAACAGATATTTCTCAGAAAAAAAAAGCAGCAAATAAACATGAAAAAATGTTCAGGATCGTCATTTGAGAGATGCAGATGAAAACAACACTGAGATTCCATCTCACCTCAGAAAGAATGGGTGCTATCAAGAAATCAACCAATAACAAATGCTGGCAGGGTTGTGGGGAGAAAGGAACCCTTCTTCATTGTTGGTGGAAGTGCAGACTGGTGCAACCACTGTGGAAATCAATATGGAGACACCTTAAACAACTAGGATTAGAAGTCCATTTGACTCAGCTATTTCTCACTGAGTATCTTCCCAAAAGAATTAAAAGAATCATACCACAGTGATATATGCTCACCCATGTTTATAGCAGCAAAGTTTGTAATAGATAAAATTTGGAGACAGCCCAATTTCCATCAACTGAAGACTGGATAAAGATGTGCATTTTATAAAAAAAAAAATGGAGTACTACTCAACAATAAAGTATGAGAAACCAGAGATATTTGTAGCTAAGTGGATGCACATTGAGGCCATACTCTTAAGTGAAATTAATAAGACACATGTAAATAGTGAATAATTTTCCTGGTGTGAAAAGCTAAAAGTGTAAATAAGGATGAAAATGCATAATTGATATGGTGTAATAGGAAGAAAAGGTCTAAAAGAGTAGAAGAAGTGGGAGGTGTAGGGGAAAGATAAAAAGGGAAAAGAAAAATATGTAAAAAGGAAAAACATAGATCCAATGTCTTTGTAAACAGGGAAGGGTGGAGGGGGTGAAGGGAGGGCTAGGGAATGGGAAAAATAAGAACCAAGATAAGTCTTGTAAAGGTACAAAATCCCAATGATGAATGTAACTGTATTGTATACCTAAATTGTACCAATAACCTTAATAAAATTTTTTTTTAAAAAAGTAGAGAGCCCTAGGTAGGAATAGAATGTTTCAGGTTAGTCAAAGGAAAAAATAAAGAAAAACTGGTTTTATCTCTTGGAGATAAGCAAATGGTCTTACAAAGATCTGGCAACTTTGAACTGGATATAATAGACAAATGTACAAGTTCTGACCTTCTGAAAGTGAAGGTGTTAGTCATGTGGAGAGCAGGTGGGAAAACCTAGGGGCAGATGGCCAGTGATGAGGTCATCGCAGTGATCTAAACATGGAATTATAAAGGCTGGGACTAAAGTAGAGTTAGGGTGAAGAAGGCAGGAAAAAATGAGACAGAGAAGGATTTGAGAGAGAAAGAGAAGAGCATCAAAGATCAGAGGAAGGCAGTGGATGGCAAGGGAGTAGGAAAGGAATGGAGACTGGTGTGAGGGACAATCACAACACTTACTTTGAGATATGAAAACTTCAGGAGCATGAAACATTTAATCGCCAATTATCCTTGGGTTAGCAAAGGAAAGATAGGAGGATAGGGGCAATCAGGCCAGCACATATTGATAAAATAAAAGGTCAGAAAGGCATCAAAGTCAAATTTTGACCTTTTCCACAAAATAAACCTTAGGGTTTGGTTGTTAACCTTTGATTTGTTCTGTTGAGTCTTCCTACTTGACCAAAACACTACTTCTGAATAACTGTAGTATTAAATACTAAATATTATAATCTAAATTAGCCAGATTGAATTGCTTCCTCAAAATAAAATATGCACAATATATTTATGTTGATATTTTGTTTTAAAAGTACTGAGAGGGAAAGGTAATCATTATTAAAAGAAAATATTATTTCTTACTAAAAAAAAGCTCTTATTAAACTTTAAAATACTAGCAACATGTTGAAGGGCTCCTTTAAACTACTTTTAAAAAACTTTAGAAAGGGCTGGGGATTTAACTCAGCGGTTTGGTAGCCTGCCTTGCAAGCACAAAGACCTGAGTTCAATCCCCGGTACCAAAAAAAAAAAAAAAAGATGCAGTGTCTGTGTGTGTCTGGACTTGTTTCTGCATCTTCAAATCTTAGAAAAAGAAAAACTTCCAGATGAGTTACCAGAAAATTACAAATAATTCTTGTATATCATTTTTCCTCATGTTTTTCATTTATAGCCAGAACTACATCCCTCCTGTCCCTGTTCCTGAACCTCTCTAACAATCTGTTCTCCACATACATTATTTAAGTTTGTACATCTGCTTAATTTACTCAATATTATGGTGTTACTCTGCATCCATTTTTTCACAGCTGACTTGAGTTTATCTTTCTTTGTTATAGAGTAGTGCTGGGGGCTGATCAGACATCCAGATACCTGTGAGGGCGGAATGAAGGGAATGAAGAGAAACAGACAATATTCAAGATGCAAAGGGACCAGGGGAAGCTTGCCTTTGGTGGGCAACAATCTGTGGGTTGACCCACTTTTACCAGCAAGCAAAAAGCAAGGGGGAAAGGCGGTCTTATGTCATTTGTGTAACAGTAACAGTTGAGAAGATATTTTGAAAAACAGAGAAAAGGTTAAACTTTTACAAAGGGACTGTGTGAAAAGCCAGACGCCTGTCCAAATTAATAAGGGACTAGTATTCTTTTCATAGTCCTCAGCAGATTTATCTTGCAGTGGGAGTACTGTGATTATGAGCTTCACAGCCAGAAAGCACACAGTGTTCCATGTTTTTCTGTTTCCCAAGGCAGGTTACATCAGCTTCAGGACTGTGAGGCATAAGATACAATTTGGCATCTAGTAGTTCCTCACTAGCCTGGTCCCTAACATAGTAGTACTCCATTATGTGTAAATATAATTTTTAAATTCACTAGACTGTTAATAGATATGTAGGCTACTTCCAGGATTCATCTCTTATGAGTTGTGCTGCTATAAACATGGGTATGCATTTATCGCTGTAAATGATGTCTGTAACTCTTTGGGGAACATACCAAGAAGTGGAATAGCTAGGTCAAATAGAATTTTTAGTTTTAATTTTTTGAGGAATCTCCATAGTAATTCTGTAGTGGTTGTATGAGTTTACATTCTCACTAACAATATAGAATGGCTCCTTCTTCTCATAACACTTGTCATAATCTGATTTCTTGATGAAGGTCATTCTTTTTGGGGAAAGATGGAATTTCCTTGTTTTAATTTGCATTTAAAAAATAGCCATTGATGTTGAACATTTCTTCATGTATTTGCTGGCTATTTGTACTTCATCTGTGAAGTGTCTATTTCACTTGCTCATTTTTTGATGAGGTTTTTTATTTGAGGGAGGGTCTAATAATTTTGAGTCCTTGATGTATTTTACATATTAGTCTTCTGTCTGAGGAATCACTGACAAAAATTTGTTCCCATTCTGTAGGTTGACTTTTCACTCTATTGCTTGTTTGTTTTGCTGTGTGGGAGCTTTAAAAAATATGATATAATTCCATTTGTTGATTCTTGTTGCTATTTCTGGTACAACTGGGTGCTATTCAGAAAGTCTTTGCCGATACTTAGGATTTCAAGAGTTTAACCTATTTTATCTTTTTAAGTGATTTTGTTTCAACATTTAGTTCTTTGATCCACTTTGATTATAGTTTAATACATGCTAAGAGATATGAGTCTAGATTCAATCTTCTGCATGTGAATAGCCAGTTTTCCTAATAGCATTTTTTAAAGGGACTATTTTCCCTCCATTGTATGCTTTTGGTCCCTTGTCAAAGATCAAATAGCTGATTGGGCTTGGGGTTGTTTCTGCATCCTCTGTTCTCCTCCACTGATCCTCTTGTTTGTTTTTGTGCTAGTACCAATGCTGTTTTTGTGATGCCTCGCACCTTTTTCTTCCTCTTCTTCCTCGTCATCCCCCTCTTCCTCCCCCCCTCCAGCGTTCCCCCTCTTCCTCCCCCCCTCCCCCTTCTCCCCCCTTCTCCTCCTCCTCCTTCTTCTGTACTGGTGATCAAACTCAGGACCTTGTGCTTGCCAGGCAGGCGTGGCCCTGCTGAGCTACATGCCCAGTCCCCACTTTTGTTACCCAGGATTGCTTTTGCTGTTTGGAGTCTTTTCTGTTTTTATATAAATTTTAGGATTTATTTTTCCAGTTATATGAAAATGTTGAGGTTAGTTTGATTGAACTTGCATTAAATCCGTATATCAGTTTTGGAAGTATGACCATTTTCACTATATTGGTTCTACCTATGCAGGAACAGGGGACATCTTTCCATTTTCTAATGTCCTCTTTGATTGGTATTTCAGAGTACTATAATTTTCATTGTAAAGGCTTTTCCCTTCTTTAGGTTAATTCCTACATATTTTTTCTCGATACTATTGTAAATGGTACTTTTTTCCAATTTCTTTCTCAGTAGATTAGGAATTCTATTGAATTTTATGTGTTGATTTTGCCCTCTGCTACATTACTGAATTTGGTTATTAATTCTAACAGTATTTTGGTGGGTTTTTTGGGTCATCTTTTTGGTGGATTTAGAGGATCATGTCATCTGCAAATATTTGACTTTTTCCTTTCCTATACATATCTCTTTTATTTCTTGTGCTTAACTAATTGTTCTTGCTAATGTTTGTGTACTATGTTGAACACATATAGTGATAATGGACACATCTGTCTTGTTTCCGATTTTAAAGGGAAAGCTTTCATTTTTTTTCCATTTAATGTGATGATGGTAGTAAGTTCATCATAAATGGCTTTTTATCAGGTTGAGATAAGGTCTATATGTTTATTTTCTTCAGCTTTGGATTTGGATTATTCCTGTTTTTCTAGGACCTTGTGGTGCATTGTTAAGTTATTTATTGGTTTGGGTCTGTTTTTGTGATGTAGGCATTTGCAGCTGTTGACTGTTCTCTTAGGACTACTTTAATTGTGTCCCATAAAAAACTGATGGTGAAAAAATAAAAATAATAAATAGGAAAAAAAAAAAGATTGAGACAAAGAAAAAATACCTGTGTTTTTGAATGAATAGCTTCTTTCCAAGATCTGCAGTCTTGGGATCCAGGTAGTCATAATTTTCTCCACCTACCTTTAGGGCCTTTCAGTTTTTGATGTCCTGTCCCTCCAACAGAAAGACCTCCGTCCATGGACCCCCAGACCATGGTTTCAATCCAAGCCAACGTGCATCCTTGCTCTTGCTGATAGATGGGAAATGTGATCAGCCCTTTGGTCTCTGCTGTATGTAGGCCATAGGGTAGGGGTGCGAGTGGGCTTTTGACTTAATGTCTGGTTGCTCCCTTTTCTTTCTGGGCGTTATCCTTGTCCAGGCTTAGGTTCATTGGCTAGTCCTTTTTTTCTGCCCCATACTGAGGGAAGGTAAAATATAGGGCAGGTTTGAAGTTGGTGGTTGGTCCCATCCTGTGTCTGGGTCAGGCCTGCTTGCTCACATCTGGATGGGCCACCACTGTTCTGGTGTGGGCCTGCCTTCTCACACTGGGGGGAGAGGGTACCATGCACCCAGGATAGGCCTACTTGCTCACATTAGGTTAATATGCACCTGGTGTGAGCTTGCTTGCTCATATCAAGAGGGCTGCTGTGAATGTAGTGTGGGCCTGGTTGCTTGCATTGGGGGAGGGATCCTATGCAGATGACCTGGGCTTGCTAGCTGGGGGGAGGCTTTTGTATACTCCTTGTCTAGGTTCACAAGTAACAATTTATAGCATCTCTCTTGTCATTCCCTCCACTTGCAATACACATTACACTTCATTTTCCTTGAACCATGAAAAATTTAGTTACATGTATCATGTTCCTTTATTTCTAAATCCTGAAGTGTGTATTCCATAACAAATAGGGTATACTTTTACCTAACCGTAGCCTAAAGGCCACATTTAGGGAGTTTAATACCTTTACCTAATATGCTATAAAAATTCAAATTCTGCCAATTGTTGAATAATGGCCCTAGCATGCTTCTCTATTCCCAGAGTTACATAGTATATTTAGTTTTCATGTCACTTTTACATTATTGATTAGTTATCTATTACTGCATAAAAGTTATTCCAAAATTTAAGCTTATAATCACACATATTTATTCTTTTACAGTTTTTTTTTTTTTGGACAAGAACTTATATGCCTCTGCCTTAAGATCCTAAAAGGCTGTAATCAAGAGATCAGACTTATCTGAAGGCTTGACTGAAGCAAGGATCCATTTCTAAGATCTCTTGTGATTTTTGGGTTGCTAAACTGAGGGTCTCAGGTTTTTATTGAATGTTTAATGGAAGTCTCCTCAGCCCCTTGCCATATAGACCTAGAATTGTTCATTCATATTGTGATCAGGTGACACATGGTACTGGCCTCCATTGATGTGAGAGTAAGCCAAATGTGGTAATACTCCTGTAATCTCAGGAGGCTGAGGAAGGAGGATCATTGTGAATTCAAGGTCAGCCTGAACATCATAGCAAGACCCTGTCTCGAAAACAAAGAAACAAAGAACCCAACCAACCATGCAAACATACAAACAAAAAACAAAGTGAGAGAATAAGACACTAAGCATGACAGAAGTGGAGTCTTTTTTATGTACAAATGGGAAAATTGCTTCCATTGCTATTGCTGTATTCTATTCATTAGAACTGAGTTGTTACTTCCAGCCCACACTCCAGGGAAGAGAACTATTAGAGGGTGCAGACAGGAAGAATAGGAAACAGAGAATCTGGATCCATTTTAGAAGCTATCTACAATGATGTTCTTTAATCTGAAAAAACTTTTCACTGCATTGAAGAGTATAGCTTAATTATTTTACAGACTGGCCCTTACTATAGGTTTGTATTATGTTTCTTTATGATTAAATTTAGGTTATGCATTTTTTTCTACAGAGGAATTATGAAACTGATGCCCTGTCTTTCTTGGACAGAGGTGCACACTTGAACTCTGACAGTGCAAGTGCGCTGCTTACTTCCAGAGCCCCTCTGCTGCCCCGAGAGAAAGAGAAAAGCCACTGAACCATGGAAGACTGCTGGAAGTCAGTCGGCAGACTAAGGGAATTTATGTTGAGAAGTAGAAACTGGGTACAGCCAAAGTGATTGGCAGCTGGTGCACTGCACCAACTTTCTGGGCAGAGGTGCACACTCTGATAACCCAGGTGCTGCCCCCTCCCCCCATTTTTTCCCTCCAAGTGCTGCTTTGCTGCCCTGAGAGAAAGAAGGGAAGAGCTATTCAGTCACAGTGGACTTCTCAGGCAGTTGGTCAACAGATTGAGGGAATTTATGTTGGGAAGTAGAGACCTGGTCCAGCCAAACTCTGCTCCCAGGTCCACCCAGAGCTATTAAAATTGTCCCTGACTACAAAGGGCTGGAAGTGCTCCCTCTGCTCTGTGACCAGAGACATAGGTGGAGAAGTGGACTTGGCCAGTGACATGAAGGGTACACTCCACCCTGCACTGGGACAGTAGACAAAAGCAAAGGGCACTATAGCAGCTGAGAGAGTTGTGTGGACAGGATCACAGAGGAAAGACTTAGGCCAGAGATACCAGGAAGGCTGCTAACTGGGAAAGGGCTCTAGCTTTCAAACCCAGAAGTCAGAAGCAGTCCCTTGTCCAACACCGGTCCTTCTATAGACCTGACAAGGCTTCACAAAGCATTTATAGGCTCTGCCTTGGACACTAACACAGAATTACACAAGAGGAATTTTAGTATTTTTATTATATTATCTTCATTTTTCCTTCTTTGCTTGATTCATTTCCCTGCCTTGGTCTGTGTGTTGTTTTTCCTGTGGTTGTTGTTTAGGTTTTATACACTTATACTTGTCCTATTCTATTCATCATCTTTCTCTCTTTCCCTCAACTATCTTTCTTGATTTAATGAAACTTTCATGTGAAGGAACAATGTCTCCTGCCTTCCTGATTCACTTCAATATCCTGCTGCTTCCTGTCCTTTCCTCCGATATCCCAAACCTGGAGTGTTCATCCTTTCCCCTCCAGCCTTGCTTCTATATTTCTCTTCACACATATCTTGTTTAATCCCCTATTCATCTTAAATTTCCCTCCCACAGTATAAAATCACTGAATAATAGTTTCTGATTTAAGTTGGCCCTAATAATACAATGATAGAGCCTGCTCATATGGTTAAAGGTATTTAACATACTTGTTAAAGGAAAAAAATACAAGAAAAAGAGACAATAATTATAAATGTATATGCAGCAAATATTGGTACATTGAACTGTATAAAGCAAACATCAACAGACATTAGAAATCTAATAAACACAAACACAATTATAATGGGGGACATTAATACCCAACTGTCACAAACAGATAGTTCACCTAAACAAAAATATCAAAAAAGTAATACCAAAACTGAACCAAACTTGTGAACAAATGGACTTAGTAGATGTCTACAGTGTTCTATTCCAAAGCATCAGAAAACACATTCTTCTCAGTGGCGCATGGAATATTTTCAAAATAGACCACATACTAGCCCATAGGACATGCCTAAGAAAATGGAAAATGATTGAAATTATCCCATGAATATCATCTTACCATAGTGCAATGAAAATGGAAATCAACAGCAAAAGAAACCACAAACACTCCATAAACTCTTGGAAATTAAATGACACCCTCCTGAACAACCAATGGGTCACAGATGAAATTAAAGAAGAAATGTAACAGTATCTACAGTTAAATGACAGTGATGACACAACATATTGCAATTTATGGGATGCAGTAAAAGCAGTCCTAAGTGAGAAATTTATAGTGGTGAACTCTCATATCATGAAAATAGAGTGAGCTCAAATAAGCAACCTAATGTTGAATCTCAAACTTCTAGAAAAAGAACAAGAGGGTGTGGACCAGAGTGGTGCAGCTTCAGGCAGATCCAGCCAGAGTCCCACCCTGACCTCAGCTGCTTGGGCACAGAGGCCCAAGCAAGGTTCTGACTGGAAAAGAGCTGCACAGATGCACAAGCAACAGCCAGAGGCTTATCCTGATACCATTGGCAAGTGCTCAGAAATCCTAGCCAGAAGCCTCCTCAGACACCAGGGACTGGGGTGCACTGCCCCCAGCCAAAGGCACTCCCAGACAACAGCTACATAGGGGGGCAGGCCCTAGCCACAGGCACATCTAGATACCATCCCAAGAGTTCACAGGCCCCATCCAGAAGCCTGTACAGACAACAGGTAAGCTCAGATATTCAGAAGGTCACCATTCTAAACCCAGGAATTGGTGTACTAGTGAGCAGCAGAGTAAAGGCTGCTCAGTGGCTTTCTGAGAATTGAAGATCCTTGGGTTAGCAAAAAGTCACCTCAACAAAGGCACAGCAGGCTGCATCTGTTGAAATGAGAAGACATGTAAAGAAGTCTCAAAACCAGACTTCTGGATCACCTAAGGCAACCCCAAAGGGCAACAAGATGGAACAATCTGATGCTCAACTCTCTGGACTGCCTGAACTGGCAACAAAAGAGAATCTTGAAAAAATGAAATCAGAAATAATTTCTCAGATACAGAGATTGTGCCCATAGTGCAAGACATGATTAGTCTAGGACAGATGCACATTAAAAAAAAAAAATAAAGGAGCTGAGGACTATGATGGAATTTCCAAGTAGGAAACAAATGGAATCCATAAAGCAGATGCAAAAAAAGATTTCCAGGAGATTAAAAACTCCATTGAAAGTTTTCCATCAGAATGAACCAATGTGAAGACAGAATTTCAGATAGAAGATAGGATTGCAATTAGTGACCAGGAAAAGAAAAAATTCTGTAAAATAGTAAGGGGCCATAAGAAATCAATCCAACAGCTGCTAGATGCTTCAAAGAACAACATAAGACTGATCTGAGTCAATGAAGAAATAGGAGCGAGTGCATACAACAAAATAACTGTCCACAGAAGTAATGGCAGAAAACTTCCCAAGTAGGGGAATAGCACTTGGCATACAGATAAGTGAGACACATAGGACTCCAACTAGCCATGATAAAAAAAATCTACATGTAGGCACATAATAGTTAAGATTCCAGAAACCCAACAGAAGAATATAATTCTAGAAGCAGTTAGAGAAAAGAAACAAATCAAAAACAAAGGAAAACTCATAAAAATCACAGCAGACTTATCAACACAAACCCTCAAGATAAAAAGAGATTGGAGTGATGTATTTCAAGCCCTAAAGGAAAACAACCAAGCCAGACTGAGGTACCCCGCAAAACTATCTTTCAAAATTGATGGAGAAATAAGATACTTTCATGACAAAGAGCATCTTAGGAACTTCATGAATACAAAACTAGCACTCCAAAAAATTTCAGACAATATCCTAGGAAAAGACAAAGAGGATCACAACCCCAGAAAGCCCAGCAGAAGGAACCAACCCATCAGGCACAACAACAAATTCAATGCAAAAGGGGAAATCCAACAAAATGGAAAAGTCATAACAACTATAAGTCAATATATATCAGTTATAACCATCAATGTTAATGGACTCAATTCACCAATCACAAGAAGTAGACTGGCAGAATGGGCCAAGAAGCAATATCCAACAATATGAGGCATACAAGAAACACACTTAATTAAAAAAGTAACTCATAGACTGAAAGCTAAAGGGTGGAAAACAATACTCCATGCAACAGGAATCTGAAAAAAAGTAGTAGTAGCTATCCTACTGACAGATGAAATGGATTTCAAACCAACACTGATTGAGAGAGAAAGAAGGACACTACATTCTTATAAAGGGAACAATCCAAGAGGTGGAGATGATAATCATAATTATATATGCACCAAACAATAGTGTACACAACTATATAAAACAAATACTAATGGACATGAAAAGTCAAATAAGTACTAATACAATACTGGTGGGGGACCTCAATACCCCACTGTCACAAATAGATCAACTAGACAAAAAATAAACAAACAATGAAATGTTACAACTCCATCAAACTCTTGAACAAATTAATTTAACAGATGTTTACAGAGTGTTCCACCCCACAAAATCAGAATGCACATTCTTTTTTGGCTGCTCATGGGTCATTATCTCAAAGACCATATACTTGCTCATAGAATGTGTTTAAGTAAGCGCAAATTGAAGTGATCCCCTGTATATCAGACCATAGTGCAATGAAATTGGAGATCAGAAGCAAAAGGAACCACAAAAATTTAAAAAACAAATGGAAATTGAACAACACACTTCTGAGTAGCCAACGGTCACAGAGAAAATTTTAAAAACTCAGACAGTTTCTACAATTAAATGACAATGTCAGTACAACATATTGGAATCTATGGGACACAAAGAAAGCAGTCTTACATGGGAAATTCACAGCAGTGAATACTCATATTAGGAAAACAGAGGCAGTTCAATTGAACAACCTGATGCTGAACCTCAAACTTCTAGAAAAAGCAGGACACACCCAAAGCTCATACAAGGGAGGAAATTATCAAGACCAAGGCAGAAATTAATGAAATGGAGACCAAGAGAATGATACAAAAATCAATGAAGCCAAGAATTGGTTCTTTGAAAGAATAAAAAACATTGACAAACCCTTAGTCAATCCTATCAATAAAAGGAAAGAAAAAGCCCAAATCTATAGGAAAGAAAAGTGTAAAATTGCAAAAGACCCAGTAGAAATTGAGAGAATCATCAATACTTTGGAACCTATATGCCAGTAAGATGGAAAACACAGAAGAAATGGAGAGATTCCTAGATACATATGAATTACCAAAGTTGAACAAAGAAGACCTAAAAGTTCTAAATAACCCAGTATCAATCAACAAAATTAAAAATGTAATTAAAAACTTACCAACTAAGAAAACTCTGACACTGGTGGCTTCACTGCTGAATTCTACAAGGCATATAGAGGAACTATTGCCACTACTGTTTAAACTCTTCAATGTAATTGAAAGGAAAGCAATACTCCCAAATTCATTCCGGGAAGCAAGCATCACCTTGATCCCCAAAGCAGAGAAAGACTCATCTGAAAAAGGCCAATCTCACTAATGAATATAGATGCAAAAATCCTTAATAAGATACTGGCAAACAGAATGCAGAAGAACATCAAGAAGATAATACACCCTGACCAAGTGGGATTCATCCCAGGGATGCATGGGTGGTTCAACATATGCAAATCAATAAATGTAATACACTATATTAATAGAGCCAAGGACAAAAACCGTATAATCATCTCAATAGATGTAGAATAAGCATTCAACAAAATTCAACATGCATTCATGATAAAAACCCTACAAAAAATTGGAATAGATGGGCTCTACCTCAACCTGATAAAAGCTATCTATGAAAAACCAACAGCCAATATAATACTAGATGGTCAAAAACTGAAATCCTTCACACTAAAATCAGGAACAAGACGAGGATGTCCATTATCTCCTGTTCAATATAGTTTTGGAAATATTAGCCATAGCAATTAGACAAGAGAGAGAAATAAAAGGAATAAAGATAGGAAATGAAGAAGTAAAACTGTCATTATTTGCAGACGACATGATACTCTATATAGAAGACCTGAAGAACTCCACCAAAAGTCTTATAGACTTAATAAACAGATTCAGTCAAGTAGTTGGATACAAAGTCAACACACAAAAATATGTATCTTTCCTGTAAATGAACAAGAGACTTATGGAGAGAGAAATGGAGCAAACAATTCCTTTTACAGTAGCATCCAAAAAAATTGAAATTCCTAGTAGTCAACCTGACAACAGCAACAACAACAAAAAAAATCAAAGACCTCTACTCTGAAAACTATAGCATTCTGAAAAAAGAGCTCAATGAGGTTATCAGAAAATGGGAAGACATACCTTCCTCCCAGATAGGAAGAACCAACATAATGAAAATAGTCATACTTTCAAAACTGCTATATAGATTCAATGCAATCCCAATAGAAATTCCAGCAGCGTACTTCACAGACCTTGAGAAAACAATCCCAAAATTCATTTGAAACCAGAAGAGCCCTAGAGTAACAAAACAATCCTAGGCCACAAAGATAAGGTAGGGAATATAATAATCCCCATCTTAAAAGTATACTACAAAGCTATTGGGATAAAAGCAGCATGGTTCTGGCATAAAAACAGACCTGAGGACCAGTGGAACAGATTAGAAAATTCAGAAACATCTCTAGACACACTCAGCCACCTCATCTTCCACAAAGGAGCCAAACACCCTCAGTGGAGGAAAGATAGCCTCTTTTTTTTTTTTTTTTTTTTTTTTTTGGTACTGGGGATTGAACTCGGGTCCTTGCATTTGCAAGGCAGGCCACCGAACCACTGAGCTAAATCCATGGCCCCTTAGCCTCTTTAATAGGTGGCGCTGTATAAATTGGGTTTCAACTTGCCAAAGATTAAAACTAGACCGTTATTTCTCACCATGCACTAAACTTTAATCAAAATGGATTAAAGATCTAAATATTAAAACAGAAAGACTAAACCAGCTGGAAGAGAGGTTAGGTAGACCTCTTGAAGACATTGGCATAGAAAAATATTTTATGAACAAAACCTCAGTCGCAAGTGGACTAGCACAAACAATAAGTAGGATGACTTCTTATTAAAAAGCTTTTGCACAGCAAGAGAAACTACCAACAAAGTGAAGAGGCAATTCCCAATGTGGGAAAAAAGTTTCATCAGATGTTCCTCAGACAAAGGTCTGAATACATAAAGACATCAGACCTCCCAAATTTAAAGAACCAATCCCAAAATGGGCATCTGAAATGAACAGGCATTTCTCAGACAAAGAAGTAGAAATATCACCTAAGCATACAAAAAAATGTTCAACATTTGGTCATTTGAGAGATGCAAATGGAAACAATGCTGAGATTCTACCTCACTCGGGAAAGAATGGCTATTATCAAGAAATCAACCAACAACAAATTCTGATGAGGCTTGGGGGAAAAGGAGCTCTTCTGCATTGTTAGTGGGTATGCAGACTGGTGCAACCATTGTGGAAATCAGTGTAGAGATTCCTCAAAAAATTAGGATTAGAGGTCCTGTTTGACTCAGCTATTTCCTTGCTGGGTATATTCCCACAAGAATGAAAAGCATAATACCACAGTGATATATGTGCACCCATGTTTATAGCAGCACAGTTTGTAATAGCTAAAACTTGGAAAAAACCCAAATGGCATCAACTATTGAAGGGATAAAAATGATGTTTTTTTAATACAGAGTGCTACTCAGCGATAAAGATAAGCTTGAGATCTTTATAGCTAAATGGATGAAACGAGATTAAACTTGTAACTGAAATAAATCAGACAGATATGCATAAATGTCACATTATCTCTCTATTGTGAGAAAGTGAAAGGATAAATAAGGACCAAAATGTATAATAAACAATATGAAATAGAAAGAAACTGTTCAAAAGAAAAGGAAAACTGAAAGAGGGAGGGGGGAAAAGGAAGGGAAAAGGGGAAAAATTGTGAAACAAGGACAATACAGAAACAAATCTTCTGTAAGTTAGTGGGGAGGAGAGTTTGAAGAAAGGAAAAGGAAGTGGGAAAAAATAGGAATCGACCTGTATCATGTACAGGTACATACTCCCTTTGATGAATGTGAATGTTATGTATATTTAAATTGTACCAATTAAAATCATTTTTAAAAGTAAATTTTCTTTTACTTCACTGAGCATAACAGTTCTATGAGTCTTTAATAATTACAACATTTGGGTCATTTTAGGATTGAGGTTCTCAATTTTTCCCCCTTGGGAATTGGCCACATTGTCTTGGGTGTTTATGTGCCATGCAATTTTGATCTGTACCTGGAGATTGTAGATATTATATGTGATGATTTTGGATTCAGTATATTTATTCAAAGGGTACTAATGCTATTTTTGGAAGGACACTAATTTGATTAAAGTCAAACTATAGACTGTGTTCCACCTATGAGAATCTTGACTGTAAAAACCTTCAATTTTTTTTTGCCACAGTGTAATCTTTTTGTAGTCTGAACCAAATATGTGCAGTTCATGTTAGCCATAAATTCAGATAGAAATCAAATCAGAATTGGGATGCCTCTCCACTGTGGGATCTCTGTTTCACTCTCTTTGGGGCTAGCTAGCCTGGACTTCTTCTCTAAGTCCTCAAACCAAGAATACAGTATATTAAAAAATAATCTGAAATGGAAAATAATCTCGCTTGAGTAGCTGGGATTATAGGCATATACCACTACTTTAAATGATTTTTAGGAAATAAAAGGATGAATCATATAATCAAAACTTCCTAAGAGCATAAAATTGAATAGAAATCAATGATATTTAGGCTTACTTTTCATGTATTATTGGTTAGAAAATTCTTGTGAATTTCCACTGAATCATGATATAGTTTAGCAAAGTTATCAGTAAAAATCGTGCTTTTGAACTAAGAGTGTACTCAAGAGATTTGGTAGTTTGAATACTGAACAGTAAAGTAATATAATCTATAATAAAATAATCATGCTTTTTCCTTTTTTTTTCATTGTATTTGAAGTCACTAACATGACTGTAGGTAATTATAAGCTACTGTTTCCAAAGTAACATTTACTAAATGTTGACTATACTTTTGCACTTGCATGCTTCATAAACCATAAACTGTACTAGTCTGACAGGTATAAAAAGAACACAGCTAATTTTGGGTACTTACCATCATTGGCTATTATTTATAGAAATAAGACTTTTAGTCTTAGGCAGCTGTGAAACCATTTATTAAAGCAATTCTAGAATATGTTTTCAGAAAGGCCATTAGTATAAGAAAAAATATATGGCTTCTATGGCAAGATAATTTATTGAGATATTAATTCATAATTTGTGTTGCTGCAGATTTTTTACCTGTCACCCTTACAAGATGGTAGCTTACCTGGCATTTGCAAGTTATCTATGAATTCATTCATGTATTAACTTATTGATGAATACAGTGTCTCCATGTTGCAGTAATTGTGCAGAGGCCCAACCTCCAAACACACGAGACTTTTGGGAAATATTTGTGATTTAACCATGACAGTAACCATTTAATTAGTTTTTCTATTTACAAAATTTATGATTGAGGACAAAAAAAGCCCTCAAATGAGCACAGCAGAAGAGTTATAGAATCTTCTTACAAAGTAGATACATGCTTTCTTATGGAATTGAAATCTGGGTTCAGTGACTTGTGCAAAATCATAGAGTTCTTCTGCATCATCTGCACTCTGTTTTGAAGCTCATCCTTGAAAATGAAGGTATTTTTGGAAATATCAGTGAACAAGTTTCTTCTCTCCAAGCATGGCATTATTCTGCTTGAATACTTTTGAGGACTCTCCCTACTTGTACATAGGAATCCTTGTGTTTGGCAGCAGTGATACCATACAATTCTGTGAGGTAATGGGTACAAGAATCCCTTTTGTAGATGATAACAAAGTTCTTTAGACTCTGTCCTTATTTTTTTGGAGGCTTTTCAACATTTGCTTGTCTTACTTCTGTACTTTTCATCTGCTGATGTCTCCCAGTTGCGTTTGGATATGGAAATCCTAGCCATCCATCTGACAGTTGTTATCATAGGAGTGGGAGGCTAGCCCAACAGTTACTCCTGGACTGTACTTATTAAGTTATTCTTCTTTGAAAGAGGACCATGGAGGTTTCTCATGAACAATACAGGACTGTGAAGAATAAAGCATTTTGATCTGGGTTAGTGGTGCACACCTGTAATCTGCAGGTTGAAGCAGGAGGGTCACCATGAGTTGCAGGCCAGCCTGGGCTACTTAGTGAGTTTAAGGCCAGCCTGGAATACATAGTGAGACCAAGTATCAAAAAAATAAAGTATTTATATTTTTCATCAACAGATATTGTGCTAATTCAGAGATTCCTGAACTATTTTTAGCTCATGGTATCATTAATTTATTAATTTTTTCACAGTATCTTGCAGCAAAACATGGAGATACCATAAATGAAACAAAAATAGCAAATAAATCCACAAACCCTAACAGTTCCACTTGTTATTAGTTGCAATCACTTTAATAGTCAAGTAGTTATTTGTAAAGTAAATAATACAGAGTCTACTGAAAAAAATGTATATACACTTCAGGAAAAGAAAAACTTGTATAAATATTTTAATAATAAATTTATTGAGATATCATTATATTAATACAAGTTACCTTTGGCCTCTACAATTACAAGAGGTGCTTGAAGTGGTGGCCATTAGCTTCCAGATGTTTCTTAGTATGGCAAACTGCTGCTTGGGTAACCTTGGTCATTTAAATTACTGTGCATGCATTTTCAATTTCTTTTCGAAGACCCAGCAGCGTAGTGAGTTTTTTGCAATATACAATATCATGTAGGGTCTCCCATGTAAGGGTAACACCATCCATTGAAAAAAATTCATACTGTTTTTCTTTTCCGGAAATATATATACATTTTTGGGTGGATTCTCTCTATAAATAGAAAAAAAATCACACTTTTATTCTTTAATAAACTAATTACTAGATGTTGGGGTAGAGCTCAGTGATAGAGCACTTGCCTCCCTACCGTGCTTGAAGCCCTGGATTTGATCCCCAGCACTGTAAAACCAAACAAAGCCGAAATCTAATGGAGGTGTGTGTCCACTGGGCACTGCTCACCTCCCCACCTCAGATTCAGACTGGACACCGCCATTCTCATTTGTGTTCCACACTGAGTTTCCATGGGCTGCTTGTTTTATTTTTATTATAGCAACTGCTAAAATTTCAGAATTGCAAAGACAGGAATGTCTCTAAAGAGAGAGCAGCACGATCTGATGATGCTGTGATCCTCCTGGAGATAGTAGCGTGGTGTCTGACAGATGCTGCGGTGCTGTCCTAAAAAAATGTTAGTATCTTGCTTGGTCTCTGTGAGACGCAGAGGACCCTGCGGCACAGTGTGTCAACTGCCCTGCCAAAGAAAAGCACATTCTAAAGAAAAATCCCAGCCAGTCAGGCAGGTGGGTAATTAGGTAGATTCAGTACTTGAAGCTAGACTAATGAGATTTTTTTTCTTGTGTCTGTTTAGTATCTGAATCCACTTTTATATTTGGGAAATCTGTACTGTATGAGGTTTTTTGGGGGGGAGATGGGGACAGAATGCAGCTTTCTCTATGGAATCTAAATAGACTTTAAAATTGCCAGGTGTGGTGGTGTAAGCCTGTTGTTCCAGCACTCTGGGAGTCAAAGGCAGGAGTATTACAAATTTGCGCCCAAGTTGGCCAACTTAGTGAGATCCTGTTAAAAAATTATATATAGACACTGGGGTGATTCAGTGAGAAGGCCCAGAATTCAAACCCAATACCACAAACCAACAAAACAAAGACTTGAAACCTATTTCCTACCCTCTCTTAAAGTGAATGTCTGGACGCAGCATGTGGGTGTGGCCATCAGGCCCATGAGTCTCAGACTCAGAGTCCAAAGTAAGCCAGAAACAAAAGGTCAGGAGCATTGATCTGTCTGACCTGGAGTGTCAGTGTGCATGCGGTGAGTGAGGCCATGGGGTCAGTGTCACGCTGGCAGAATGAACACTTGTGGCTGTAGACCTATTATGTAGTGTTGTCCTCATTGGACTGTTTCTGTGGCTGGATTTGGGTTGTGATTTTGGTGGTGTAGCTTCCCTTGCTTTTTAAATTTTCTTCTTGTTTTTTGTTTATTTGTTTTTGTGGTATTGGACAATGGAGATAGAATCCAGGATTTTATACATGATAGGCAAATGTTTATCACTGAGCTGTACCCCCAGTCAAAGTCTCCCCCACCTCTTTTTTTGTACCGGGAATTGAACTCAGGTCCTTGTGCTCGCCAGGCAGGCGGCAGAACCATTGAGCTAAATCCCTGGTCCTAAAGCCTCCCCTTTTTAATGTCTATCCTAAATGTGGTTCCCTAGTGTTCCTGTATATGTGGACAACCAGATGTCCTCACAATTAATTCCTTTCTCTTTTTAACTCAACCTAACTACTCTTTTTTTTTCATTGTTTATTGGTACATTTGAAGCAAATAATACAGTTACATTTATCATTGCGATCTTATACATTTACATGATATATCTTAGTTCTTGTTTTTTCCTCATACCCCTGCCCTCCCTTCACCCCCTTTGCCCTTCCTTATTTACAAAGACTTTGTTTCCATTTTTTCTTTTCCCTTACTTCCTACTTTTAAAGATGGACTAAATAAAAAGGAGATCTTTTCTGATCTCCACTATTTGTTTGGGGTACGGATATTTTGGCAGCTCCAGAAATCATTAAATTCATATTTCTCAGTAGCACATTCTCCACAAGGTCAAATCTATGAGTATGTGGAAGTCAAAGGCCTGGCTCACTAAGCAGAGGGAAATGAGTACAGAGTCTTCGTGCACCAACTTATGCAGGGGAAATATCAGAAAGCATGTTGGCTGCTTGAAGAGAGGAGAGGAGCAATATCAGGAAATAGAACCTTAGACACATACCTAGGACTGAAGAATAAGTTGTGAAAGAATTGTTGTGCTGTTTTGAAGTAAAACAAGTTCCTTAAATGAGGAGTAGGTGAAAGTGTACCCCACAGAAGATACTAGTCTTTTCTTGCTTCTATAGAATAGAACACGTATTTTTTTTCTATTCACTATGTCATATAAATTGAATCCATATTATTGAAATTATAAGTTCTTTGTCTTACATGACCCTTAACACTTTTAGATATGACCCATGTCATCACTTGGTCAGTGAAATCATGATGTCATGTATGCATGCCAATGTTAGGTATACACAGGCTCATGGGAGTTCCACATTCTTAGGAAAGCAGTGTGGGAATTTTTGACTCGCCTCTTAAATGTTAGGAAACATTATAATTCATATTGCCTATTCAAAAGTAATTACTAATTCCAGCAATGTCCTTAAAGGCACATAAATATCTTTAATGTGAAATCTCATCCTCAATTATCTATCTTCAGTTTAAGTTATTTTAATTATACTCTAGGGTTCTAATCTGTCCACCTATCATGTTGACCTATATACTCTACGTAAACTGTCTTATGTGTGTTGTTTTAAAAATTGAGTTTGTGTTTCCAAACTATTTCTCTCTAATGGGAAGAAGGTAGGTTCATTCAGATAAGGAAATATTTACTTTTTCGCAATGCTAGGGTAATATAATACTTTTCACAGCATTGAAATTATTGGTTTTGAATTTAGGTCAAGTCAATTAGTGGACTCATTTTTTCTTTCTAGAATGGTTAAATGACAGAGAATGAAACTATTTGGTTGGGAAAGAGGTCCTAGAGTTTAGTGGAAGAATGATGCCATGAGTTAACTGGCACACTGGAGTCTGCCTTTAGGCACTTGGTATAAAGAAGCTTAAGAAAATTATGCTTATGCCTTTAACAAGTGTGCTAGGTTATCAGAGCCCTTCCCATCTGAAAACCTGCATTTCCAGTACTATCTGTTCACCCATAAATTCTGAGCAACCACCCTGTGGAGTATTAGTATTATTATTATCTTTCTACCAAGAATTTTTGTGACTTTGTCATTTGGCCCTACTTCTATTTCTTTAGCACTCATCTCCTCTTTTTTCTCTCATTGAGTTTATTGGTACATTTTAGGTATACAGAACAGTTACATTCATTGTTGGGATCTCGTACCTCTACATGACAGGTCTTGGTTCTCATTTTTCCCCTTGTCCCTGCCCTCCCTTCACCCACTCCTCCCCTCCCCATTTACAAACACTTTATTTCCATTTTTCATTTTCTCGTATTTTTTTCGTCTCTTATTACCTTTCCCCTACCCTTCCCACTTCCCCTACACTTTTACCCCTTTCTTCCTATAGCACTCATCTTCTCTTTGATGCAGAATTATCTTGTCATTTGTGCCCCAATCGCCCTTGGTGAAGGTATAGGTTCTGCTTTGTTGTACGTTTCTATTTCTGTCTTTTACTTTGACTGCATACCGAGTCAGTGGTAGTATTACTGCTTATCGTCTTTGTTACTGCCACTTTGCAGGGATGCTGAAAATGCTCTTAATGAAAGTTAATTGAATCCCATGTATTTGTGTATATATGGTGAAACGGTGTCTGGATTATTTTAAACCAGATTGTATATGTCTTGATTTTCACTTTTATAGCACTGTATTATATGAGATTGGCATTTTAATTCACTGAATATTTGGTTTCATCTAGAAAACATTGCTTCTTTTCTAGATTAAAAATATTTTTATTATTACATCCTAAGCTTTTCAGTGTGACATTGAGCAAGTTTCTTAATCTCTCTGTTAAGTGAAGAAAACACTTCCAGATTCAGAGAAGTTGTGAGGACTATATTGGTCCATTCGGTGTATACATTTTCTCCAAACCATGGCACGGATGAAATGAAGAAAATGGATGAACTGAAGTTGCATCCAGAATGCATTTAGATTAGTCAAAAAGGGAATGTTTATTGAGTTCCTGCTAAGGTCTCAAGCAATGTGCTAGAGAATGGGGAATAGAGATGAATAGCTTGCTGTCTCTATCTTGGGGACGTTAGTCCAGAAACCTGGCACGTAATATAGACTCAGAAACTGTTCATTCCTTTGTTTCCCTCTTTAGCTTATCCATTTTTTAAAACCAGGGTTTGGAATGGAATGGGGGAAAAGCTGTACATTTTATATTTATTTCTCACATGATATTTAAATTCGAAGGTAAACTTTATTTCAGGAGTTCTAGTGAAAGCGTGTGTCATTCTTTTCCTTCCTTCCTTCCTGCCCCGCCCCCCTGCACTTTCTTTCTTTTTGTGCTAGAAATTGAACTCAGGAGCTTGTGCTTGCCAGGCAGGTGAGCTACATCCCTGGCCCATGTGTCATTTCTTACTGGAGAAAGGGATGATACAATTTGAAAATAATAAGGCCAGACAGCAGCCCTAGATCACATGGGAGTCCTCTGTTCCCAGAACTATGCTGTGAGAGTAACAGATCTGATGTTCTCCCAGCCTGAGAACAGCACTTAAGATTTCCTTATCTTATAAAGAAAGAAAAAGTTCAGTTTCACCAGCAGAGAAACAAAGTAAACACAATGATTAGTTTTCCCAGTGCTGTAGTTTTATATATGTTTACAAGCATTAAAACAATTGCTTCTGCTGCTATTTTCCAAACTAGCCACCCAGTGTATTTGGCCTTCAGGAAAACTGTCAGCCAGTTTTGAAACTTTCCGCTGGCCAATCGGCTTTGACACTTCATCTTGCCCTACTGCTTTGCTGCTCACTTGGCACTGCATGTCTGTGTCAATCAACTGCGTATGTTGAAAGTTGTGACTACACATTGCTGCTTGTTCTTCAGCTGAGCAGTCCAGTGATTCAGTCACAAAGATATATTTAACTGTTTATAATTTTTAATACATCAAGCTTAGAAATTCACAAAATGCTGGACTTTTCAGGCATCAAATATCGGTTTCTTGTCATTGTGGAGTTTGAGTAGGTCTGTTAACATAGTGAACGACGAACAATTAACTGTATTCAACATGAAAAATTGTAATTTAAAGGTATTTTCTCAAGATTAAACAATAGGTGTATACATCCAACAAACATGGATGCTTTGTACTTTTCATGCCCTAGAAGTAAAATGGGGAAATGTTGCTGGAAGTTATTCATACTCCAAATACAGTAACACATAATTACAAAATAAAGTGAGAAGTACTTTACTGGAGGGAAATAGAAGTTGCTATAGAAACACAGAGGCGTGGAGGTGGTGCTTGCGATATCAGGGAGTACTTCAGAGGAGGAGTGTCAGGGATCTCTAACGGAGAGCAACTTATTAAGAAAGGACAGACATAAAATAGTGGCGTCAAAGGAGGTCACAACTTCCAGGAGCAAAGATCCAGATCTTTCTTTGTTTCTCCTTTTATATCCTACACAGTGAGCTGTTACATGTCACTAGTCACCAGCTACGTTAATCATTACAGAAGTTAAAACACTGCAGAGATTATACTTGGCAATAGTAAATTTTGTTTCTGGAGCCAAGCTATGGCAAGCATATGTCTGAATAAACATACTCCGGAGACATTCTTTCCTTATCTGCAAGGAGCAGGGAGCGCCTGGAACCCTGCAAGTGCATGTCCAGGAGATCATCTTTGATCTCTTGCTATCAGGCCTTCCTAGCAACTATGTAAATACACACACAGGTCCCCCAGCAGTCTCCTTCACCGAGACAGTTCCATCAGAGGAGAAATTTGATATTTAATAGAAGATAAAGGAATTGCATGTTAGAAAAGTAAGGGAAGCAATTCTTATTAGTAGATGAAAAAAGAACCTTATAAGCATCGAGACATAAAGGCGTTGCCAGGGATGTCAAGAATTCTTTTCGATTGCAAGATGAGCAGGGAAGCTGATAAGGTTGGTGGTGCCCTGCTCATGAACAGTTTATGCAGTTCTATGTAGTTGGAACATTGTCTTGTGGGTGAGAGCCACACGTTGCTTTTAAGCAAATTTGTAAAAGTCTTGTGTTTGTACTGGCATTGGTTGATTTGGCCAGCTGTCATTTTCTCTCTGCTTACTATAAGAATCTTTAAAGACCTTCAGCTTCTAGGCTTGAGAACCATTCATGGTCTTCAACTGGAGGACGCCTGCAGGACATATGGGGCTAATTCCGCGGCAAAGGGCATTCAAGATATGTAGTGGGAGGAGAATTTCTGTCGTCTCTGTAGTCTTAGGAGAAATAACATAAAGATGATCCAGGAGCAGCATCGAGAGATCTGCATGACTGCTAAAATTTTTATGAGCATAAAATATGCTTGTAGCAATAAAATTGATTTGTAATTGTGACTATTCTATTCCTCTGCAGTATTATGAATTAAGGAGTGCATCCAGTGGCACCAATGCAAAACTTGACTCATTAATAGACAAAAATTTGTCTACTCAGAGAGTACAAGTCATTATTTAATACTCATTCTAAACTTACCACATTAAAATAAAAAGCTGAGGAAACCTTGTAGTCAAAGGCCACGTGAGTGATGACGGTTATGGTAGACTCCCCAGCATCTGCTCCCATATCCCCATGTTGGGAAGCAATGGTGTAATATGGAAGAGTAGGCCTAAGCTCAAGAAATGCCTATGCCTCCAATAAAGGAAGTGTTCTTTTACTCCCCCCCCCATCGCTAGTGATAGGTTCAGGAGCTATTATATGACTCAATTCCAGACAATGAGGTAATGAAATATAAGTGGTTTCCTGGAGCCATTATAGAAACTTTGCCTTCTTTTGAAAATGCTAGATGAAAATGAGAACCAAGACCTGTCATGTAAAGGTGCAAGATCCCAATGATAAATGTAACTGTACTGTATACCTAAAATGTACCAATAAATTCAATGAGAAAAAAAAAGAAAAGAAAATGCTAGATGAGAAACCACTCTCTCTCCCACCCAATGTAAACATCGAGGAAGCCCCTAGTTTTGATGGCATTTAGAAACGAAGTTAAGTTGAAACTCTGTGCTGACAGGACCGAGGTTTGTGTAGTGCTTGAGTATCCAATTTTGATAATCAAAACTCTTCTTTAAAGTAAAATGGTTTAAATGTTTTCATGCTTCCTTTATACTTTATTGTGTAATCATGCTATTCAACTCTACTACTTTCTTCCAAAAATTCCCTTGATTCTTAGGTCATTGTTCTGTACTTATTTAAGAAATTAATGCCTGATGTACATATCTTCTCTAGTCAAATCCTGTGCTTCTCTAGAATAATTTCAAGATTCCAGGGATGTCATATTCAATATTCTTTATCAGGTACAGTGAACTCTAATGACCTCTGTTCCTTCCCAGTACTGCTTTGAGAAATCACAGTCTCATAAAATCTACTATTCTCTCTTAAAAAAAATTTATTTTTTTGGAGACAGTGTCTTGCTGTACGGTTCAGGCTGGTTGAATTCACTGTGTAGCCCAGGCTGACCTGGATCTCATGACGATCCTCCTGTCTCAGGCTTCTGAGTGCTGAGATTACAGGTGTGTGCCACTATGCCCAGCTTACTATTCCATTTTCTGACAACAAAACCATATCCTTGACAATCATACATTTCTCTCACATATTCCAAATTCTCTCCTCTTTTTTTTTTTTTTTTCTCATTACATCCTCCTAGCTCTGGCTTCCTTCCTAGTTTTTTTTTTTTTTCCAGCTTTAATTGAGTTTATTGGTACATTTTAGGAATACAGTACAGTGACATTCATTGTTGGGATCTTGTACCTCTACATGACAGGTCTTGGTTCTCATGTTTTCCCCTTGTCCCTGCCCTCCCTTCACCCCTCCTTCCTAGTTTTCTATTTGTTCAGGTTTTTTCTTTTAACTTTACTTCTCTGCCTGAACTAGTTGAGAACTTGTGTTTCAGTATCCCAGTTGCTCTCTCTCTCTCTCTCCAATATCCTGCTTTTCTCTTCTACTTGTCCTTCTGCTGACTCCCATAGTCCTTAGCTTTTGAGAAATTTGATCATTGTTATTACAAGTACTCCTAAGAGGGACATTGCTGGAGAAAAACCATATAATTAAACTGAATCCATGTAAGTTTGTTGTTTTCAGCTCATCTGAACTCAGGTATTTAGTGTTCTTTTTATTTATTTATTTATTTATTTTCTCATTGAGTTTATTGGTACATTTGTACAGTTACATTCACCATTGGGATCTTGTACCTTTACATGACAGCTCTTGGTTCTCATCTTTTCCCCTTGTCCCTGCCCTCCCTTCACCCCCTCCTCCCTTCCCTCTTTTTATTTATATATTCACTTGAAATTGACCATTCAGAATTTCACTCTTCAACCTCTATCCATTCTCTTACCCTCTCATTCTTACACAGATGGCCTGGCTTCTTCTTTCACAAGGAAAATAGGAGACACCAATATATCTTACCTCATGTGTATTCTTTTCTCCGAACTTGCTTAATTCTTTGCCATCTTTCTGAGTCTTGTTTCTGTTCCTAAGGAAGAATTTCCTCCCTGCTCAGTGTAGAAAATCCCTTCCTTCTGTATGTATCCTACCTTATCAATTTTCGCCATCCATGGAATTTTAACCAATAATTAGTTATTTCCACTGTGTTCCCTATGGGCACAGCTCTCAGTCCTGACTTCCACTGATTTTGTTGTCATGGAGACTGGTGCACGTGTGCTCAGTCCTGGAAGATTCAGTAGTAGCCATTTTCTAGATATGGCCGGCCAGAACTGGGGGTTTAGGAAGACCCTTATCCTCACCAGCTGAGGGCAAGTGAATTAGCCAAGGTGATAAAGGGTTAGTATTGAGCTGTCTGTAGAAAGACCCAAGCATCTTGTCTGCCCACTGAGCTTTATTTTCTTCTTAATGCTTTATGTCTGGCTTTGGAGTCTAGCTTTGCTTAGCAACCTGCACCTGCACTGGGACTGGAATTTTTGCATACCTTTCCTGGCTTGGTGGACAATTTTACCTTGTCTTTTATTGCAAAACTGCTCTTACAGTAATCTTAATGAAAAAGAAATCTTGTTAGAAGGATATTGTGAGCTCCAGGAATCAATGGGAGATTGCAGACAAATTTTGACAAAAGGAGTAGACTCTGGGCAGCTCCAGAGGGATAGGAGGCAGGCAGCACAACAGATACTTGGCTGATGGCAGGAAGCTATGACTTTGCTATAGATATTGTCTTCATCACAGCAGCAGTGAATGGATTTTGGCTGTCCAGGTTTCTCTGTGTTGTTTAAAATAAAAACTCCTGAGCAAGAGCATGTTCTAGGCTGAACCTGTGTTGCTTTCTTATGCTGTGACTGCTAGTGTAGGAGCCACGGTGATAGTGGCATGGGAAGTCTTGGTTTTCTTTCAGTTCCTTGGTGGGAGTGGGGGGCTTTTCGGTAACTGTGCACACATACTTTTACCTATACTTACAGTTATGGAAAAAAATCTTCTCACTTAATATAATATCTGAAAACAAACTCATCATTCCCTAATGGGATGAAAATTCATGCTAATGAGACCTGGGGATGTAGCTCAGCGGTAGTGTGTCTGGGATGCCCAAGGACTTGAGTTCAAGCCCTAGGGGGGAAATAGTAACTAGGTTCACTCAGTTACAACCCAGTGGTTCAATTTTTTTACTTCTTTTACTTGAAAAGGAAAATGTTGAAATTTTTTGTTATAACACAGATAACTATAATAGTAGCCTCCATTTCATCTGAAATTTAGCTCAAGAAGATTTAGAATCATTAGAGTGAAGGAACAGCTACATTTTTACTCCAAAATATGATATAGAACCTCTGACCTAATTTTCAAATGATTTTCCACTTTTTGTTTCACCAGGCCTTTTTCCTATAGAAAAAAGGCACAGCTGGAAGCTTACTGTTGAATCATGAACATTTCTTCTTTTAAGCCATGAGATCCATATGTGTCTGTAAATATAAATAAGGAAGCATCAGACCACCAATAAACATGTACTAGTTCTCTTAATTCCTCCAAGTATTTATTTCTTTTATATTTTGACAAGTCCTAATCTGCTTTTAAAAGTGAATCCTACATAGCAAAAAGGTGATTTAACAAACACAATGAAAGGGAACATATCCCAGGGAATCTTTCTGAATTATGGACAGGAATACCCGTCCCTCCCCTCTCTGCCTACAGCAAGGGGTTAGGAGTCCCTAGAAATATATTGTTAGAACTGTTTTCTTTGTATTCTATCATTGCCATTAAATCACATGGAATCGAGTCGGTAGTTTGTTTGTTAGTCTGCAACCTCAAATTAAATGCCTTTAAGTAAGAGTCACATTTCTTTAGGCTGTTCAGACCCCAGACAAGGACATCAATAAAGATTTACATATCTCTACTTGCTGAGACTTTCTTTATCACTTTGGTTATCAGAGTTGAAAACAGAGTTAAGTGATTTTTTTTTTTTTTTTTTTG
>NW_022900936.1:23744011-23875079 GCF_012274545.1 Fukomys damarensis
TTTTTTTTTTTTTTTTTGGTATCGGGGATGAAACCCAGGACCTTGCACTTGCAAAGCAGGCATGGTGCCTTTGAACTAAATCCCCAGCCCAAAATACTTTTAACAGAACTGACTGTTCAAAGCCTTCTTTAGGTTTAGAAATCTAAGTGACTTAGTGTATTGCTTACCACTTTCAAATAGACCTAAGAGGAAATGAAATCTAGTTTTCCATGCAGGATAATAATGCTCCTATTTTATAAGTGTTCAAGGATTTATTGCTCAGACTTTAATAATAGATCAATTATTTATGTCAATACCCTAAGTCAATAATTCTATAATTCACATGATTTTGTGTTTCTTACTCATTTGCAAAGCTATATTAGAATTTTAACAATTTGTATCCTTTTTGGTAGATATGTCAGTTATGAAATATGCAACTGAGATCTCCTCTTGTGAGGAGTATAATTGATGGGCTACTCAGCTCTGAATCAAGCATTACATTTCCTCAAACACCAAACTACTTACGATCTGCTCTCAGCCAATGACTAAGCATGGTTGATTCCTGCAAGAAACAGTTCTCTTCTGCAGGGTGGGTTTGGCTTGAAGAGTTCCATCCACCTGACTGGTGTCTTAGAATGGCCTTGCAGCTTGAGATTCTGCGTACCTAATCCTTCTTCTTTTCCTGTCTCCTCCACGGGGTCAGAACTAAGTAATGGTCTGAAGGCTTGCTCTACCTCTTCTATCTAACCTCCAGTTTTTCTCTAACAGGTATTTCAAGTAAATCTCTTGCATGTTTAACCTCATGTTAGTGTTTGCTTTTCAAGGACTTGACCTAAGGCAAACAGTACTGATCTGATCCAAGAAAGCTGCAGCTTCATAGTGTGAAGTGGTAAACTACATACTTACAGCTTGTGTGTCAAATGAAATAACTAATGCCCTTTGTTTTTTTTTCCAACATTTTTATCATGAAATACAGTAGAGGTAAGTGCACAAAATCACTGGAGAAATAATTACCAGACCTTTGAATGTTCCCGAATGCTTCCTTCTTGACATTACTCCTCACCTCCAATGTGAAGAAAAAAAACAAAAAAACACTCTACTAATTTTTTTCCCTAGGTGCTTCCCCAGAGCCTCTCAAACACTACATAAGCACTATGCCACTGAGTTACACACCCAGTCCCTCTATTAATTTTTATGGTTCTGCCTTCCTTTCATTTTATAGCTTTCCTGCATGGTGTTGATGTATTTGTTTACAGTCTACCTGAGTTTCATTCCGAAGCCACGTACATTTACCTTTAAAAAAAGCTGTATATAAATGGAATCATAAGCTATATGTTTTGTGTCTGGTATCCTATATTCTGCTTTTAAGATTCATCAATGTCATATACACTATTTGAAGTATCTTTTTTTTCATCTCCTGTCCTCCATCCAAGGACTTTCATATGTCAGCTTTCATTGCTAACTTGTTTCAACTTGATAGTTTCTTAAATTTTATTGCAGTGTGGTACTTCATCTTATGACATCTGAAATTGTTTTTTCTTTCTGAATTGATACTTGAATTATTTTAGAATTAAATGATTAAAAATAATGCTGTGGACATTCTTGGATCTATTTTATGCATTTGTTTGGTATTTTCATGCCATAGTACTTGAGTTTCTGGTCATAGGATACACAGGCCTTCACTTTAGAAAGGATACTGAATTGCTTCCCATATTGGTTAACAAATTTACAATATAATCATCAGTGTATGAATATTTTCATTGCTCTGTTATCAGTCTTTTTTAAGAAAGGAAAAACCTAAAAATTACAGAAATTACAGTGCTTCAATGAATTCAGAAATATCACATTAGAATGGCAGTTAACATACAGATTAAGACATTTTTGAGCCAGGGAAAACTACATTTTACTTCTATAAGAGGACCTTTAATTGCATTTGTATTGAAGAGGAGTTGTAAGAGTGAGAATTCATATGAAGGACTTAGAACAGTGGCTGTCACATAATACAGAATCATAAATATTTCTATTATTACTTTTCATGGAAAAGGTCATATTTGGGATAAGATTTTTAAAAGGAAAACTTGAGAATCTTGGTAGAAAGGGAGGCAGATAAATTTTAGGCAGAATGAACCTAAAAGATTCTAAGGAGGTGAGAAGCTTTGGCCGAAACATGAATAATCCTAGAAACTGGTACTGAGAGAGTGTGGATATAGGAAAGAGTTGTAATGATCATGACTATTTAGATGTTTTTCTTTTCTACAATGATACTACAGGAAGATTTTTTTTCAAGTTTCCCTCTTGCTTCTACATTCTGATATCTTTTTCTTTTTCTATTAGTTTCTATCCCCCCTTTTAAATTTTTTAAAAATTATTGCAATTTTATGGCAAGTTACAAGAACAACCTCCATTTCTTCTTCTTCCATCAAGAAATGGAGCTTATTTATCCACCCCTTGAAAGTGGACCAGCCCTGTTACTTGTTTAGGCCAACAGGCATAAAAAAGGGCCTGGTATAGCTTTGGAGCCTACCACTCAAAAGGGTTTACATAGTTCTCCTCACTTTCTCAGAACCCTTAATTGAAGATCATACCATCACTAACTTGCTATATATGGGAAACCCTATGGAAGGGGGCTCCAGGAGTCCTGTCCATTTCAGGCAACACCAACACAGAGCAACCTAGCAAGTTTATAATCTGACCACAGAGAGGAGTGAACCAGCCTGAGATTAGCTTAGCCCAGCTCTGCCTAGAAGAAGCAGTGGAGTTTCTGATTGTGCAATAAAGTTTTGGGGAACTTTGATAGGTGGCAAAAGCTAACAGGTGCAAACATTTAACTTAGAATTTTTTGGGGGGGTACCAGCGATTGAACTCGGGTCCTTGTGCTTGCAAGGCAGGCCACTGAACCGCTGAGCTAAATCCCCGGCCCTTAACTTAGAATTTTAAAAAATTATTCTACCACTTATAGTTTGCAAAGTGACCAGGTGTTCTGCTTATTACATCTGCTACTTCTCCAGTATGGTGGTTCATTTCTTCACGAAAATTATCATTTTTTATGGATCCCTCCTTTAGTAAATAATTTTTTTTGAGGGATTCGGTGATTCTCAGGTTATAAGTATAAATTATCAGTTTTGAGTTTTCTTCTGCTTGAGTGCTGGTGATTTCAATATTTTGGTTAAGTCATAATATTAATTTCTTGGCTTGTGAATTTTGCATTGACTGGTTTAAATTTTTATCTAACAAGATTTTCAGGCTGAGGATTTGGCTCAGTGGTTCTGCCACCTGCCTCGCAAGCACAAGGTCCTGAGTTCAATCCCCAGTACCAAAAAAAAAAATTTTTTTTTCTGTTACTTTGGTCAGTTGGATACATTTTCTAGATTGAGTTTTCATAAACTGGGAAGCTCTTTAGGTCTTTATACTTCTGATAATGATTTGGGGGCATAACTTCAGTTCTTCCACTTTTGAAGCTGCTTCTTTATACCCTAATGAGTATTAAAACATCAGTCCTTCGGGACAATTTCTACTCTGCCTTCTAGAAATAGCTCTTTTTTTCTTTAAGAGCAATATAGATCAAGTTAAGCTTATTTTTGTCCACTACTTCTATTTTTTTTTTTTTGAGACAGGATCTCTCTGCATATTTAGGCTAGCCTTGAACTCACGGTGATCCTCCTGTCTTAGCCTCCCAAGTACTAGAATTACAGGCATGCACCACCATACTCAGCTGTATGTTTGTTTTCATATATGTCAGATCAATGTGTTATGTTTTGTGTGTCTGGATAGGATTCTGGGTCATTGATTACTATCTAATTGCTACAAAGTCTATGTTCAATACTATTCTTGCTGTCTCTGTTAGCTTCAGTCCATTTCTTAAATTATCTATTACCTTGTCCCCCCTGAGTAGTTTATAAACTCCTCAGGCAAAAAGGTATTGTTTTGTTCTTTTTGTATTCTGCCTGTTTAAAAAAAATATCTAGAGTAATAAATGCTCAACATGTTTTTAAAATTAATTTCTAAAATGTATAATTCTAAGACAATTTATGAGGCAATAAGCTCCATGGCAACTTCTAAAAATATACATTAACTGTCAGAAGAATTGCGTCTCTCATAAAAACTGGGTTCAGACTTTGAAAAAGAAGTGTAAAATATTTTATTTACAGTTTGTGAGAGCTGATTAAATATTGAAGAGTGTCTTTTTTAATGTGAGTCTTATCATTGAAGTCATAGCAGCAAGGTCACCTCCATTCCCTACTTTATATCTCTTTAGTCATTGTCAGTGAAACCAGACTGCCCCTTGCCTTAGCTGCACTGTGAATCTCTTGCTGTCTGTCATAGCCCTGTAGAGATGCTGTGGGAACCTCTTCTGACATTCTGAGGCATGCACAAAACCCAAAGGAGAAAATATTAATGCTTCAGCAAGAAACAAGTGTTTCAAGTGGCTGTGGAAGATGAGGGGCTAGATAAATTCTCTCCTCTTCAATTTCTTTGTTTTAAAATTGAGTTTATTGGTACATTTTAGGTATACAGTACAATTACATTCATTATTGGGATCTTGTACCTTTACATGACAGGTCTTTGTTCTCATTTTTTCCCCCTTGTCCGTGCCCTCCCTTTTCAATTTCTGATTAACTACCTGTGAATCATATTCTACAAGGCTTCTCAAATAGTCTGCAAGGATCTTGTATTTACATGACAGGTCTTTGTTCTCATTTTTTCCCCCTTGTCCGTGCCCTCCCTTTTCAATTTCTGATTAACTACCTGTGAATCATATTCTACAAGGCTTCTCAAATAGTCTGCATAAGGCAGCATGGCAAAGACCCACTTGCCCATAGTGGTGATGTTAGACAACACACCTTTGGTTTGACTGTCTTTCTTCAGTTTCAGTCTCCCACGCTTGCCCTTGTTCCTTAGGATTGCTTCACTCCAACTTATTTCTTTCATCTTAGAAAACCCAGATAATGGCAGAGAAATTAACTTGTGATGTCATAAAACAATTGGTGAAGACACTTCACTTCCCAGAAGTGGAGATTCAATTAACCAGTTAACAAATCTTCTTTAAAAACATCTATCTGGTCTACTAAAAGTTGGCCAACTAAGGAATAGGATTCTTAGAATCACAGAGACTGAGATAGATCTCCAGGAGCACAGCTTTAATTCTGCCAGGGAAGTTTTAAGCCACAAATTCCAAAGAAGGTTGAATCATCATGAAGAGGCAGGCTGGCATTGCAGAACAAAAATAAGGCAGAATTTTGGACCTCAAAAGCAATCTCCCCACCACCACCACATTTTGAGTTCAGTATTCTCAGCTAACTGCTTCTGTTTTGCTCAACTGAAAGGAATGTATTTGGCATTAAGAGATGTGCTGGAACCATGTGGATCCAACTGATAGTTGAATCAAGAATCTAGAATCCTGTGTGGGCAGATTCAATGGCTATTAGCTTCTGCAGATGTTACGTGGATGAAATCTACTTCTCTTTGACTGCTCAACTACTATGTGATAATAAGACACTCAGAAGGCAGATGCTAAAGAGAACAAAAGTGTTTCACAAATACTCCAATACTATTTTTGCTTTGTTTTTCTAGGTTCATCAAAGTGCTAATAGAGCATATTGCAATTATCCGAGTAGAATTTTTTTTGTGTCCCTTTCACAATCCATCCAAATAGCCCTGCTTATAGTGGAGGACACTGGTTACTGATTTAATTTTCAGTCACAACATTGTGTGGAATTATTGTGTGGAGCCTGAACAGAGATTTATCAGAGAAAGCAATCTTATCTTTTCCTAGTGATAATTAATCAGATGGAGCAGTTCATAAATTTATTATATTATGAGGACTCAACCATTATATGAAACATAAATGCTCTTAGGTCTACACAGGTTGTTATATAGCTAATAGGTGATTGTGAAAAAAGCAACACAATATCAAGAATCTGCTTGTGATAGGACAGATGCCATAGATACTTTCCACATAGCATTTCTAGTCTTCAATACAACACTGACAGGCAATCGGAAGTAAGGAGACAGAGCTTTCTCAAAAGAGAAAAAAAGAGAAAAAGATTCATCAAGAGATAGAAGAAGAGGGACAGGATGGGAAAGAAAAGGGCTTAAAATGTGTCGTGCAATGTGCCAATTCCACACAAGGAATGCAAACACTGGGTAGTGCAAACTTGTGCCCTCCCCCAGAGAAAAAGAGGAAGGGGCTCCAGAGATGGGTAGAGGAGAGAGAGGAGGGGGAGGGAATGAAAAAAGGAATGAAGAGGTGTTGTGTACATGAATCAGCTCCACGCAAGGAATGTAAACATTATGTACTGCAAACAGGTATTAATAAAAGAATAAATAAATATAAAATTTGAACTAAGAAAACTACCACTAAAAGGCCAGGTAAATATTGTATTTTCACATTCCAGTTAAAGAAAATGCTCATCCTAATATTCACAGCTGGCAGTGCTCCAATTAAAATAATTATCATGATAATTATAAAGATTGCTGGTATTTATTGTGCGCGTACCGATGACCATATTTGCCACGCGTACCTTACCTTTTAAAAAAATTAATTCTAAAAATAATTCCTTGAGTTTGTTATATGGTCCTCATTCTGTATGAAGAAAGTAAGTTTTGAAGTTTAACTTCGTCAAGGTCACGCAATGAGTCACAGCTCTGGGATTTTAACTGAGATGTAAGGGTTCTAAAACTTTCACTCACTCCCCTAAGGCTCTGAAGATAGATTTCTTACACCTGCCCTCTGCCTGTCTTGACTGTCATGTTTCTGTCAAGCATGTGACAGGATAAGTTCCATTTCCCACGTATTCCCCCCAAGGGTTTGACCAGTGCTGCTTTCTTCAGGGAGCTGCTAACATCTCTAGTTTAAGCAGTGTACAGAGCAAATGATGCAAATACAACCTCTTCCTTCAAGGCCTTTCTTATGCATGGCTGGTTTTCTGTATTAACAAGACCTAGAGATAGCCCTATGGGATACCAATGCTACATCAGCAATTTCAGCACTTCAGTAAAGCAACAAGCAAAACTTAATGAAAAATAGGCACATATCACTTCTGTTTGTGAGATTTTTTAAAACAGGGTCTAAGGAGCTATGGAAAGCTGGAAACTAGACTGACCAATGATTCAGATGCCTATTGCTATATTCTCCTGCCTTTTTAAATGCAGTGTGTTTTCTGAGATGGCAGAATTATAGATACCCAGGATTCAAGGTAGGGAGAAATAATTCAAATGTAGGTTGTGTGGCCACGTTTTGGGTTTAGCCAAGCATTTTTGAGATGAACGCATTCAGAGCACAACAGAAAGGAGAAAAGCAGCAGTCTTATTTTTATTCCCAGACTTAACAACAAAGTGTCAGACAATTTCCTTATTTTCTAGTTGGATTCTCAAAACACCAGCCTTGGCTTTTACTCTCACTTCCTAAAATTTCTTACTGAAATAGAAAGCATGACTCTTGAGAATCCTTTAAGTAGATGTGAAACCTATTTATTTCTTTTTTTTTTTTAATTGAGTTTATTGGTACATTTAGGGATACAGTACAGTTACATTCATTGTTGGGATCATGTACCTTTACATGGCAAGTCTTGATTCTCATTTTTTTCCCCTTACCTCTGCCCTCCCTTCACCCCCTCCTCCCCTCCCCATCTACAAACACTTTATTTTCATCTTTTCATTCTCTCACATTTTTTTCTTTTCCCTTTTTGTTCTTCCCCTACGTATCACACCTTCCCTACACCTTTAGCTCCTTTCCTCCCATTTCTAAATGTCAGTAATCTTATTAGAATCTTATGCATTGTTGCAGAATATTCACACCAGGGAAACTATTTGGTATTTACACATGTGGGACTTATTTATTTCACTTAGGAGTATATCTTCAATATGTATCCATTTTCCTATGAATGAATCTATTCTCTCGCTCTTTATGGCTGAGTAATATTCCATTTTATAGAAAAACCACATCTTCTTTATCCAGTTTCCAACGGATGGGCAAATAGGTTGTTTCCAAGATTTAGCTATTACAAACTGTGCCGCTATAAACATGGGTGCACATACTTCTCTGTGATATGATTCTTTTAGTTCTCTTGGAAAGATACCCAACAGAGGGATGGCTGGGTCAAATGGAACCTCCAGTCCAAGCTCTTTGAGGTATCTCCATATTGATTTCCATAGTGGTTGCACTAGTCTGCACTCCCACCAACAATGGAGGAGGGTTCCTTTCTCCCCACAACCCCGCCAACATTTGTTATTGTGTGATTTCTTGATAGCAGCCATTCTTTGTGGGGTGAGGTGGAATCTCAGTGTTGTTTTCATCTGCATCTCTCGAATGACCAGTGATGTGGAACATTTTTTCATATATTTTCTTGCTGCTTTCACTTCTTTGTATGAGAAATGTCTGTTCATTTCGGATGCCCATTTTTGGATCGGGTCTTTATATTTGGGGGGACTGATTGTTTTGAGTTCTTTATATATCCTTGATAATAGTCCTTTGTCTGAGGTACAGCTGGTAAAAATTTTTTCCCACATTGTAGATTGTCTCTTAGTTCTGCTAATGGTTTCTTTTGAAGTACAGAAGCTTTTTAGTAAGATGAGATCCCAGTTGTTGATTCTTTCTGCTAGTTCCCGTGCTACTGAGGATTTGTTCATAAAGTCTTTTCCTATACCAATGTCTTCCAGAGTTCTGCCTAACTTACTTTCCAGCAAGTTTAATGTTTCTGTTTTAATATTTAGATCTTTAATCCATTTGGATTTTAATTTAGTGCATGGCGAAAGATAAGGGTCTAATTTTAATCTGTGACAGGTTGATATCCAGTTTTTCCAACACCATTTATTAAAGAGGCTATCTTTCCTCCACTGAGGATGGTGAGCTCCTTTGTCGAAGATGAGGTAGCTGAGTACATCTGCATTTGTTTTTGTGTCTTCCAGTCTGTTCCATTGATCCTCAGGCCTATTTCTTTGCCAGTACCATGCTGATTTTATCACAGTGGCTTTGTAGTATAGTTTCAAATTGGGAATTGTTACACCTGGTGCCATGTGACTGTTGCCTATAATGGCTTTTGCTATTCTAGGTCTCTTGTGGTTCCAAATGAATTTTTGGATTCTTTTTTCTAGTTCTGTGAAATATAGTGTTGGAATTTCAATTGGCATTGCATTGAATGTATATAGCAGTTTCGGTAGTATGGCCATTTTCACTATGTTGATTCTTCCTACCCAGGAGCAGGGGATATCTTTCCATTTTTTTATATCCTCTTCGATTTCTTTTTTCAGAGTGCTGTAGTTTTCAGTGTAGAGATCTTTTGTTTCTTTTGTTAGATTGATTCCTAGATACTTCATTTTTTTGGATGCTATTGTAAAAGGAATTTTTTCCCTTATTTCTCTTTCTGTCTGTCTGTTATTTGTGTATAGAAAGGCTATTGATTTTTGGGTATTCACCTTGTATCCAGATACTTTACTGAATCTGTCAATTAAGTCTAGAAGTTTTTTGGTGGAGTTTTTTGGATCTTCAATGTAGAGTATCATATCATCAGCAAATAATGATAGTTTAACTTCTTCCTTTCCTATCTTTATTGCTTTAATTTCTTTCTCTTGTCTAATTGCTGTGGCTAATGTTTCCAGAACTATATTGAAGAGAAGTGGTGATAGTGGGCATCCTTGTCTTGTTCCTGATTTTAACATGAAGAAAACCTATTTATTTCTAAGTAAGAGTGCAGTGATGTAAGTCTAGGCCACACCAATGTACAGCTTTCATCATACTTGCATATATTCAGTAAAGAGCAAATTGCATGGACAGAAGTGGGATCCACTACTAATTAGCTGTGCTGTGTTGGAAAAGGCTCCGACCTCTGATAACAGTTTCTTTTTTGGTACCAGGGATTGAACTCGGGTCCTTGCTCTTGCAAGGCAGGCCACCCAACTGCTGAGCTAAAACCCCGGCCTAATAACAGTTTCTATATAGGCAAACTGGAATTTTTGATTTTTAAGGATATCTAATATCATTTCTGGTCCTACGATTTTTGTATATTCTGCACAAATGCAAGTTCATGTAATAGATAACAGCTAAAAAGAAAAATGAGAAATTCCTCATTGTAATCTGCTAATTTGTGTCTGTGGGGGGGAATCTTATCTCTTACTTCTATGTCTTCTGTATGGTTTTTCTTTATTACCCTTTCCCTCTCACTTTGTTGTAAAGAGATACAAGTGAGTCACCATTATCACACAATCTGTTACAAAATAAGAGATGAAACACTTCTCAAAGAGGGCAAACCAGCTAGTCTTGTGTCTGCCTTTTGCTTTGGCATTCCTACCAGAAGGAAAAAAAAAATCTCTGCCTGTGAATTAACAAGTCCTGACTCTGGAGTGAAAGGGCTGATACCAGGGAGATGGATCTGATAGTTTAAGTCCTTTGGTGTGAACTGAATGAAAGCTAAAGAGATGGGTTTTTTTTTTTTTGTTTTTTGTTTTTTGTTTTTTATGGGCTAATTTCTTCACTTTCTCCTTGTATCCTCAACCATGGGAGCCAGTATTCAAGCTTGGCCACCAAGAGGGAAAGTAGAAATGACACATGCACACTCTTTCCCCAGACCCCAAGAAATAAGAGGAAAGAGACTCCAGTATTTGTTAAATTCTGTGCTTAAGTTGGGTACTTACTGTGCTAATGCATACATAAAGAACATTTTATCTTCATTTTTTTACAGTAGAGTCTGAGCTTTGGGATGGTTAAATACCTCAATAAGTGCACAGCTATACATTCACAGAGTAAGAACTCAGTATTAGGTGTGTCTTCTTTGCCTTCCCTGCCATGTAGGTTCTACTGGGCCAGTAAAATAGTGGGCAGGCCTCTGAAAAGCCCACTGTCTACAGAATAGTCCTTATTAAGTTGAGTTGCTTCTTTGTTTATAAGTTCAAGGATTTTAGTTGAACTAGTAAATATTTTATAGTGGAATTCTATTTTTTTAAAAAAGAATGCTTGTTAGGAATTTGTGCAAATTGAAGTTCTTTGTAACTCTCAATTTTTCACGGCTTTATAAGTAAGTGGCGCCTAAGAGAAAGTGAGAAAATATATACTTAGAAGATTTGTGGGCTTGAGGGATGTACATCTACCATGAGACAGCCTCTGTGAACCTCCACACAAGGATCTGCATAAATGGATCATTGATGGAAAAAACCAGAATGACCTTTGTCTGAACCCCTGAGGGAAGTTAGTCAATGATGAGAAGGTATCAGCTATTTTCTTTTGGTCTAATTAGGACATACTGGTTAAAATTTCTGAAAATCAAATTAGAATGAGACAATTGGTGGCTTCACAAAAAGTACCATCTCCTAGGATCATATAGTAATAACCTCAAAAACATAGCAAAGAAAGAAATGGCATTTGTGGAATTTCTTGCCCTTTATTTTCACAATTTCTTTTTCCATATTGCTCAGTAATGCCTGGTGGAAACTGAATTAAGAAAACCAAAGGCCTACCATTAATGACTTTGAAAATAAACACCACTGAATGACTCATTTCTGAACATATATTTCCAATGTAGGCTGTGTGTTATGTTTGCCCTTATTTCTCTATTCATGTAGACATTAGGAGCTTTATTTTCTTTTGTAGCCCCTGCCTGCTCATTACCAAATGAAATGAGTTGTGCCAAGGGAAATCTAGTCAAATGTAGTTTGGACTTGATATTTCTATTAACATTTTCTGTTGTAGCAGATGAAAAGTGAATACATTGCACACACTCTTTATATTCTTTAATACTTCCTTGATTCTGTTTCTTTTTACTTTATATTTGTATCAAAGATAAAAATATATAAAGCTAAAAGAGTCACATAATTATGAAAAGCAATAGTTTCCTCTTCTTTTTACTCATCTTCTGTCCAGAGCAAATGATATTCACTTTCACTGCTGCTGAATCTTTGTGTTTATCTTTTTGTCTCTAGATAACATGCTTGTGTAGCTACTTCTAATTTTTCAGTTTTCTACATTTCTAGAAGATGAGGATTTTGTTTTCTTTCCTACCCCATCTTCACCACACCTGTCTACCCTAAGCACTCATTCATCTTTCTACTATGGTTATATTATAATTTTGTTTAGATTAATAGTGGTCATATAATTATTATAAATATTTATTAGTTTATTATGTAGTCAATTATGATCACTTTTCTTTCTTGAATATTTTTTTGTTCAGTCCACTGTGATTTCATTTCTGTTGGTCTGATATAATACATAATAATGTTCTGACTAGTGTCACTATATCCCAGTTTGGAAAAGATGCTACCCATCATAATGTCTTTGCCAGTCATTAGAGGGTATTCTAGCAACTATGTTGTTCCAAGAGAATTTTTTTCAAAGTCTTTTCACTAACTCCAGTTGGAGTTGGTTTTCATCTATACACTGGTATGGATGGTATTCTGGCATTCCTTTTTATAGCATCTGGTAGAGTTTATTACTCTTTTCTCAGGTTATCTGAGTCAGCTTTCCTGTTGCTGGGACATAGTACCCAACCTTCACAACTTAAACAAGGTCAGGCTTAATTTGGTTCATGGTTTGAGGGGGTTCAGTCTTGTTAAAATGACATAATCCCATCTACATTACAATATGTCCCAAAAGACTGTCTGGGTCAACCATATTAAACCTCTCCATATTCGTTCAGAGTCTACTTGGAAAAGTTCATATAAAAAATACTTGTAAATATTCATGTAACTCATGAAATTATAGTGAGATGGATGGGAAATACTTGTAGGGAAAAACAGAAAATAAATGAAATATTGTTAAGTAAATTCTGGTATCTATGTAGCCATCAAAAAGAATGAGGAGGGCAGCAGATCTTATGTTTTCTTATTTAACCTTTCCCCCTATATATAGCTTTACTGTACTAAAACAGAAAAATAGAAATATGGGAAATGTACCAGGCAAAAAGGGAAAGCTCTCAGTCCTACTCACCATTCCCTAATTCCATCCATCAGAAATTTAAACAGTTCCCAAATATTTCCTAGAAGACATTTTCTTTAGAAATGCAAATATTTATGCTTATATAGGAATGCCCATGTTGACTTACTGGTTTGACCAAAATAATATATTATACATAAATTTCTGTCTAAGAAAGAGAGACAGAAAGGGAAATGGAAAGTGGGTTGCCTACTGACCCCACTTCTCAAAGATGTTTTATACAGCCAAGCCATGTGGTGACGTGGGTACAAAGTGGGACAAAACTATAAGGCCCAATGGAAAATTACAAGGTGTGCATGAAGTAGGGAAAAACCATGACCAACCAATAAGTTTACAAGTACAGTCACCCAGGTAATATTGATTAAATGGGGGTCAGATGGGGATGCAAAACACATAGCAAGCATACAAGGATTTTTCACTAAGGATGGGATCAGGGATATTTCTTGAGAAGGCTGGGATTGTCCCCCCCACCCAGGTGATTGATACCTGTTTAGAATATCAATCACTGCTATTTATCCTCAGGGGAAGCACAAGGATATAGTAGTTTCTCTCCTTCTAAAATTCTGGCCTCCAGTGAATATGCCTTGATTGTCCTCCATGTTGACTCCTTGCTGTGTTGACTCCTTGAGGGCAGCTGTGTCTAACTGCCTACAAGATATCTAATTAACTTATCTATCTGCAATATTCCCCCCTTTGAAGAAGTACCCCGAAATGTATGAGGGGGTAAAGAGTGAAGACAGCTCTGGCTACCTCCAGCTGAAGAGGGTCGTAGATGTAATCAGCAGTTAGAGTTACTCTACAGAGGGTCTATCTAAAGGCCTTTGATAGGTGCCAGGCATTGTCATCTTGGTAGGTGCATAGTTTTTAAGTCCAGAGGAGACAAAGCCAAAGAAATAGTTAAGAATTCATAGGCCAAATTATAAGGTCAGCAGGATGGCTATAGATATAGCCCATGAAGAGGATAAGGAGAAGGTCCAGGGGCCTTCAGAATCTAAGATGGAAGTTGTATTATATAGTTTAGAAGTTATGAGCTATTTACATGGTCGATCTGGTGGATCCTGGTAGGAGAAGTCTAGCACATTTGTCATTAGTTCCATTTGTATGACCGCTTGGAGTTTGGCAGCCTCTAGGCAAGAATAAATAAAACTTCTATAGAGTATGCATAATCTAAGCATGAACATATTAGAATGAAAGGGCAGGTTGGGGAGAGAGTTACACTTAGAAATTGAAGTAGTGATTAACCCTTCTGGAGTTAGATTCTTTCATTGATAGAGGTTATCTATAAGTCTGATACTCTGTCATAAGTCTCTCTACTTTAGCTGTAAAGTAAGAGACAATTTGAAGAACAAATTTTGCTAAGAAATATAAAACTCTGAGCTCTTACAGATTTTACCATAGTTTTTTTCCTAATGGTCCATAACCATGGTCAGCTACTGGTAGAGCTGGAAACTGCCAGAAGGGGTCAGTGACAGGAGCTCTTTTTATGTCTAGCTTTATTACTATGGCATTATTTTATACCTCTTTTGGTTATTCTTTTATGCTGGGTGTTTAAGACCAAGTTAAAGTGAGACCTGTGTCAATCAACATGAACCTCTTACTATCTGTCGAGGTCAGTTAAGTCTCTTCAGGTATTATTTTGGAACCATGCATAAAACCCGTAAGCTCCCCTATCAGTATCAGCTGTCAAGATAGGTCCATGACCTTGCTTGGCCATGTTGCTTTTAGTGAAAATGCGGTAGACTTTTCCCTCATGGTGACCCTCCTTTGGTGCACAGTACATTTTTCCTCCTGCTCAGGAGGTTGAATGACATACCAAAGATGTAGGATCCTGTAGAAAAGGTTCCCTCATGTCCTGGATTCTTGTTGACCTTGAGGGGCTAGGGCCAAAATATTGGCTAGTCTCATAGCCCAGTTACCTTTCTAGTTTTGGTCTCTTAAGTTTTAGATGTTAAACAACCAGAAGAGAAGATCAGTGACATTAGTAGCACAGTAAAAGCAGTAAACTTAACTGTTATAATAGTTAAGACATCCAGCACTTTTGAAATATAAAACATAGTTAGGGAGCTATTATTTCTTATCAACCATGCTGTTTTAGTAGTTGAAACCCTGTAGAATGTTAACAGACAACAGTTATACATTATATAGAAAAATTTAAGATCAAGAGCCATACACAGTATTTTTGTATGACAGTCATGATGCTTTCAGTCAAACACCTCCATCTGATCACAAGACATTAAATGACATAAAGAAAACTCTTATTTGTTATATTTTACTAGGATGCCATTTAAGAAAACATACATAGTGGCCTATAAATGTACCTTAGGAGGTCATAATGCCTAACCTGTAATTTTAGTGTGTTACATTGTTTCAACTGTTTGGCAACTGACATCCCTAAACATGGTGACACATATAACATAGTCATAAATTTTTAAGAAAACTATTATTTAACTGCTTATCTCATGCTGGCTTGATATGTACCTCTTATCATAAGTAAGTGGAGCACAAGAAAAGGTTATATACCTGAGTCAAAAAGATCATTGCCATAAATACCCTAGAAGACTTGTACACCCAGAAGGCATGAATACATATACCATGAAATAACAATACACATCAGTTACATGAAGGTTTTGTCCTTTAATTTTGTTTTGTACCAAGAGCATTTTAAATAAAACCATATTGTTTTCCCACAGAAAACAGCATTTTGACCATGACCAATGTATACATATCACAATAATATATTTAACAGTGTGTTTTATGCAAGACTATGGAAATTATTGGGGTCCCCTTTGTGAACAAAGGCTGGAATAAAATTTTCCAGGCAGCTGATCCTTTATTTATCAAGGGGAGTCCTGTCCAGTAGTTTTCCTAAGCCCAAGAGTCTTTTTTTACCTAAACAAAATTTTAGATGACCTATTAGAACCAGATCAGAACAATTAATACATTACTTTTTCAAGGAAGTAGAAAGCAGTGGTTCAGATTTCTTGGTTTGCTATCAATACTTCTCTAAACATGGTTGTTATAGCTGAAGTCAACTGTAACTTGTGCTTTGAGAGTTCTTATTGGAGAAAGATGTGAGTTACCTGAGGAAGACAAAATCACATGCTGGTAAAGCATAGATTGGTCCAGTTTTATTTTCTGGTTCTCTTTCCAGAGGTAGCTACCTACCCTGGAATGGAATTAACTTTGGGGGATGCCCTGGGGATGTCCTAGGAGGCCCAAGAATCAAGCAGAGACTTATGGGATGCCATATTTGTTTATCTTGTTTCAGATTAGGAATTCCATCTGAACCTCACACTCCTTTCAAATATATTAAGGAATTTAGTATTTCTGTACACCTGTGCATGGTGTGCCTACCTCCTAAAGCCAAGTACACAGAGAAAATTACTATGATGCTGTGTCACAATTAGAATTATACTGTAATAGAGAGAAAATGGTCAAAATCATCTTATGTTGAGATTTTCTTTACATTAAAAACTAATTCTTGCTTGTGTTCAAGTGTAAATATAATGAGAGACGCCTCACCCTTAAGACATTCAGTAACTTTAAACCTGAGGCTACTCCTCACCCTTTAGAACCTGCAAACAAAGTTTCTAAAACAACTTTAAACCTTGACCACCAGGTGGTGAGAATGGGGTATCTAGGCCAGCCATAATTAAAATCTCCATGAGGCTATATCATCCTTATCTAAGTTGTTCTGGTCCCTCAAAGACAACATCCCTCATAGGAAGTAAATGGCAAATATGGGACCACCTGTGTTTATGTGTCTTCTCAGTGATCTAAGACAGATTATATGTGACCTAATAAAGTTTTTGGTTGACGCTGATATATACATTGAGGTCTTTAAGAACGTACTCAGACCTATGCATTAGATTAGAAAGATGCAATGTTGCTCTTAAATCAAATATTGGTTTTTAATGAGAAACAAACAGTATTACATTTAGAGACAAATATTATTTTGAATTTGGAAGCTCAAAAGATGGGCAGCCAGGGATGAATAATTGGTTTCTACTAGAACATAAGCACACAGTTCCTATTATACATGACCCTTACTGGCCTGCCAATCAGGTAGGAGATTAAAATAGAAGACATTTTCAGGCACGAATTCTTAAAGGTCTAAGAAATATGAGAACTAAGCCTTTCAGTTATTTTAAATTGTCAACTATTTATTAGAAAGTGATGTGGACATCCTTAGATTCTGATGTGATAAAAGGGAATACTATAGTTTTTCCCAAGTCAGTCTTGCAATATGTAGATGGAGTAGTGTTATGTGCCCCCTCAGAAGAGCTTTCTAGCCAAGACACATGTATTCTGATGAATTTTCTAAGAGAGGTTATAATGTTTCTAGGTCTAAGGCACAGCTTTTCAGCCTTGAGGTAAAATACTTAGGCCTTATTATATCTAAGGGAACCCAAAGACTCGGAGAAGAAAGAATTAAAGCATTTATTTCCTCTCCACAGCCCAAGACCATAAAACCACTGAGATTTCTAGAAAGTACAGGCTTTAGTCACCTTTCAAAAGTATGTAGTGAGATTGTGTGACCTATCTATCAGCCTATAAAAAAACCCAAAAGACAGCCATATTTCAGGGAAGTATGCTAAATATTTGAAAAAAGACCTGCTAAATATCTGAAACATGAGTTTGTGTTCTCTAAAATTGCAGAATTCATTCTAGGAACAATGGAGGTTAAGAGTAGGAAAAATTTATTGAAAGAAAGATTCTGTCTAAGAGAGTCAGAAGGGGGGCCAGAAAGTGGGTTGCTTCTATCTCTTGTTCACTTTAAATAATTAAAGAACTGTTCTACTTGTATATAATACTTTATCAAATTGAAGTATATAGGCCTTCCTCCTTTTCCACTGTTTTTTACCTACACATCTACCACTGTTCTCCTCTTGCATTGTCTGGCATAGATAGATGGAGTCCTGAGAGTTAATAGACTGGAAGGCTGCACAAAGCCTAGTTTCCTTTGCTGTGAACACAGTCTAGAGCAGCCAAGAGGGATCACTGCACACACTACACCCATGATGAGGTGGTCATCTTCTCTCTCTGGATGTCCTTTGAGAAGCAAATGGAGTCATTGAACTCACTGAATGCTGGGGTGGACATTCAGTCATACTACCAGGTTGATAGTCTTGGCCTGTGGGTTTTCAGTGAATATCTGTTTTTTTTTTTTGTTTTTTCTTTCTTTCTTTCTTCCTTTTTTTTTTTTTTTTTAAGGAGGCTGGGTTTATAAGGCTTTTTTAGAAGCCACCATTGTAAAAACTGAGGCAACTGTATTCCCACTACATCCTGAGACCCTGTGAGAGAGGTTAAATTTTCTGAAATTATAATCTAATGATTGTGATACACCTATTGTTCTTCAGGATCTCTTTTTCTTTCTTTCTCTAAATTTTACTTTTATTTTTTGCCCAGATTGGTCTTGATCTTCCCTCTTCAGACTCCCAGTAGCTGGAACTAGAGGCATGTGCTATTGTACCTGGTTATATTCTTTTCCTACTTTTTTATTGTTGGCATATGTTTGAGATACACAATAATTACATTAATCTTAGGATGTTTGTACATATAAATATGTATTGAATCATGAGCATTTTTACTTCCCCTTCTACCATCCTGCTCTCCCCTTTTCCTCTCCCTAGATCCTCTTCCCATCTCTACAAAGTCTATATTTTAATTTTGTGAAGAAAGCCATGTATATAGTTTCAAATTGCAGATAGTTTATGATAAGATGTAAGTTACTTATTTCAAGTTTTCCATCTCACGAGGCCATACATTTTATACTTTTAGTTATTTGCCTATATTTTTGACAAGAGATATTCTTACTTTTTCTTGATTTTCTGTCTTAGATGTTTTCTCATTATTCCCTACTATAGAAGATAGAATTTAAAATATCTTATGCCTTATGTATTTATGTACACTTTATGAGTAGAGGTACTAATAGCTTTTGCTTTGACTACTACTTCAAGAGTGTAAATACAGAAGGTACACAATGTACAACCATTGCCTTGAGATATTTTGAGTTTATGTTGATAAGGAAGTGATACCATTCAACAGAAACCATATACTTTTCCCAAAATACTTTTTCTGCTTCTCCTTTTTTCTCATTCAAGTATATTTAAATTTTTGGATGAGTCAACATGAGTTTCCCTTATTATGATTGTGTAATTACCTTCAAAATGTGAGTCACATAGTGGTTGGGCAACTATTTTCATTGGTTCAGAAGGTATCTAATGTACAACAGTTGCCTTAGGATATTTTGACTTTATAATAAGAAGAAAGTGATATATACTCAGTAGAAATTATCATTTGAGTTTTGATTTTTTTCCACTGATTAGCAACACTTGGTAGATACTCTCTCAGCACTAGGCAGTAGCATCCTGCCTTGGCTCCCAGTTAACTGTGTGATGAAAGAAAACAACAGACTATACAGTGTACTGTGTTGCTAAGTTACAATGCTCAGTATGTTCGGTGCACTTCATGCACTTTCAACTGACAGTATTTTCAACTTTACTTTTTCAGAATACAGCACCATCCTGAGTCTAGGAACATCTATCAATATAGCAAACAGCCTTGGGAGGTGGTGATAGTGTCAAGGGTGTGTTTACTGTCCAGTATGATAATGTCTCCTTCTGGGGCAAAAGTCATGTAGGTTTGCTTTCAGCACATTACAAAAGGGTGGGATTTCCCTAATTCGGTGTTCCGTAGATATGACACAAAGCCATTGTGCATTCAGCTTCCTTCTTATTTACCCTTTGTCACCCTTGTGGTACTTGGAGGGCAAAGAGAACCAGAGTGATTATGAAGGCCATGCTACTTGCTGTTCTGTGAGTGATAAAGTTCTTTGTCTCTGACTCAGGAGTCTCGTGTCTTTCACCAGAGTTCATGGAATCACAGCCTGTCTAGGTTTGTGGAATGGGGTGAAATCTCCCACCCTCCTTTGTTTATTACAACAATAAAGTATGGCTTTATTTTCTTTCTTATACTTGAACTTTAAAACCTTTTAAGGCTTAATACTTGTTCATTCTCTCTTTGTCTCTATCTCTTTCTCTCCACCTCCTGATGATACACACTGAGAAAAATACAGTATAATTAGTGTGATTTCTATGGTATTCCTGCTTGAGTTTGTGCCCCGTGTTTGATCCTGAGAAAAACTGTGAGACTCATCATATGCAATACGAAGATTTTTCCTTAAAAGCAGTTGTAGGCACTGTTAATCAGCTTCTCATCAGTGTGACAAATATCTGAAATAACTTAAAAGGAGAAAAATATTTATTTTGGGTCATAGTCTCAGGGGTTTCAGTCCTTGGTCACTTTGTCCTATTACTTTGGGTCTGTGGCAGTTCAGTACCTCATAGAGGGAGAACATTAGGAGAGGAGGCTATGTTCAAGGTGGCCCAGAACAAAAAAAAGCAAGCCAGGGACTAGAATCCCAATATCTCCTTCACAGCACACACCCAAAGACCTAACTTCTTTCCACCAAGTCCCACCTTCTAAGGGTTTCACTTCCTCCCAGTAGATTCACAGGCTGAGGACTAAGGCTTTGACACATGGATCTTTAGGGGATATTCCAGATCCAAACTATGAACATCAGAGAATGAGAAATATGTTTTAGCTTCAAAGAGTCTGAAGAGACAGAAGAACTCAAATGCAACATAGAGTCCTTGGTTTAATCTTGGAACAGAAAGGAAAAAGATGCTTTTGGGAAAATGGCAACACTTGAATGGGAGAGTGTCTTCATTTTGGGAAAACACACACTGGATTCCTTAGCAATAATGGTACACCATAGCTGAAGCTTTTTTTTTTAAAAAAACTGAGATACAGGGCTGGGGATTTAGCTCAGTGATTCTGCCACCTGCCTTGCAAGCGCAAGGACCCAAGTTTGATCCCTGGTACCCAAAAAAGCAAAGGTTAAGAATTGAGATACAACTAATGATAATGTATATATTACCTTGTTCTGCGTAGATGTAGAGAGAGTGAGAGAGAGTGGCAATCGTGCCTGTTCCTAAAAAATGCTACCATTTGGGGAATGTAAATGAATAGGATTCAGTTCTTTGTTCTGACATGGAAATTTTTTATATTATTTCACAATAAAGTACTTTTAGAGAGAGGGAGGCACTGAAATGATGAGTGGAAGCTGGGTGCCTGTGACTCTTATCAAGTGTGAGGCTTACTGTGGAGTGCTGGCTGTCTGGCTGGGGGATGGCTGACTGTCAGTATTTATGGAGCCAGAATTTTCCAGAGCACTTTCCACTGTCTCACATGATACAGTGTGAGCCTGGCTGTTCTTAGGGCCTGGTATGGAAAGGGCACTGGAGATCTCATTCTTTGGAAGTAGAGTTATTGATCATCTCTGTTATCAGCAGGAAATCCACTATCTGTACCTGTTGGACTGTGGGAGAGGACAAAAGAGTTATTAAATCTTTTCAGACCTTTAACAGATTTTCTAGTTTTTATTCCTACTTGCAAATCTAGTGCTTTTTCAAAGGTCTCCCTGCCATGGAATTTTGTTTGTTTCTGTGCCATGAACAGCTTGTTTCTAGTTGACATTTTGTTGTTGCTCTTTACTTAGCAGAGCATAGAAAGATGAAACCAAAGCCATTTTACTAATAGATCATCAGCATTTCCTTTTCTAGTATTTTGTGGACATTAACTATCTCCTATAAACATATCTGCTGTTCCTCTGGCTTTTGTGAGATAATGCACTTTAGAATCATTTTTGTTGTTGTTGTTTTTTAAAGGAGAGCTTCAGGAAAGAGCAAAAGGAATGTGTCCCCCCCCATCTGTTGCAATTAAAGGGAAAAACTTTTCATTTTTTGTTTTCTTTTTATTAATGATTAACTTCCTAAGAATGAGGAAGTCAATATTCTGTATAATCATTCTCACAGATTTCATGCCCACACTAATATAATTATATTAGAAAAGAAGAATAAAGGAGATTTTTAAATATAAATAGAAAAAATTTTTTTATTGGATCCCCCCCTTTTTCTTTGTAGTGCCAGAATTGAAACCCAATATTTTTTTCCCAAATTGAACTTCTAAGTTGTCTTTCTTTCATGAATTACTTTTTCTTTATATTCAGCTACTGTTTGGTTAAAATAGGCAGTGGGAAAAGTTCCTGCTTTAGAATATTTTTAGATTAAATAAGACACTATGAAGACACACAATTTTTACTTTACTTTTACTTCCATACCAAAGATAGAAATAAGCTCTTCATTTTTTGTCATAATTTCTTTGAAGTCTGAATAATTGGAAAACTGTTGATGTATCCAGAAAGGCTTCTTTAAACAAATTTTGAAGCTTAATTTTTTTAATCTCTGAGGAAAAAATTATTTCTAAGCTGTTCACTGAATCATTCTTAGATTAAGTGAACTTCCAGGGCCTAGTGACATATTTAACATATTTGAGAGAAAAACAGCAACATCTCTTGGCCACCACAAAGCTAAGTAATTTAGTTTCAACCTTAGATTGTGATACATTGTTTTTCTGGAAGACCTACTAATGCAGAGCTGGGTTTTCTGTGGTCCTTGTGCTAAAATGCAGGGACCATAAGAAAGTAAATTCGAAACAGGAAGAGGAAGGTGGTAGTGGTTAATAAGATTAATTCTGGAGTTTGGGAATCTAGTGCCTAAGAGGTGTATGTGTCTCACTGGTGCCTGTGATGGTTTTATTTACTTATTTTTTATAACTGCTAATACATATTAAGTATATAAATTAATGAGATTCACTGTGATATGCCTATGCATACATAACGTATCGGTCATTTCCACTCACACCTCTTCTGTCTTCTCCTTTCTCTCCGCTCTCCAACTCTCCCCCTAGTTCCTAGTGATATTCTGTCTACTTTCAAGTCCTCCCTGTCTCTCTGTCTCTTAAAATTTTTCCATATGGGAAAGAAAACGTGTGATGTTTGTCTTTCTGCTTCTGGCTTATTTCATTTAAAACGATGTCCTCCTGCCAGGAATTTAGCTTAGTGGTTCCACCACCTGCTTCGCAAGCACAAGGACCCGAGTTCGATCCCTGGTACCAATAAATAAATAAACAAACAAGATAAACTGATGTTCCCAGTACCAATAAATAAATAAAAACAAACAAGATAAAGTAAACTGATGTCTTCCCATTTCATTGATTTTCCTGCCAATGACAGGATTCATTCTTCTTTATGGCTGAATAATACTTCATTGTGTAAATATAACACATTTTCTTTAACATGGGATGGTTTTAAAATTGTCCAAAATTATATGATAATCTTCCCTTTGAGAAACAGAGCATACTTGTTGTCTTCTTAACTACAGGCTGAACTTAGTAACTAGCTTTTTAGTTTGTTTTCTTGAGACAGGATCTAACTACATAGCTCTGGCTGGCCTTGAACTTACATCGATCCTCTGCCTCAGCCTCCTGGACGCAGGCTGGGATTATAGGCCTGAGCCACCATGTTTGGCTATCTAGTGACTAGCTTTTTAAAAATAGTATATGACAGAAATTATGGTATGCGGTTCTCCGGTCTAAATCATGAAAGGCATTATAACCTCCACCTTGCTGTCTCCCTTGGATCACTTGCTTTTGGGGAAGCTGGTGGCCTTCAACAACTTGCTGGTGATGCCCATGTGGCAAGGATTTGAGCCCATTACCAGCTGCCAGCCGGAACTGAGACTTTCTGCTCCCTGAGCATGTGAGTGAGCCATCTTAGAAATATCCTCCAGCCTCTGTGAAGGCTCTGGTGCCTGCATTCCCACCCAGGCTCCTGACTGTACTCAGGAGATGTCAGACTACAGTCACTCAGTGGAAAGCAGAAGCTGTGAAGTAATAAATGATTCTTTAAGCCACTAACGTTGGGGACCAATGAGATAATAAACAGAGTCAGTATGAAAAATGAACAATAAATTTTCTGTTCATCTGTGTAATTTTTTTCAAAGAGCTATTATCTTGTTAGAACCTAAATACTATTTCCTTAAAAACCAGAGCTTTGGATATTCTTTTGGGGGGATTGAATTTGGCAGAAGGTGAAAAAGTTATGGAGGCATTAAATGTATCATGCAGTAAGTGTGCTATATACCAAGTTTGGAAACCTTATCATTCATTAAGCTAGATAGTTTTATCATTTTTATTTCCATTTTAAGGTATATACAGTAATCACTTTTTGGAATGAAAAGAATATATTACTTTTGGTACTGAACACATATTTTTATTATCTCAGTAAAGCCATTGAATATGACAAATTCCATGTAGAATTAATCTCCAGCAAAGAAAGTGATTAATATAAATTGATGAGTATTAAACATGAAAATTATTATTTTATAGATGTCAAATATATGAATGCTAATAAAAATTGAGAATAAATTATCTACCACATATGCATTTTTCCCATATATGAATTTAGGAATATATCAGTTCAGAGACATAAAGGGCAGCGTTTGTGATTTCAATTTAACATTGTGTTTACCGAAAATAAGAAGAGGCGAAGCACCCCCTAGTGGTAATTGTTGATATAATCAGTGACAAAAAAATAGTGTTCCTTTTTTTTTTTTTTTTTTTTTTTTTTTTTTTTTTTTGGTATGGGCATCAAATTTGGGACTTTGTGCTTGTGAGGCAGGCAGCGGAACCTCTGAGCTAAATCCCTGGCCCTAGTGTTTTTATGTTAATACTTAAGTGCTTAATTTGTTCTTTATTTCATTGATAAAATTACTCCTTTGAATTGGCAGCATATTGAATGCAGGCACAATATCAGCGACTTTTAAGGACAAATTCAGCAGCATTGGGTAGCTTTATTTTATATAGGAAAAAACAAAGCATTTGTTTTTCAGGTTAGCACATTACAAATGCCCCAATTCAATGAAGTATGAAATTTTCTCAAGGCAAATTGCATCACTGCTACGTAAGCAACACACAAGCCTAAGAGGCACATCATATGATGAAATGTAATACAGTGTCTTCTATCTTTCTTGTCTCATCTAGTAAAGAAATATTTAAAAGACTAAACTTTTAAAAGCCTGTAATGGTACAGAGGCATGTGGGAAGAGGGAGAGAGAAATTTAGAAGAGTGAAAAACTGGTGCGGTTCACAGGAGGATGGGAGGACAGCAGGATGTGTGGGAGTCCCGGCCCGAAGGAGCAGTTGAGACCACCAGGGTTAGAAACATAGGCCAGGAGGTTGAGGGGAGTCTGATGATGTCGTCCTGCTGTCTTGATTTATTCCAGCCTGACAAAATAAAGGCTCTAATGAACTGCTGCTTGGACTAAAAAGTAAATTGCTGTAACGAAAGTATAACAACTATGCTTTGTGAATTTGCGAATTACTAGTTGTACTTGTAATGAGATTGTCTTTTCCATTCGTCTCAGAGGACTGGGACATTACCACCTCTAAGAACAATGAGTCATTTTTCACCAGGAAGATTTCTCCCGGTGTTTACTTCACCTTGTGTTTATTTATTTTTTTTGAATTTTTTTTCTTTTTATTGAGTTTATTGGTACAATCTAGGTATAAAATACAATTACATTCATCATTGGGATTCTGTACCTTTACATAATAGGTCTTGATTCTCATTTTTTCCCCTTGTCCCTGCCCTCCCTTCACCCCCTCCTACCCTCCCCATTTACAAACACTTTATTTCCATTTTTCCAGTTTCTCATGTTCACCTTGTGTTTAAAATTGCCACCCATCTCCAAGGGTGATTAATACTTCCTCTGAATAGAGGGCTGATTTAGTCAACAATGCATTCAACTCCAAGTATAGTTTTACAAATGTAAAATGACCTGAATTTGTCTTTCCCATTAATTAAAAACAGTTAACTTTCAATTTTGTGAGCAAGTGTAGTTTGTACAGACAAAGAAACTTGATGGAAACATAGAACCACAGACCTAGCTGCATGTCATTTTGGGTAGTTGTCTAATTTTACAAATGCCTACACCTTGAAGTAGACTGGAAATAGACTGAACCTCTCTTCCCTTTTCCAGAGCTACAGTCTCCTATAGAGGTCCACAGACAAACCCTGGAAGCCGAAAGAGTGGAAACAAAGTTTCTAATAGCATCATTATTCCCTACTCAACTGATGGTGGAGAAACCTTAGAAAATAAGGTAATGACTTTACGCATGTAATGACTAATATAAGAGAAAAATAAATGAATTTCAAAATGCAACAAATAATTTGGAAATCATACATAAGTTCCTAGTTATTTCTTACAATCATGAGTCACAATTCATAGTCAAAGTTAGTTTGCAAGTGTAGCAGATAAAGAAATATTTATATTTAGAATAGCTTGGGCACTGAGATTATATTGAAAGAATTCATATTTTAAGTATTCTTTTGGCTGCAGATGAAGAAGTGTGATTCTGGCTTATTTAAACAAAACATGGATTTATTGGCCTGCTGGAGAGAGGAGGCACCAGGGACAGCTAGCTCAAAGATTAAATAAAAATTTCATCTTTTCTCTTGCCGCTTCTGCTTTCCATTGCTTTACTTTCTACGTGCTGAGCAGCTGGCATGGTTTGGGTAAAGTGTGAAGCCCTAGGAGGTATCTAGGTCTTTGCTGTTCCACGTGTCCTCTGCAAATGAGCCATGTTGTCATCATCTTTGAGACTGTTAAAAATGCAGATGCTACATTCTCGAAGATCCCTAGGTAATTGGAGTATCCATTAAAATGTTAGTATCTATATCAGGCTACTAAGGCCCGAGAAAGGGGCCTGTATATTGGGCTGGGCCTGGGTCTCAGTGAAACTGAAATGACTGCAGGAGCATAGGAGGGTGGTGTGTATCCCAGGCAAAACCACACGACGGCAGCGAGAGAATATAATCTGGAAGAAGCAAATGGACAGGCGGTGAAAAACAATGCATTATTGCTGCAGCTGGCAAATGATTTTAGCCAAAAGAAAGGGACAGTTTAAGATCATTCTTATTCCTGAGAAAATATTGAAAACAAATCTGGAAGTCCCAGGATGGTGTCTAGTGAAAAGAAGCTAGAAAGAAGAGTGTCATGTGTGTTTCATATATTATACACGTCTGTTGCTATCAGGGGTTTCTTTACAAGATAAACTAGAGTTTTGGGGGTAAAATAAACATGGATACTAAACTTTTTAACTTTGATATTTGCCTGAGAAAATGGTTTTCTATGGAACTTCTGTCTTTTTTATTGGCTGCCTAGCTTGTGACCCCTTGTTTTTATTTTCGGGGAATTCCTTGCCAGAGACGCCCGGAATAAGTCTCTAGTCCCCACCTGTCTAGTGTGCAACACAAGGTTGAAGAAAAACTTGACAGTGTTAAAGAAAAAGTGTGAGCTGGCCAATGCTCCTTTGGCAAAAGGCAATGGCCCATCTCTTCCACTGAGTTTTATTATTCTTCAGTCAGGGTGAAAGGTAAAATGCATGTAGAGATGTGCAGTATGTGAAACTACCATGGAAAACAATGTAAGCAAGGCTTTAAAGAGAAGTAAAAGCATTTTCAAATTAGAAGCAAGATAAACAAAATGTATGGTTGTAATTGGAGCATTGTCCTTTAAACTGTGAAGGCACTAATTGTAGCATGGTATTTGGATGCAATTACTACGACCTCAGCTGCACATGTTACCTCATATGAGCCACACAGCTTCCTAGGCCACTACTCTGGTCTCAGCCATGGCATAGTGAGGAGGTCATACTGACTTGTATGCTCCCACAGTGCTTATGAGATCCTTCCGGGAGTCACAGAGCTTCAGTCAGACTCACTTCCTAAAGCCAGCCAATCGAGGGGTTTAACTCTGCAGCCTACACTGCTTATAGCATATTTTGGGCATAATAAATATTGCGGGCTCTAGCAAGTCCTTGTTTTTTGTGACGTGCTGGTCCTCCTTCTATAGCATGAGGAAAATGCCCTTTCTTTCCTTTCTCAGTAGTCCCTGTTTCTAAAAGCATGGACACATGGCTCAGGCTGTATCAATTTGAGGTTTCTATTTAGAAACTACATCTGGAGCTGGTGACTCACAGAATTACAGGTACTGTGGAAAATTTTCTATTTGACATTTATAGTGTTTACAGTACAACCAAATTTTGATGTTTATGGTGTTTGCAGCCTAAACTATATATCATGAAGTACTTGTTTCCATGATGCCATTAAAAAACTAATGCAGGACTGAGATTTTGGGTGTTGACTTTTTTTGTGAAGCTTTGAACCTTGTCTTAGAGCCTTCTTGGAAATTTAGTAGTTTTTGCTAAAATAAGTGTCAGTTTCTTGCTTATACCTGGATTGGCTTCATGACCATGTAGTCACTCAGGGATCTGTTCTTAGAAGGACCCCTGCACTTGGCTGAGTGCCTAGCCATCACTGCTGTGAAGTTCCTATTGATTTTAACACGATTCTGTTCTGTACTGGGTCTCACAAATTACATAACTGGCCCTACTTGTATTTAACAGTGCTGAATGTTTTATTATTTCTTTTTCTGAGGGACAAATAAGTCGGATCAGGATGGCAAAAAGTCAGGAACAAAGAGAAGTGTTCCTATGTACTGTTTTCTGGCAGTTACAGTCTTTCATGGGCTGCCACAATTTGTGCATTCATATTGGTCTCCTTTTGACTGGACATTTCTGAGAGTACAAATTATGTTCTTATATTATCATATCCCTCTTCATTGTCTGACTGTTTCTATCTATCTGTCATCTTTCTATCATCTATCTTTATTCATCTGTCCATGTATATTTTTTGTAGTTGAGCAAGTAATTCACTTTTTCATTTGCTCCACATTTAAGCTCTGGAAGTGTTGTTGTTATCACTGCTGGAAACTGCAGCTCAGGGAGGTTGTATATACTAATCCATTGCATTCACTGTCATGAAATTAGAGTTAGAATACAGAATTATGTGAATAACTCCTTTTCAAAAATAACTCCTTTGCACTATGTTTAATGTTTTGTGTGTGCTCCCCTTATTAACTAAGAAATAATATATTCCACTTGCAAAGCTGAAGAATAGAGACTCAGCTTTTAACGGATCTCTCAAAATAGTCATCATAATTAGCAGGCTCAAGTTTGGCCTGCTCCATAGACTATTCTACATAGGCAATAAACAAACAAACAAACATAAGGTACCTGTACAACAAAAGTGTTGTAGTTTATATTGCTAGAGATTTTTGAAAGTGGTATATTTATGTTAGTAAATTTTAAGGCCAAAGGGCATACTGCCTGTTTCTTTTTTTTCTACAATTTTATTTTGAACGTATTTCTTCAGCTGTATTCTTCTTGCTATAAAATCTCTACAAACACAGTTAAAATATTTTCAACTAGTCTAGTAGTAACAAATGTTTTAAAAACATAGCCAGCAGGCTGATCCAGTATTTTGAAAGTTCCTGGGCAACAACAATAAGTATAACAGTAAGACACACAAGTCAAGTTGCTTAAGTATTTCAACATGCATCTGGATATCTCACTGGTTCTAAAGCAAATACTTCTAATGATTGAAAAAATTTCCCATGTGAGAAAAGCTATTTTTAAAAAGATTAATATTGGAAGGCAGTACTCTGACTCAGTGTCAGTGTTCTGAAATTACCCTTATCTTTCGCCATGCACTAAATTAAAATCCAAATGGATTAAAGATCTAAATATTAAAACAGAAACATTAAACTTGCTGGAAGGTAAGTTAGGCAGAACTCTGGAAGACATTGGTATAGGAAAAGATTTTATGAACAAATCCTCAGTAGCACGGGAACTAGCAGAAAGAATCAACAACTGGGATCTCATCTTTCTAAAAAGCTTCTGTACTTCAAAAGAAACCATTAGCAGAACTAAGAGACAATCTACAATGTGGGGAAAAAATTTTTACCAGCTGTACCTCAGACAAAGGACTATTATCAAGGATATATAAAGAACTCAAAACAATCAGTCCCCCCAAATATAAAGACCCGATTCAAAAATGGGCATCCTAAATGAACAGACATTTCTCAGACAAAGAAGTAAAAGCAGCAAGAAAATATATGAAAAAATGCTCCACATCACTGGTCATTCGAGAGATGCAGATGAAAACAACACGGAGATTCCACCTCACCCCACAAAGAATGGCTGCTATCAAGAAATCACACAATAACAAATGTTGGCGGGGTTGTGGGGAGAAAGGAACCTTCCTCCATTGTTGGTGGGAGTGCAGACTAGTGCAACCACTATGGAAATCAATATGGAGATACCTCAAAGAGCTTGGACTGGAGGTGCCATTTGACCCAGCCATCCCTCTGTTGGGTATCTTTCCAAGAGAACTAAAAGAATCATATCACAGAGAAGTATGTGCACCCATGTTTATAGCGGCACAGTTTGTAATAGCTAAATCTTGGAAACAGCCTATTTGCCCATCCGTTGGAAACTGGATAAAGAAGTTGTGGTTTTTCTATAAAATGGAATATTATTCAGCCATAAAGAGCGAGAGAATAGATTCATTCATAGGAAAATGGATACATATTGAAGATATACTCCTAAGTGAAATAAATAAGTCCCACATGTGTGAATACCAAATAGTTTCCCTGGTGTGAATATTCTGCAACAATGCATAAGATTCTAATAAGATTACTGACATTTAGAAATTTGAAGAAAGGAGCTAAAGGTGTAGGGAAGGTGTGATGCATAGGGGAAGAACAAAAAGGGAAAAGAAAAAAATGTGAGAGAATGAAAAGAGGAAAATAAAGTGTTTGTAGATGGGGAGGGGAGGAGGGGGTGAAGGAAGGGCAGAGGTAAGGGGAAAAAATGAGAATCAAGACTTGCCATGTAAAGGTACACGATCCCAACAATGAATGTAATTGTGCTGTATCCCTAAAATGTACCAATAAACTCAATAAAATTTAAATTAAAAAAAAAAGATATATTAGAGGGCCTCCAAGCAGCAGGAGAAGACTGTTGAGTGGTGGAGCCATGTGGAGTTGCCTGCTACCCCACCCCCTGGCCTCTGAGCAGCGAGAGTGGAGCCACTTGAGCATATGGAACACCACCCCAGCATCCCTTCCCCACCTCTGGCCTCCTGGCTGCACCAGCACCTAGTTCCATACCGCAGAGGCCCGGGGGGACATAAAGCCCATTGTCTTGCGATCCAGAAGATAGGACAGAAGTGAATAACAGAAAGAGGGCCTATCTCAGGCTACTTGAAAATTAAAAAATAATTGGAAAAATTTAAAAAATTGAAAATTGGAAAAGTGAAGAGAATCTCTGCAATAAAGGCACACCAGACCACCATAGTTGGTAAGTTGGAAGAATCACCACCTCCCATCAGGACCTGGGCTATCTTCAGGGGAAGGGCAGCTGGAACTTCCAGTAGAACCTTGTAGGGCTCAATCCTGCAGGAGGTCAGGGAGCTCAATTTGGGCCTTGCAGCCAGAAATCAGCCTGAATCTCAGGGATCTCCTGCTGGCTTGCTGAGACTAATTGACTTAGATCTGCACACTGCTGTCCACATTGTATATTGCAACAGCAGAAACTACCCTGAAGAGGTACCTTCATTTTTATTTTAAAAAAGTTACTTTTTTCTTTTGCTCTTATTTTTAATTTTTAATGTTTATTTTTCTACTCTTCAATTTTTTTCTTTTTTTTCTTTTTGTTTTCTTTTCTTTCTCTCACTCACTCTCTCACTCTTGCACATTGTTCATCTCCTTTTTTGTTCCTATTTCTGCCCTAATGTGGATTTGTTTCTTTTTCTTTTATTTTATCTTTTTCCTTCTCTTGATTGTCATTAGTTTCAAAGGAAAGTGAATAGAGTTTCTAGTTTCCCTATTGTTATTAGTTTATTTTTGTTCTTTTCTTATTTCTTTCATTGTCTTTTCCTCTTGAATTCAACAGTTTCCTAGAGTTTGTGTGATCTTCCTGTGCCCTCTGGCCTCACTTCTAACCTTTTCCTGTCCTTCTACCTCTCTAGCCCTCTCTCTATCCCCAACTCCTTCTAAGTCCCCATCCTAAAGGGTATAGTTGCTATATTGAAGAGTTCATTCACTATAAACATATTTTGGGCTGGCCTTTGATTTTGATTTAATTCACATGGTTAAAGCTGGTAAGTAATAACTACAACAAATTGTCATTTTCTAAGCTGGTTTGATGCTATGTGTTGTTGATTGTATCACTTTGGTGTTATGATTGATCTAATCAATTGTCCTTCTTGGTATAATGAGATTACCTCAGAGCCATTAAAGACTCTAAACCTAAAGACCAGTTGTATCTGGAAGACTGAAGTATCAACCCAGAAATTAAACCAAGGACAGTACCAACAACAAAAACAGAAATAAGAAAACATTTAAACAAGGAAAAAACACAGAATTCCAGATCACCAAAGGAAAATTTTGAGGGAAATGAGGTGGAAAAATCTGACAATCAACCACCTGGATACCATGATAACACAGGAAATAACAAAACAGGTGAATGAGACCCTAGAAAAATTCAAAACAGAAATAATTTACCAGATAACTACAGAGATAATGAGTAGAATGAAAGACATGATAAGAGACTCTAGAACAGAAACAGATTTAAAAAAAATGAGCTCAGGACCATGATAGAAACCATGAATCCTCAGCATAGGAAATAAATGGAAACTAAGAATGCCCAACATAGGGAAGAAATGGAATGCATGAAACAGATTCAAAAAGATATCCAGGAGATTAAAAACTATTGAAAATATACACAACAGACTGAGCCAATCTGAAGAGAGGATATCAGATATAGAAGATAGGATGGCAGTCAGTGACCATGAAAACAGATCACTTAAAAATAGTAAGGGATCAGGAAAAATCAATCCATCAGCTCCTAGATGATGTAAAGAAGAATAATATAGCATTCTTGTTCTTCTGTTGGGTTTCTGGGATCTTGATTATTATATGTGTAAGTGTAGATTGTTTTTTATCATGGCTAATTGGAGTCCTATATGCCTCACTTAACTGTATGTCAAATTCTTTTGCTCTGTTTGATTTTCTCAGTACTCCACCATCACAAACAGACAGATCATCTAGACAAAAATATCAACAAAATACCAGAAATTAACCAAGCTTTTGAACAAATGGACTTAATAGACATCTACAGAGTGTTCCACCCCACAAAGTCAAAATATATGTTCTTTTTGTCTACACACAGGTTGTTCTCCAAAATAGACCACATACTAGCTCATAGAACATGTTTAAATAAATGCCAAAGAACTGAAGTGATCCCATGTATATTATTAGACCATAGTGCAAGTAAAGTGGAGATCATAGCACAAGAAAGTGCAAGAATTTCTCAAACTCATGGAAATTGAGTAACACTCTTCTGAACAACCAATGGGTCATAGAGGAAATTAAAGAAGAAATTAGACAGTTTATACAATTAAATGATAATGGCAATACAATATACAGAAATTTGTGGGACACAATGAAAATAGTTCTACAAGGGAAATTCATAGCAGTGAATGCCCACAGTAAGAAAACATCACACTCAAATAAACCTAATGCTGAATCTTAAGCTCCTTGAAAAGGAAGAGCAAGACAAACCCAAAGTTCATACAAGGGAGGAAATGATAATGATCAGACCAGAAATCAATGCAATGGAGACTAAGAAAACAATACCAAACTTATCAAAAAAGAAGAGAAAAGGCTCAAACCCTCACAATTAGGAATAAGAAAAGTGATGTCACCACAGATCCAGCAGAAATCCAGAGGAACATCAATACCTACTTTGAAAACCTGTACACTAATAAAATGGGAAACACAGAAGAAACTGACAGATTTCAAGTTAAACATGAATTGCCAAAGTTGAACAAAGAAGATAAAAAAATTCTAAATATCCCAATTATAATCAGTGAAATTGAAAACATAATTAAAAATTTACCAACAAAGAAAAGCCCAGATCCTGATGGCTTAAGTGCTGAATTCTACAAAACATTTAGAGAAGAGCTACCACCACTACTCTTTAAACTTTTCAGTGAAATTGAAATGGAAGCAATACTTCCAAATTAATTTCTGGAAGCAAGTGTTACTTTGATTTCAAAATCAGAGAAAGACACAACCAAGAAAGAGAACTATAGGCCATTCTCCCTAACAAACATAGATGCAAAAGTCCTTAATAAGATACTGGCAAACAGAATACAGAGGGTCATCAAGAAGATCATATATCCTGACCGAGTTGGATTTATCCCAGGAATACAAGGATGGTTCAACATAAATCAATAAATGTAATGCACTATATTAACAGAGTAAAGGACAAAAACCATATGATTATCTCAATAGATGCAGGAAAAGCATTTTACAAAATGGCACACCCATTCATGATAATAACACTGCAGAAAATTGGAATAGACAATCTTTATCTCAAAATGATAAAGGATATCTATGAAAAATCAACAGCCAACATGATACTAAATGGTCAAAAGCTGAAAACCTTCATGCTTAGATTAGGAAGAAGACAAAGATGTCCACTATCACTACTCCTGTACAACATAACTTTGTAAATATTAGCCACAGCAATTAGTTAGACAAGAAAAAGAAATAAAGGCAACACAGAGGAAGAATTGAACTGTCATTATTTGCTGATGATATACTCTACATAGAAGACCCCAAAACATAGAAGACTGCCAAAAGACTTCTAGACTTAATTGACAGATTCAATAGAGTAGCTGGATACAAGGTCAACACTCAAAAATCAATAGCCTTCTTGTACACAAAGAATAGACTCCCTGAGGAGAAATTAAGGAAACAATTCCTTTCACAATAGCATCCCCCCCAAAAAAGAAATATCTAGGAATCAGTCTAATGAAGGAAGAAAAAGACCTCTACAAAGAAAAGTACAGCACTCTGAAAAAAGAGATCAAAGAGGATATAAGAAAATGGAAAGATGTCCCTTGCTCCTGGTAGGAAGAACCAACATAGTGAAAATGGTCATACTTCCAAAACAGCTAACATATTCAATATAATCCTGATAGAGATTCCAACAGTATATTTCACAGAAGTAGAAAAAACAATCCAAAAACTCATTTGGAATCAGAAAAGCCCTAGGCAACAGAGACATGACAGGGGGTATCACAATCTCCAATTTGAAAATTTACTACAAAGCTACTGTGATAAAAACAGTATGGTACTGGCAAAGACACAGACCCAAGGATCAGTGGAATAAATTAGAAGATGCAGAAACAACTCCAGACATTCTTAGCTACCTCATCTTTGACAAAGGAGCCAACCATCCTCAGTGAAGGAAAGACAGTCTCTTCAAATGGTGTTGGAAAACCTGGATTTGAATTTCCCAGAGATTAAAACTAGACCCATATCCTTTACCATGAAATCCAAGTGGATCAAAGATATAAATATTAAATCAGAAACACTAAACTTACTGGAAAATAAATTAGGTAGAACTCTTGAAGACACTGGCATAGGCAAAGACTTTATGAACAAATCCTCAGTAGCACAGGAACTAGCACAAAGAATAAACAATTAGGATCTCATCTTATTAAAAAGCTTCAACACTGGAAGAGAAACCACCAACAGAGTGCAGAGACAACCTACAATGTGGGAAAAAATTTTATTAGCTGTTCCTCAAAGGTCTACTATCTAGAATATATAAGGAACTCAAAAAATTTCAAACCCCCAAACATAAAGACCCAATTCAGAAATGGGCATCTGAAATGAATAGACATTTCTCAGACAACCATGTAAAAGCAGCAAATAAATAGATGAAAAAACGTTCAATGTAACTGGTAATTTGAGATGCAGATGAAAACAACACTGAGATTCCACCTCACCCCAGAAAGAATGGCAGCTATCAAGAAATCAACCAATAACAAATGAGGCAAGATTGTGAGGAGAAAGCCTGGTGTGGTGGCACATGCCTGTAATCCCAGCACTTGGGAGGTGGAGGCAGGAGGATCACTGTGAGTTCCTGACCAGCCTGGGCTACATAGTGTTTCAGGTCAGTTCCAACTACGTAGTGAGACCCTGTTTCAAAAAACAACAAAAAAGCAAAACAAAAAGATTGTGGGAAGAAAGGAACCCTTCACCGTTGTTGGTGGGAATGCATACCGGTGCAATCACTCTGAAACTTAACATAGAGATACCTCAAAAAAACAGGATTGGAGATCCCATTTGACCCTGCTATCCTTCTGCCAGGTATCTTCCCAAAAGAATTAAAAGAATCATACCACAGCAACATATGAGCACCTATGTTAATAGCAGCACAGTTTCTTGCTTTTAGTAGAGTAGCTTTATTCAAGAAAGCCTCTGCATTATCTACCTGTCCCATGGAAACAGATTTTCACTGTGTGTAAAGGAGTGGATGGAGCTCCCCTTTGTAATTGTTAAAAGTGTGGACATTCTAGAGCCTAGATGTGTCTCCAGCTTCCAGTTTTGCTAATTTATTGGCTATAAATAACTGATTTCAAGTTACTTAAGCTCTATTTTCCTCTGTTTTCTTATAAAAGTGAGTATAATAATGGTTCTTATTTTAAAATATTGTCAGGAGAAATACATTTAAATGTGTTTAAAATAGTACATGAATGTAGTAAATACTATGTGTTTCCAATTTCATTATTTCTTCCTTTCTTTTTTTCTGCTCCTTTCTTTGTATCAGAGAATGATGTGGAATGGGAAACAGAATACTGTTCTGTTGGTAAAAGAAATGATTACATATTTAGAAATTAACAGAAAAAAATAAGCATTATATCTTTTAAGTACCAAAATTTAGATCCTCAGTGTGGTCTTTAGTTGTTAAATCTCAAAAAAAGAAAGGATACCATTCATCACATGAACCCTTCTTAAAAGTTATTACTAAATAAAAACTAAAGCATCAGGTTATAAGCCCTACCAAATAAATACTTAATATATTGGCATGGAGCATCTTCTGGGGATGTTTGAGAATGATTATGTCTATTTCACCAAAAGGACATTTTTAAAAAAATTTCTTGCTCTGTATCTTCTTGAAAAGAAATGAAGGAATGAAACTAGCATCAAAAATGGAAAGCATCAGCATTTTCTAAATTCTTATTCTCTCACCAAATAAAGTCCTGAGTCTTTGGTTTTGTCTTAAAGTAGCACTTATTAAACTACTTTTCTTTTCCTTTTTGCCTCCTCTTCTTTCTCTTGAGGAACATTTGTTCCTTGGGTGCTTTTCTGAAACATTATTTGATAGAGTTTGATGTCATCAAAATCAATCCATTTGCCCAAACTGAAAACTAAATTTATCAATATGCTACACATATTTCCAATTCTCATCCTTTTACTCTATCCAACCATAGTATCCCATAAAATTTCCCTTCAAGTTTCTCACACCTACCATCTTCTAATTAAACTGCTTCTCTGCCTCAGTGTTTCTCAACACCTTATGAGCATTAAAATCTTCCTGAACTTAATATAAATGCCAAATTCTGGGCACAAATCAGGCCACGTGAATCAGAGCCTCTGAGAATGAGGCTCAACAACGGCATTGTTCAAAAGTGCCCACATTGCTGTTCCAATGCACATCCAAGTTTGAGTGTCAGCATTCAAAAGGTTATCTTGAACAGAAGGATAGCAGTGAATATACAAAAGCTTCTGGTTTTGTAACTCAGAGAGCTAAGTAGCCCCTTAAAACAGTGGTACCCAACCCTACCAGTCCCTGGCCTGTTTGGAGCAAGGCCAACAGTGGGAGAATGACAGGTAAGCTAGTGGAACTATGTTGTATTCCCAGACCATCGTCATCACTTGCCCTGTAACCTGAGTTCCACCTCCACTTAGATCAGTTGTGGCATTAGATTCTCACAGGAGCCCAAAACCCTACAGTGAACCATACATGTGAGGGATCTAGGTTGTCTGCTCCACTGAATCACCCTCCTCCCTTTCTGGCTTTGGAAAAATTGTCTTCCATGAAAATCAGACAAGTTGGGGACCATTGTTTTCAAGGGCATTTTGACAGCAGCCCAGGAAAATGGCCAAGTTGGCTTTATTTAAAATGGTGCACTGCTTCTACCTTCTCCTCCTCCCACTCAGGTGGTGCCCATATCCATTTAAATCTCAAAGAGAAGCAAGATATATCACGTACAGGTACAAATTCCCTTTGGGAATCTTATCATTATGTATATCTAAAATGTACCAATAAATGTTTTTTTAAATTAAGTTTATTGGTACAATATAGGTATACAATACAGTTACATTCATCATTGGGATCTTGTACATTACATAATAGGTCTTAATTCTCATTTTTTTCTCCTTGTCCCTGCCCTCCCTTCACCCCTCCTCCCTCCCCATTTACAAACACTTTATTTCCATCTTTTCAGTTTCTCGTATTTTTTTCGTCTCCCTTATTACCTTTCTCCCACCCTTCCCATTTTCCCTACACCTTTAGCCCTTTACTTCCTATTTCACATTATTAATTTTCTCATTAGGATCCTGTGTACTATTATAGTTTTCTGCACCAGAGAAACTATTCAGTATTTCAGTTAAAGAAATCTCTGTATGAAAATTAAAAATAGGAAATCCTAAAATAAAACTAAAGAGGAAAGTAAAAGAGAAAAGGCAATGATGTAAGATTAAAATAATCCTTAATTCTGAAGATGAAAATGGTCCCTTAACATATTTAAATTGCTTCTTGCTCTTGTAGTCTTCTTATTTTTTTTCATTATTTAGAGAATACTTTTTAGTTTCTGTAATCAAACCCACGTAGATATGACCTTACATATTTAGTACATTGCATTATCCCTGTACCAATGGAAAAATAAAAATTTAAAAAATTAGCATTTCTAGACCAATATGGCTGTCCATTTCTGTACAATGTCATTTCAACACAGTAAATTGGGATAACTTTTTCCAAAGTTGACAGCACCATTAAAGTTTCCCAAAATTTCTGTAATCAAACCCACGTAGATATGACCTTACATATTTAGTACATTGCATTATCCCTGTACCAATGGAAAAATAAAAATTTAAAAAATTAGCATTTCTAGACCAATATGGCTGTCCATTTCTGTACAATGTCATTTCAACACAGTAAATTGGGATAACTTTTTCCAAAGTTGACAGCACCATTAAAGTTTCCCAAAATTCAATTTATATATATATGTGTATATATATATTTATATTTATATAAAAAGACTAATAATAGCAGTATGTTATGCATTGATAGCAGCAACAGCTTTTCCCAATAAATGTTTTTTTAAAAAAAAAATCACAATGACTATATTGACAACATATCCCAGGTGTCCAAGATGGTCTCTGTTTATATATCTACTTTTATATAAATTTTAATGACACATGTTAATTGTACAAATGGGTTTTGTTGTAACATACACATATCATGTACCCAATGTAATTATTAATAGTGCCTTAATTATAATCAGGTGTGTCCAGGTTTGTTGATGAATTATATATCTACTCTAACTGAAATTTTGTACATAAAATTAGCTTGCTCATGTAATGTTGACTGATATATGGGATGCGAGTTAGTACAAATATAAACATTGTGAATGTACATACTAGTCTTCCACTAAAGTATAGAATGAATCAATTTTCTACATAAGCTTAATGTTTTTTTCTTTTTGATGCTGATAATTATTATGATGCTCATAAACATAGTGGAAGAAAACAAAAATGAGAAATAAACTATTTTTTTGTATTTCTTTTAAGTACTTTTAGACTAGCAATGTCATGTGTTTGCATATTGAACATATGGACTTATATTCTTATATTTCTTACTGTTTTTTATCTTTAATTTTTAGTTAAAAGTTTATAAAGTATTAGAGGGAGACTGAAACAGGTTCTCTTAGGGGCCAGGGATTTGGCTCAGTGGCACCACGCTTACCTTGCAAGCTCAAGGTCTGGAGTTCAATCCCTGGTAAGAAAGAAAGAAAGAAAGAAAGAAAGGAAGGAAGGAAGAAAGAAAGAAAGAAAGAAAGAAAGAAAGAAAGAAAGAAAGAAAGAAAGAAAGAAAGAAAGAAAGAAAGAAAGAAAGAAAGAAAGAAAGAAACAGGTGCTGTTTAAAATGACCTCCCTAACTTACTTGTCCAGATATAAGCCCTGAAAACATTTTCAATCACATAAAGGTCAGGAACAAATGCTTGGCCTTATTCAAAGGACCAGCTAAGGAGCTGGTAAAAAATTCTGAGGACAAGTAAGAAGAATGTAATTGTGTCATAAGGGTTTGGCTTATTAAAGTAAAAAACATTATTGGTTTTAGTATTTGTAAAGGTTAACTGAAGCCTAACATACTTTACTAAAGAGATTTTGCGGGGGGCAGAAAATAGACGGATTTAATGGTTAATCCTGGGTGAGCTCAGGAGAGAGTTTCCATTTTTAGCTTTAGGCAAACTTCAGCCTTTGAAGATCAGAGAGAAATAACTATGGCAAGATATAGTCATCTGGTGGCAGGAAATGACAGCTTTTTGAATTACAGAGAAAGTTTTTGAGGACTTTAGAAGTAAAATTGCAAAACCTAAACAACAGCACTAAAAGTGATAGCAATAGTTTTTAGCCAACTTTATTATGAGTGAAAATGTGTCAGGCACAGGCCATTTTATGTAAAATATTTCAGTTAATTTTCATAGCAATCTTCTGATGTGAGTCTATGCTTAACTCTACCTCACAAATGAGGAAAGCTAGAATTAACAAGTGGTAGAGCCTGGAAAGGAACACCTGTCGGTCTATCTCCAGAGCCTGAGCTTTCAGCCAAACAGTTATGCAGGAGTCCTGATGATACAGTAAGGATCATAATAGATAACACTAAGTATTTACTAGTGCTTAAAAACTATTTTTAGTAGTCACATTACAAGTATATTGTTATAATTTTCCCAGAAGAAACTGAGATTTCAACTACTTAGAATGGATTTCTTTTATTACAGTAAAAAATCAATACAATTTTATTTTTTTTCTTTTATTGAGTTTATTGGTACACTTTAGGTATACAGTACAATTACATTCATTACTGGGATCTTGTACCTTTACACGATAGGTTTTGGTTCTCATTTTTCCCCCTTGTCCGTGCCCTCCCTTCACTCCCTCCTCCTGTCCCCATTTATAAACGCTTTATTTCCATTTTTTCATTTTGTCATTTTTTTTCTTTTCCTTTATTACCTATCCCCTACCCTTCCCATTTTCCCTACACCTTTAGCCCTTTTCTTCCTATTTCACATGTATCATTATCTCATTAGGATATTATGTATTATTATAGCTTTTCACACCAGAGAAACTATTCAGTATTTACACATGTGTGACTTATTTATTTCACTTAGGACTATATCTGCAATATGTATGCATTTTCCTATGAATGAATCTAATTTCTCATTCGTTATGGCTGAGTAGTATTCCATTTGATAGAAAAACCACATCTTCTTTATCCTATTTCCAACTGATGGGCAAATGGGCTGTTTCCAAGTCTTAGCTATTACAAAATGTGCCATTATAAACATGGGTGCACATATATCACTGTGGTATGATTCCTTTAATTCTTTTGGAAAGATACGCAGCAGAGGGATGGCTGAGTCAAATGGAACCTCTAGTCCAAGCTCTTTGAGGTATCTCCATATTGATTTCCATAGTGGTTGCACCAGTCTGCACTCCCACCAATAATGGAGAAGGATTCCTTTTTCCCCACAACCCGCCAACATTTGTTATTGTTTGATTTCTTGATAGCAGCCATTCTTTGTGGGGTGAGGTGGAATCTCAGAGTTATTTTCATCTGCATCTCTTGAATGACCAGTGATGTGGAACATTTTTTCAAATATTTACTTGCTGCTTTTACTTCTTTGTCTGAGAAATGTCTGTTCATTTCAGATGCCCATTTTTGAATTGGGTCTTTATATTTGGGGGGGCTTACTGTTTTGAGTTCTTTATGTATTCTAGATAATAGTCCTTTGTCTGAGGAGCAGCTGGTAAAAAGTTTGTCCCACATTGTAGGTTGTCTCTTAGTTCTGTTGATGGTTTCTTTTGCAGTGCATTAGATTTTTAATAAGATGACATCCCAGTTGTTGATTCTTTCTGCTCGTTCCCCTGCTACTGAGGATTTGTTCATAAAGTCTTTTTCTATGCCAATGTCTTCAATAGTTCTGTCTAACTTATCTTCCAGCAAGTTTAGTGTTTTTGTTTTAATATTTAGATCTTTAATTCACTTGGATTTTACTTTAGTGCATGGTGAAAGATAAGGGTCTAGTTTTAGTCTTTGGCATGTCAAGATCCAGTTTTTCTAACACCATTTATTAGAGAGGCTATCTTTCCTCCAGTGGGGATGGTCAGCTCCTTTGTCAAAGATGAGATAGCTGAGTACATCTGGAGTTGTTTTTGTGTCTTCCACTCTGTTCCACTTATCCTCAGGTCTGATTCTTTGCCAGTACCATGCTGTTTTTATCACAGTGGCTTTGTAGTATAGTTTCAAATTGGGAATTGTTATACCTGGAGCCATGTGTCTGTTGCCTAGGATGGCTTTTGCTATTCTGTGTCTCTTCTGGTTCCAAATAAATTTTTGGATTCTTTTCTTTCTAGTTCTGTGAAATATAGTGTTGGAATTTCAATTGGCATTGCATTGAATCTATAAAGCAGTTTTGGTAGTATGGTCATTTTCACTATTTTGATTCTTCCTAACCAGGAGCAGGGGATATCTTTCCATTTTCTTGTATCCTCTCGATCTCTTTTTTGAGAGTGCTATAGTTTTCAGTTGTAGAGGTATTTTGCTTCTTTTGTTAGATTGATTCATACATACTTCATTTTTTTGGATGCTATTGTGAAGGGAATTGCTTCCCTAATTTCTCTGTCAGTGACTCTGTTATTTGTGTAGAAGAAGGCTATTGATTTTTGGGTGTTTCCTTGTATTCAGCTACTCTGCTAAAAGTGTCAATTAAGTCTAGAAGTCTTTTGGTAGAGTTTTTTAGGTCTTCAATGTAGAGTATCATATTGTCAGCCAATAATGACAGTTTAACTTCTTCCTTTCCTACCTTTATTGCTTTAATTTCTTCCTCTTGTCTAATTGCTATGGCTAATGTTTCCAGAACTGTATCAAAGAGGAGTGGTGATAGTGGGCATCCTTGTCTCATTCCTGATTTTAACGTGAAGGTTTTCAGTTTTTGGCCATTTAATATGATGGTGGCTGTTGGTTTTTCATAGCCTTTATTAAGTTGAGGTATAGACCATCTATTCCAATTTTTTTCAGGGTTTTTAATCATGAATGGGTTTTTAATTTTATCAAATGCTTTTTCTGCATCTTTCGAGAGGATCATATGATTTTTATCCTTGTGTCTGTTAATATAATGTATTACATTTATTGATTTACATATGTTGAACCATCCTTGCATCCCTGGAATAAATCTGACTTGGTTAGGATGGATGATCTTCTTGATGATCCTCCTTATTCCATTTGCTAACATCTTATTAAGGATTTTTGCATCTATATTCATTAAGGAGATTGCCCTGTAGTTCTCTTTTTTATTTGGGTCTTTCCTTGGTTTGGGAATCGAAGTGATACTTGCTTCCAGGAATAAGTTTGAAAGTGTTGCTTCCCTTTCAATTTCATTGAAAAGTTTGAAGACTAATGGCAGTAGTTCTTCTCTAAATGTCTTGTAAAATTCAGCAGTGAATCCATCAGGGCCTGGGCTTTTCTTTGTTGGTAAATTTTTAATTACATTTTAAATTGCACTGATTGTGATGGGGTGTTTAAAATGTTTTTATCTTCTTTGTTCAACTTTGGTAATTCATAAGTATCTAGAAATCTGTCCATTTCTTCTGTGTTTTGCATTTTGTTAGAGTACAGGTTCTCAAAATAGGTATTGATTATCCTCTGGATTTCTGTTGGATCTGTTGTTACTTCACCTTTTTCATTCCTAATTGCATGGATCTGAGCCTTTTCTTTCCTTTTTTTGATAAGGTTAGCTAAGGGTTTATCAATTTTATTTTTCTTTCAAAAAACCAACTCTTCAATTAGTTTATTTTTTGTATTGTTTTCTTAGTTTCCATTGCATTGATTTCTGCTCTTTATAATTTCCTATCTTGTTTGAGCTTTGGGTTTTTCTTGCTCTTGTTTTTCTAGGAGTCTAAGATTCATCGTTAGGTTGTTTATTTCAGCTCGCTCTGTTTTCCTAGTGTGGGCATTCAGTGTTATTAATTTTCCCCATAGAACTGCTTTCATTGTGTCTGATAGGTTCCTTATGTTGTATTGGCATTTTCATTTATTTGTAATAACTGTCTGATTTCTTCTTTAATTTCTTCTGTGATCCATTGATTGTTCAGGAGAGTGTTGTTCAATTTTCATGTTTTTGTGAAGTTCCTATGGTTACTTGTGCTATTGATCTCCAGTATGATTGCACTATGATCTGATAATATACAGGGAATAACTTCAATTCTTTTGCATTTATTCAAACCTGTTCTTTGAGGTAGTATGTGATCTGTTTTGGAGAATGACACATGTGCAGCCAAAAAGAATGTATATTCTGACTTTGTGGGATGGAGCAATTTATAGACATTTATTAAGTCCATGTTTTCAAAAGCTTGGTTCAGTTCTAGTATTTTGTTGTTGAGTTTTTGCCTAGATGGTCTGTCTATTTGTGAAAGTGGGATATTTAAATAAACCAACAATTGTATTAGTGCTGATTTGGTTGTTCATGTTTCATAATATTTCTTTTATATAGTTGGGGGTGTTAATATTTGGTGCATATATGTTTATGATTGTCATCTCTTCCTCTTGAATTGTTCCCTTTACAAGGATGTAGTGGCCTTCTTTGTCTCTTTTAATCAGTTTTGGTTTGAAATTTACTTTGTCTGCAAATAAGATTGCTACCCCTACTTTTTTCTGAGCTTATGTCACATGGAGAATTGTTTTCCATCCTTTCACTTTCAGTCTATTGGCTTCTTTTTGCACCAGGTGTGTTTCTTGTATACAACTTATTGTTGGATTTTGCTTCTTAATCCATTCTGCCAGTCTATTTCTTTTGATTGGTGAGTTGAGGCCATTGACATTGATGGTCATAACTGATATGTACTGACTTATTATTGACATGTTATTGGCCTTTGTTGACTCTTTTTACTTTTTCACCTTCTCCTTTTAGTTTCTTGCCTTACCTATTTGATTTGCTGTGTTGGGCCTCATGGTGTTTTTACCTTCATTGTCTTTTTCTAAGATATTGTTTAGAATTGCTTGTAGCACTGGTTTGGTATTCATGTAGTTTCTCAGGTGTTCTTTGTCTTGGAAGTGTCTTATTTTCCCATCCATTTTGAAAGAGAGTTTTGCAGGATACATCAGTCTAGGTTGGAGGTTGTTCTCTTTTAGTACTTGAAATACTTCACTCCAGGCTCTCCTTGAACTAAGGGTTTGTGCTGAAAAGTCTGCTGTGATTCTGATGGGCTTTCCTTTGCATGTGATTTGTTTCTTTTCTCTTAATGCTTGTAGTATTTTGTTCTTCTGTTGAGTTCCTGGGATCTTGATTATTATATGTCTAGGTGTAGATTTTTTTTTTTTTATTGTGGCTAGTTGGGGTCCTATATGTCTCTCTTATCTGAATGTCAAATTCTTCCCCTCTGTTTGGGAAGTTTTCTGTCATTAATTTTGTGAACAGCTTTTTAAAGTCATTTGTGTTTTCTCCTGCTATTTCATGGATTCCTATCAGTCTTATGTTATTCTAGGAGTTGTTGGATAAATTTCTCATGATCCGCTACTGTTTTTAAGAGACCTCTCTTTAAACCGTCACTGACTGCAATATTATCTTCTATATCTGAGATTCTATCTTCACATTCTTTTATTCTATTGCATACACTTTCAATGGGGTGTTTAATCTGGATATCTGTTGAATCTGTTTCATGGATTCCATTTCTTTCCTATTTTGGGCATTTATTGTTTCCATTTCTTTCTTATGCTGGGCCTTCATGACTTCTATCATGGTCCTGAGCTCATCTATTTTTTTTTTTTTTTTTTTGTCAGTTTCTGTTCTAGAGTCTCGAATCATGACTTTCATTTTGCTCACCATCTCTATGGTTATCTGGGAAATTATTTCCGTCTTGAATTTTTCTAGAGCGTAATTGATCTGCTTTGTTACTTCCTGTGCTTTGAGGTCACAGTGTCCTGGTGGTTCACTATCGGCCTTTTCCTCCTCATTTGCCCTACTGTTTGCCATCGGTGAACTGGAAGTCTGTCTTTGTGTCTTGCTTAAGTGTTTTCTCATTTTTATATTTGTTGTTGGGCTGTCCTTGGTTTAATCTCTGGGTTATCACCCAAATCTTCCTGATATAGTTGCGCCCTAGCTTCTGTGTCTCTAACGACCCATAGACATTCTCATCTCCATAACATCAGAGAAAATGGCTCATCAAATCAACCGCAATACCTTATCCCAACAGATACAATCAGCAACACAATATGATCAAGCACAATTTGGAAACTGACCACCTGTGGTAGTCACTACTCTATCACCCTTAAACCATATGAATTAAATTGAAATCAAGAAGCAGTCCAAAACATGTCTGCAGTGAACAAACTTTTCAATATAGTATATTTACCATTTATAATGGGAGCTCAGACAGAACTAGGATGAGAGGAGTAGGTAAGTAAAAGAATTGGAGAAGGTTTCAAGTGAAGCCAGAGGACATAGAATGACCACACAATCTTCAGAAATCTGTTCAATTCAAAAGGGATAGACAGAGTAGAAGTATAAGGACAAGAATATATCCCCTTAACAGTAATAGGGGCTCACTTTCCCTTGAAACCACTGACCCCTGTGTGAGGCAGAATGACAGAAGAAAAGAACATAAAGAAAAGAGAAAAAAATGATAAAAGAAGAAATCAGAGTTAGGGCAGGAACTGAAACAGAAAGAGAGATAAGGGATAATATGGTGGAGCAAGAGACTGATTTGGAGAAAGAGGACAGAAAAAGAAAGAAATTGCAGAGTGGAATGAGGAAAAGAAAGAAAAAAATGGATTTTAGAGACCTCTTTCTGACTATATCTCTGCTGTCATAATATACAACATGTGCAGCCATGTGCAGAACCAAGGCCCCTGATCTCAGCTAGCTGATGGCAGAACCCCATGATGCAGACTGACCTCAGGCTGCAAGGCTCAGATTGAGTTCCCTGACTCCCAAACGTTTGAACTCCATACAATTCTACTACAGGTTTCCCCTGCCCTTTCTTTAAAGATGTTCAAAGTTGGGAACTCAGAAAAATACCCTTTATGACCACCTTTGCCTCTGCAGAGTGGGTCCAAAGACTGGCACAATCAGGAGGTCTGAGAGTGTGTGTGTGTGTGTGTGTGTGTGTGTGTGTGTGTGTGTGTGTGTGTTTGGGGGGTTCAGGAGCTACCTTCCTGGCAATGGAGCAACGGTGGCCCAGCAGGGGTGGGCAGGGCTACAGTCTGGGCCCAAGCAGGCTCTCCTGGTGCTGGAGTGATGGCGGCAGCCTGGCCAAAATATCAATACAATATTAGAGGTTTAAAACAACCCAGTTTATTCTTTTAGAATTTTGGAGGTCAGAAGTTATAAAATCAAAGTTTCAGCAGTGCTGTATTCCCAGTCTCAACTATTATAGTTTTTTTGTTTTGTTTTGTTTTATGACTTTTTGTTTTGATTTTTTGAGACAGGGTCTCACTATGCATTCATTATGTAGCCCGGGTTGGCCTTGAACTCACAGCAATCCTCCTGCCTCAGCCTCCTGAGTTCTGGGATTACAAGGGTGTGCCACTACACCTGGTTCAACCATCATAATTTTGTCTTTGGCATTGACTTACCTATCTTCCTCTTCTAAAGGCCTTGGTAACTGCAGTGGATTTACCTGGATAATGTTAGATAATGTCCCTGTTATGGTTTCAAATAGAAAGGAACAAAAGGAGAGAGGAGGTTATGCAGTGGGGGTAGGTAAATGGAGTGGAAAAAAGTAATTAAAAGAAAATGGAAATAGAGCTTTTACAAATTGGAAGGGGACCAAGTTGGAAGGAGCAAGGATGGATTGTAAGGGTAGGGAACATAACAAGAATTAAGATGTGTTGTGTACATGTACCAATTCCTCATGATAAAAGTAATCATTAAGCACTGCAATCATGTGCTAATAAAAATAAATTAATAAAAATTAAAAATGGCCTTCAAAGCCTTATGTGTTTGGAAGGTGATTGGAATTTGAGGGTGCTATAGCTGACTTGCTGTTAGGAGCTGGGGTCTGGTCTGCAGAAGTGGATCACTGAGCCCCTCCCTGGCTCCTCCCTTCGCTCTCTTATTCATGGCTGCCATGCTGTGAGCCATTTTCCTCCACAGACCCTTCCACCATGCCCCTCCTGGCTGACTATGGACTGAATCCTCTAAAAACTGTGATCAAAATAAAGCTCTCCTTTAATTTGTGGGTGTAAAGTGTTCTTCTTAGTGATAAAGAAAGTGAGTAACACATGTGTACATCATAGGGTCCTTAACTTAATCATGTCTATAAAGTCCCTTTGCCATAGAAGGTAACACAATCACAAGTTCCGGGTGTAGGCTAATGGACATCTTTTTGGGGGGGAGCTATTATTCAGATTATAACAATTTCTCAGTAATTTCCTTCATGTCACAGAGCTAGTTAGAATTCCAGGGGAGATTTGGATCTAGACATTTTTTGACTCTGAGTTTCATACTACTTCTGCTTTCCCACTTTAGTGATAATTTGCCACACCTTTAAAATGACCCCATCATTTAAAGAGACATTTCTTTGGATTGTAAAAAAGCCAGAAGCTGTGGTAGGCACCAGAAATCTATGAAGTGTTTCATGAGTTTGAGCCGTCTTTGTGCTAGTGCCTCACTAACCTTTGTGTCTTTAGAAAAACAGAAAATGAAAAACCAACTTCAATAATTAAAAATTAAGTTAAACAACTCCCAGAATAGGTATTATTAAGCTTCACCATTTTACTGAAAACATTTTTCCTAGAGAGTAACAACAGGATTAATTTTAGATACTCTTCTTAAAATTTTATTTTTGTTCTTAAATCTCTGATATGGAAATCTTTCCATACAGAGCACAAGCATGAGCAAAAAACATCTGGTTCTGTTTGTTTTTCAATGCCTGTGACATTTATTTCCCCCTCACCCTTCTTATTAAATAAACAGCATAATGTTTGGTGATCTTTTTGTTTTATATCACACTTTTAATCCAGTGGCCTGAAAGGCTGTCAGCCATCTGAGAGTGAGCTCTGGACCAAGAGAAGGCCCTTTAGCTAATCCAGTGGATCTTTTATGTATCTTTTATGCAAGGAGACTCATTTACCCAAATTATCTCTGGATGCTATATGAAGTCTATGGCAGGTAATAAGGGAATTACAGTAGAGGCATTCAGGATTTTGGAGTAAAATCATGCCCTCTATAACTTTTTTGAGAAGCATTTCTTGGTTTTCTCCTTTTCCTGCTACAGAGTAAATTTCTAACCTTGACATCCTAGCTCTACCTAGCACCTGCATTGTCCATCAAGGATTGGGTGACCTCTATCTAAAGTCAAGGTATAAATTTGGAAGACCATTTATCAGCCCTTTAGCCTAAAGCTGAAATGGCATATTTTAGTTCCAAAGGGAAAAATCAAGTTGAACCAGCAGGAGGGTCTCCTTAAATGCTCACTCTTATTGCACAGCCACACATCTCTTCTACTATTGCCTGTGTTGTACAGGAGCTTTCCTTGGGTATAATAATTGGAAAAAAATAAGCCTGTTTATTATCAATTATGCACCACTCTTAACTAGGCTCTGGGACAGTTTGAGACCTCGGAGGTCACCCTAAAGGAGAGCAGAGAAGAAAAATTCTCCTTGTGGAAAAAACAAGAATCAGTACATCCCATTGTCCAACTTTCATGGAGAAGTTACTTAAGAAAATGGATCTAGGGCCAGGGATTTAGCTCAGTGGTACTGCTGCCTGCCTTGCAAGTGCAAGGTCTTGAGTTCAATCCCTGATACAAAAAAAAGTCTGTATCCATCATATATTCATGTAATTGGGTGGAATAAGACTGAAGGATTGGTGACAAACATGCTTGACAAAATGGCCTGTAAGTGCATCTCTTATGAGAGTATTTGTGCCTCATGTGTCCAATTATAAGAGATGACTGACAGCAGAAGTGTCACAATGGCCAAGTAGACAACAGAACTTGTCATTCTTTTTCCTTATAATTTCTCCAGTGCTCGTTAAACAGGTTCAGATACAAAGTAACATAATGTCTTAGTTACTTTTCTCATTGCTGAGACAAAATACCCATCACCTAAAGTTAAAGGAGGAAAGGTTTATTTAGCTCACAGTATATAGAGGTTTCATTTCATGGCTGGCTCCAGGCAGGGTGGTATGGCAGAGGGGCATCACAGAAGAGAAACAGTTCATGGTAGGCAGAAGGCAGATGGCAGCAAACAGCAGCAAGCAAGAAGTGACCACACTACCCCTCTTCCTGTCATTTTTTTTTTTAATCCAGGCTACTCACCCTTAGAGTGGATACCACTCACACTCAGGCTGAAGCACCCTTACTCTACTCAGAACTGTGTGAAACCAATCAGTGAGCTGATTTAGTGACCACACAGCCTTAATCCTAACATCATGCACTCTAAAATTCAGCCACCTCTCAAAAAGCCCCTCCCAAGAAGATATCCATAAACTCAATAACTATAAAAATGGGTCATAGATTATGCATGACTTCAACAAATAGATTTTCTTGTGCCATAGCTTATGGCAGCATTCACGGAGGAGTGCCCAATTTGCCAGCCTACTGATTCATAGTATGCTACTGTATTTCCAGAATTTCAGCCAGCTACTTTGTGGATTACAGCAATTACAGAGAAACATACAGGAACAATCAATTTATTCTTGGTAGGTGAAATCATATGTTTTGTATTTCCCTTAGCCTTCTCTGATGATCTTGCTTCTGCAGTAACATCTGAGGATTTACCAAATGCTTAAATGTGTTAAATGACCATAAATTTAGTGGCTTATAACTACACAAATTATTATCTTTGAGTTTCTGGGGATAAGTATTGCATGCACAGCATAACATAGTTGTCTGCTTAGTCTTCGAAGGGTCAAATGAAATTTCTGGCAGGGGTGTATTATTCTCTGGAGGTTCTAGGAGAGATTGTATTTCCATGCTCACTCAGGTTGTCATCAGAATTAAGTTTCAGGCTGTTGTAGGACTGGGTTCCCTATTTCTTTGCTGACTGTCAGCTGGAATCATTATCATTTCTAGAAGCTGCTCACATTACCAGTCTTGTGGCCTCCTTTAATGGCAATAATGGAAGTTTGAGTTTCAAATCTCTTCATCATACCTCCAGCACATGTCTTCGGATATATCTCTTCTGCTGACTTGTTTGCTTTCCTCTGCTGTTGATAGGAAACAACAGTGAACCTGAATAATCCAGGAAAATATATCTTATGTTAGTTTATTTGTAACTTTAATTGTGCCTGCAAAGAATTTTCACAGGAGTGATTGATTGGTAGATTTAAGAGATTAGTGCTTGAATGAACATAATCTTCATAGGAAGCATCTTTAGAATTCAGCTTGTAACACTTTTTCACTATCAAGTTATGAGATATTTTTCTTATAGAGTAATTGGTATGGTTAATTTTATGTGTCAACTTTCCTTGGCCATGGGGTGCCCAGACATTTGTTCAGATATTATTTTGGGTGTGCTTTTGAGGGTGATTTTCGGATGAGATTAACACTTGAGTTGGTTGACTGAGTAAAGCGGAGTGTCGTTGCCAATGTGAATAGGGATTATTCAAATAATTTGAAGGACTGAATAGAACGAAAAAGTTAACCCTTCTTTGAGAAAGTGACAATTCCTCCTTCTGGATTACAACTAGTTATAAGCTTGCACCACCACACCCAATTGTTAACTGCAGAAGTTGAGATTGTCAACCTCCAAAATAATATAAACCAATTCCTGATAAGAAAATTCCCCCACCCCACCCCAGAGAATGTTAGGAAATATGTTCTTATTTTTTGCAGACCTGGGCATAAAGCCTAGGGCCATATACTGGGCAACTACTCTCCCACTGATCTACACTCCAGCCCACTGTTCCTATTTTGTAGTGAGAGAAAACAATGGGCTTTCATTTTGCCCATTGGCAAAATAAGTATTATTATATATAGGCTATTATAATATACACCATACATCACTTGATGTAACAATATTATTAATGGAAGTGAATAATTGAAAAACTCATCTAGAATGACACCTAGAAGATGATACTTGTAAGTTTGGAGTAATGTCCTATAAATATATACCCTGAAATAGAGATTAAAGATGTTTTCAAAGGTCAAAATGCATGGATCCATTTCCACAGTTCTGGTTTAACTAGTTGAAAGTTTGGACAACCAAGTAAGAAAGACTTAACAGAGATCCCAAAACTTCCTTCTGCTTCAGTTAACAAATATAGTTCTTACAGTTTACAATTGAAGTCTTCCCGCCTGACTAGGAATATTTTTCTAGAGGACATAACAATAGTGCCATTGAATTGATAGTCAGAAGATATTCTTGCTTTTTCTGATATTCTTCATGCTGCTGCATAAATGGGCAAATATAAAGTTACAAAGTTAGCTGAGGATGAATGGGTCTGTTACTGGATGAGGGGTTTGAAAGGCCTTTTTCTAGGTTCTTCATATCCAGAGCAAAGATAATAGGCAAGACACACAAAAGAGGCAGAACAGGTTTAGATTCTTTGAAGATAAAATACAGATATGCTCTATAGGATGAGAGTAGGCTGGTGAAAAGGTTCACACCTTCATTGTTTCTTCTGCATGTCTTGTCCACAATAAGGGGCTTTTTATCTAGAATTTGCAGGATGGCTTCACCTCTTGCAAATAAGGCATCAGAATATTTATCCTATTAAAAAGTCATTTGATGTCACACCAGGGATAAACTGTCCTATCAAAAACTTTGCTTGGTTTTTCACCAGATATAAATGAAGGATCAGAAACAGTATCTTGTGGTTGTTTGTGCTCATGTGCAAATTAATGTTACATTTTTCTATCTAGATGTGCCCTTAAAGCCTCATGCACTCATAAGTGGGGGCTTTGTGGAGGTGATTGAATTATGGGGGCAAGGTATTCATCAATGCATTAGACCACTGATGAGTTTATTGCTAAATGGGATATTGGGAAGTAAACCTGGTTGTAGGAGTTGGGTCACTGGGGGTGTGACATGGAAGGCCATTATCTCCCTCCCTCCTCTACCTCTCTTTTTACATATTGTTTTGGTACAGGGGCCTCCTCCTCTCTTGGTATCTCTTTTTACTTCTTATCTACTATTCTGTAAGCAACTGTCCTCTGCCATACCCCTTTCCCATGCCAACCTGCTTTCAGGCCAGGTGACTATGGACTGAAACCTCTATAAACTATGAGCCCAAATAAACCTTTTCTCCCTTAGCTCTGGATGTTGAGTATTTTTCCCAGTAATAAGGGAAGTAACTAAGACAATGATTCAAAATGGCAGCTCTTAATTGATCTTATGAACTACAGCAGATTCAAATGAGTTGAAAATACTGTTTTGCTGACTGGTCCACAGTTCTCAGCTATAAGCTGTAATTTTGTGTCCCATGTTCTATGAATGTCCACTATATTTAGGGAACATCTCACTCAACTTATCTTAGGATTTTATGACCATTGACACATTCTGCACAATTGGTTATCCAGTTGTCCCAGCCCTTTCTTTCATGGAGAGATAACCCCCATTGTTCTATATGAAATGCTGAGGAAGTAAATGTCTCTTCTTACAGCTACTTCATACTGAAAGGATTCTGGAGTCCTTGAATACTGGGGATTATTCATTCTTGTACATTGATATGTTGTCACTTACTAGCTGGGCTGCTGAGAACCTGTCAGAAGAGAAGGAGAAAAGAATACCTGTATTGCAGGATTCATTGGGTTGTCTACCTAATATGAGAAAGCTCAGTGATTTTGTTTGCAGAGTCATGAATGTTAGTCTGTATGGTCAACAGAAGATAGGTCTTTACAAGTCCTGAGTGAATAAATTTTACTGTTAGGTTGAGGAGGATAGGAGCAACTATAAGTAACAGTAGAGTGACCATGAGTGGTAGAGGGAGGGAAGGAGAGAGAGAGAGAGAGAGACAGAGAGACAGAGAGAGAGAGAGAGAGAGAGAGGGAGAGAGTAACCAAGTGGTTTTTAAAAGATGACTTTATAGTTGACAAGAAGATGTCACTCACCAGTATGAAGGAGAGTGCCTCCCTGGAACTACTCTGTATGGCATTGGAGATGTCTATTGTTGGTCTAGGATATTGGGTGATTCTCAGTGTACATGGTTCTAAATATTTACCATTGTCTATGCAAGGGTGGGTCATAATCTTATTGGATAAAGGAGATGAAGGCATATCTTTTGGGGGTAAATGATGATTAGATCCACAGAGGAACATGCACCCCTGGGGCACACAGACACCATGGCTTGCAGATGGTGGATTAAAAGTTCAGTCCATCTACAGATAATAGTGTTGTAACTTGAGTATAAGGGTCTCCCTTGGTTATTGAAGTTAGTAGGTCATATTTCTCTGGAGCCCAATGGGTAATTGTATCTTATCCTCCAGGGGACTGGGATCATCCCCTGCCAGGCAGAAATTTATTAGCTTGCCTTCTCTGGGGACCACAATAACCTGGGCACCAATGAATATAATTATAATGGCAATTGGCTTGGTTAAACAAAGGCAGTATCGCTGAGACATTAGCAATGATGGGATACTGGAAGCTGATACTGGAATATTTTTGGTTGGGGCTGGACATACTGTGTACCACAAAGGCAACAAGAGTGATTGCTTGAAAAATAAAAGAGAAGAGCAGCTTGACTACCTCTGTCGCTTTTTCTGATTGTGTAGGGAAAGCCTCAAGCCAACCTGTGAAGTATCCATCAGGACAAATAAATAGTAGTTTAAATCTCCTACGTGGTGATATGTGAGTAAAGTCCAACTGCTAGTCCTCCTTAGGTTATGTTTCACTCCTCTGCATGGGTTCTAACAATGGATGTGGTCTGGGATTGACAGGATTATTGTAGGCACAGAATGGGCAAACGTGGTAGACCTGTTAAGGGGTCACTGCTAGTCCACTACTGTGAAAATTCAAGTGACCATTTTTCATGTAGCACCTCTTCCTATATGGAAAGAATCATGAAGAGGCTCCTTCCGTTGTGTCCCTTGAGGAAGGACCAGTTTATTTCCCCCAAACCGTCATAGTCCTCCTTGTCCTAAGGCTCATTTATCTTCCTAGGGAGAATGAGCTAGTTTTAATGATTCCTCAGGAATTGGAAGTAAGGCTGTGGTCTTGAGGATATGTAAAGATGACTTTTTTTTTTTTGGCCTCTTTTATGGTCTTTCAATTTTCCAGGAGGTTTTAGATATGTCCCTTGAAATAAATGACACTGATATCTCTGGGAATAAGGACTCCCTTCAGGAGTTGTAAAATGTACTGCTTGTGCTTTATATATGACTGTTTATTAGTTAGCAGGCCCTTTTCAGGTCACTGCATGGGCATATACACCAGAGAAGCATTTTTGAAGTTTGTGTAAATATTTGACCTCTTGCCATTTCCTAATGCCAATGCTTAAGTCAGGGGTATGAGCTCTGTATTTTAGGCAGAGGTAGCAGAAGGTAGGTGTTTGGTCTCAGTAGTGACCTGCTGTGAACTGACAATAGCATAATTTGCCTTACAATATCCTTCTTGGACAAAGATCCTTCCATCAGTGAACCATTTTTCCCTCAGGGTATCAGAAGAGATCACTACCGTCCTGACTGCTTGCATGGGTTTGGGAAATCACCTGTTCATAAGAGTTGCTAGCCCTTGAGCTCATAGGCATAAGTGAGGTAGGATTAAGAGTAGTATAAGCACTAAGGGTAGCCTCTGGGATGTTCAGGAGGCTGACACTTGATAAGTCATTTCTTTGTCAACTACAAGTAACCTTTTGTCTGAAGCATAATACTGACTTTTGACTGAATAATAATACTGGATAGGGAGCCACAACTTCTAGTTTTTGTCCCAAAGTATATGTTGTGGCTTTTCTGTTAGCATAGCTATTACCCTGGGACAGGGTGGTCATCCAACAGCCACTCTATCTACCTCTTTTTCATTTAGGAGAATGGTTTATTATAAACCATAATGGTTTATTTTAAAAGACTACATAAAATTTAGACAGTGTTATATACAAATTAAGAACATATTCTTCTTGAAAAAGGAAAAGTAGAAAGTAACAAACTGATAACTAATAATACTTTGTTTAAAATTAATTAACAAAATACCTGAAGTATGAATAAGATGCAAAATAAAGGATAGATATTAGGAAGCAGAAAAAACTTTTTAAAATGGTAAAAATAATGAGATGGGGAGAATAGTGGGAAAGAAGAAAAAAGCATTGAAAGAAAAAAAAAAGAATTGAAGAAAAAATACAAATAGAGTTTTTGCAATTGAGAAGGTGAAGAAGAGTTGGATGGACGGGATGGGAAATGGATGGGAAAAATAATTAAGATGTGTTATATAGATGTACAAATTCCCCAAGATGATATTTATTTACTGATAAAAATTTTAGAAAAAATTCATGTGACACAGTCACATTGATTTGGTAGCAGTAATGATCTTTGATATTTAGAAATAAATGTCTTGCACTAGTCTCACCATGTGTTATGTTGTTAGAACTCTAAACTAATCAGTACATAACTGTAAATTGAAATCCAAGGAAGTCCTCATTATACAGAAACCCACACTGCTCTACTTTAATATACAAAGCAATATGGAATTACATACAAAATAAGAAGAGAAGAAAACATCCCTCTAAACTTTCCTTAAATTAATAAGAAATGTAGTTGACACATTGCATTTCTGTTATGTAAAAAGAAAGCACAGATTTGTTGATTGAGTTTATCTCTGATCACTGATTGATACATGATCCACCTTTTCCAAAATTATTGTAAAATCTTATATTGCTAGTGCCAGATAATGGGTTAAATTGTGCCTATTCATAAATTAATTGCATCTGCCTTCACAGTATGTAAAAGACACTTATAAAAGAAACATAAGAACTTACAAAGTTATTAAAAGAACTATAAGTTCTTTCATTAAACAATGTAAAATAGTCTAGTGTAAAACTGAAGGACTAATATGGTAGTCCTTAACAATTTTATTTATAGAATGATGTGCATGCTTTGACACATTTTCTTAACCTCAAAATTACTGTTAAAAATTTATTCCATAGATTGACTTGTCCTACCTACTACTTGGTACCTGGGATATTAGCTCATATACAAGGAAATCATTAAAGCTTATCAAGATCAAAGGTATTTCATGCTTATGAAAAGACAGGAGGATTGATCATTTTTTTCTTAGCACTGAAAGACTCTATGGCAATATATTCCTTTGTGAGCTAAGCTGCTTCTCAAGAAATGGATTTATGAGGATTTGATTAGAATTATGCCTTAAAAATATCCCATTCCTACTTTGTGAACAGAATCTCAGTAGCACAGAAACTAGCACAAAGAAAAAACAACTGAGATCTCATCTTATTGAAAAACATCTGCACTGCAAGAGAAACACCAACAGAGTGAAGAGACAACCCACAATGTTGGAAAAAATTTTACCAGCTATACCTCAGACAAAGGACTACTAGCTAGAATATATGAAGAACTTAAAAAAAATCAGGCCACCAAAATTTAAAGACCCAATTAAAAATGGACATCTGAAATGCACAGACATTTCTCAGACAAAGAAGGAAAAGCATCAAATAAACGTGAAAAAAATGTTCAACATCACTAGTTATTTGGGAGATGCAGATGGAAACAACACTGAGATTTCATCTCACCCCAGAAAGAATGGCTGCTATCAAGCATTCAACCAATAACGAATGCTGGAGGGGCTGTGGGGAAAAAGAAGCCCTTATCCATTATTGGTGGGAGTTCATACTGGTGCAACCAGTGTGAAAATCAATACGGAGATCTCAGAAAACCAGAATTAAACATTCCAGGTATTCCTGTGCTGGGTATCTTTCCAAAAGAATTAAAAGAATTATACCACAGTGGGATATTGTTATGGAAATAACCAGTAAGTGACACACAGAGAGGCAGCAGAATGGATATCACAAATTTACTCATTGATAAGTGTTGATCGCATGTAAGCCATGCCTGGATCAATGATGTACTGGGTTACAACTCCTCCTTTTATAGGGTTTCACAGCCTTGATTTCATTTCATTTTATTCTCACAGTTCAAATCACAGTTACAGAATAGTTAATCTTTTTAACCCAGATCTAATAGTTCTTTGCAGTTGGGGAGTTTACCTTTAAGATTCACCTAGTTATCTATTCCAGTCCATAGGAAGGGGGTGTTCAGGGTCAGGGGAGCAAGTGTTAGCAATGGGTTCTTTCAGCTAGACACTTTTGTGATCATGTGGTTCCACTCTTTGGAGCTCAAGGTCTTGATGTGCTCTGTTATCTCAGGGTAAGACCAAGTGCCTCATTCAGCAATTAGTGCTTTCAGTGCCTATTAGTTCTGAGCTAAACAAAGCAAACTGCTGTTAGAGACAGCAGAAGCCATTTTACATTGTAATGCTTTATAGGTTTTTGTTATTTATAAAACTTTTCCCTGTCATTATGCACACCCATGTTTACAGTGGCACAGTTTGTAATAGCTAAAGTTTGGAAATAGCCCAACTGCCTATTATCTGGAGACTGGATAAAGATTTTTTAAAAATAAATAAATAAAATGGAATACTACTCAGCCCTAAAAAATGAGAAACTAGAGGCATTTATAGCTAAATGGATGCACGTTGAAGCTATAATCTTAAGTGAAATAAAAAGAACACATGTGTTAATACTGAATAGTTTCTCTGGTATGAAAAACTGAAAGTGTAAATAGGAATGAAAATATATCATTGATAATGTGTAATAGGAAGAAAAGGTCTAAAGGAGTAGGGGAATTGGGGATAAGGGAAAAGTAAGAAGGGAAAATAAAAAATTATGATAAAAAGAAAAAATGGAAAGTCTTTGTAAATAGGGAAGGGTGAAGGGGGTGAAGGGAGGGCAGGGGAATGGGGAAAAAATAAGAACCAAGATACATCGTGTAAAGGTACAAGATCCCAATGATGAATGCAACTGTACTGTATACCTAAAATGTGCCAATAGACTTAATGGAAAAAATAAATAAATCAAATAATTTTGGGGCAAAATAAAAAAATAAAGAAAATTGAATTTGCTGTCATGATTTTTGTAAAATGATGTTTCAGATAGACAATACCTAATTTTTATTAGAAGCTGTGCTAAGCTGATGACCCACACATAAGGCTACTACAACAAAGAATAAGAATGTAGCTTAACTCAGTATTCTTTTAGTGTATGTTATTGTAGGAAAAGCATGATAGTTGGGATCAGAAGACTGAATGAATTTCATTTTCTCCATATATTGCATCAGACAAGTCAGTTTCTCTGAATGATAATTTAACTTGTGGTGTTAAGATAATATCTATGTTGGAACTTGGTTCTTCAAATGAAACGAAATTTCTCTACAATCTCATACTGTTATTATAATATATAATATACACTGTACAAAACTGAGTACCAATGTGATATTTTGATACTTTGTATCAGGAATCAAAGCACATCTTGTAGCAAAAATTTTACAAGAGTAAGTTGGGTGAAGATGGATATAGTAAACATGAAAAGCAATAAAACTAGCCAGAGCATCATAAGAAGTGCTAGAAGCCCAAAAAGTGAGGTCAACATGGAAAGAACATCTCAAATTCTACTAGACTAGCATCAATACTCCTGAGATGCTTCAGAGGTAGGACTGATGGCATGTGTTCTTTCAGCAGCACTGGTTGACCATGTCAGCTAGCAAGCTTCTGGCAAGGCTCATGAACATTTCAGGGGCTGTAAATTCAACTTACAAAGGGTAAGACTCCAGATGTACCTTAGCCATATCAAGACAAAAACATCAGATAAATTCCAATTGAGCAACAATTGCAAAATATTTTATAAATACTCCTAAAAACTGTCAAGGTCATTAAAAACAAGGAAACTTTAAAATTAATAGATCAATATTGGTTCATTTATTTCAAGATATAAATCACATTAGTGTAAGGTGTTAATGGAGTAAATTGGACAAGGAAACAAGGTATAATATCTTCTGTAAATCAAAGATTATTTAAAAAAATTTTTGAAAATTATTGAAGGGACTGATGAACTTAGATATTAACCCCTGAATTAGTCAATGAGGTTCAACAGTGACAAAAGTAAATTGAATGAATATGGTAATTTATTGTAGTCACAGTTGTGTGTGTGTGTGTGTGTGTGTGTGTGTGTGTGTGTGTTTGTATTCATGCACATGTAGTGGAGCCAAGATGCTGATGGAGATACTGAAGAAAGTAGTTCTGGGTATATATCTTAGTCACTTTTCTTGTTACTGGGCCAAAATGCCCAACACCTACCAGTTAAAGAAGAGGTTTATTTCAGATTACAGTTTGTAGAGGTTTCAGTTCATAGCTGGCTCTCAGGCAGGACAGCACGGCAGAGGAGAAATGCCTCACTGCATGATTATGGAAAGGAGAAAGAGAGAGGGGTGTGGAGAGAGAGAGAGAGAGAGAGCAAGAGAGAGAGAGGGAGGAAGGGAGAGAGAGAGGGGGAGGGGAAAGAGAGAAACTTTTTCAGACCAATGGCGTAATCAAATGATAAGTATCCTGGCCCCATGATCAAGTCACCCTATAAAAGCTCCACCTATGAATATAAAAAAGGCTGGGGGGGCATCTGGAAGCAAACTTTAACAACAGAGAGAGAGAGAGAGAGAGCAAGAGAGAGAGAGGGAGGAAGGGAGAGAGAGAGGGGGAGGGGAAAGAGAGAAACTTTTTCAGACCAATGGCGTAATCAAATGATAAGTATCCTGGCCCCATGATCAAGTCACCCTATAAAAGCTCCACCTATGAATATAAAAAAGGCTGGGGGGGCATCTGGAAGCAAACTTTAACAACATATATAGTCTGTGAGATTGACTTCTGATTTTACAAAAAGTTCTTTTATTTTTCAACTCCAACTCACTCTGCTTCCTCACATTAGGTCAATGTCTGTTGTCACCAATATAACAGTACCCCTGATGCCCAATATGACGGGGCTGCAAGGAACTGTTTGAGGCACTTATCTCAAGGGAGCTAAAAAGCATTAGGAAATAATTTGATAGAAACTTTGGAAGATAAAGATGAAAAATTCTAAGAAAACAGAAAAGCTAAAACAATGCATAATTTAGATACTAGACTAACTACTCAGGGTTCCAGAAAGACAATACAAAGCAAATGGTAATGAGAAAACTATCAAATAAAAACATCCAAGGCAATTTTTTTGCACTGAAACTTGCAATTAATGACTTCACTGAGTTCCCAGAACAATGAATAAAGGCACATTTCTAGACATATCATTGTGAAAATTCAAATTACTGAGGATAAAGAGAAGAGTCTGAAATTTTCCTTAAGGAAAAAAGTGACATACGTAAAAATGACAGGTGGTACCAAATTTTCCATCAAGAGTGTTGAATGTTAGAAGACAGTGAAGAAATAACTTTAAAAGTCTAATGAATAATGTCAAAAGATTCACAAGCTATTCCCTGTGCACTTGCAAAAGAGGTTTTTTTTTTTAAAGGCTTGGCTGTGTCCAAATGAAGGTGAAGATTAAAGCAGCAAAATGTTGGCTTCTTTAAAATAATGGAATCAATTTGTGCCTAGAAAAGCAAAGGGAATCTTCACAACTACAACCATGCTGTAGGCTTTGAGTACAACAGGTTTGTTTAAAAAGAAGCATCAAGACAATTGGTGATTCAATAGAACATTTAATATTGTTTTACATTTAACAGAATGGAGCAAGGGCAGGATAAAGTGCATATGATTTAAAAATTTAAAATAAGGCAGACCCAGTAAGGACCCAAGGAACCCGGAGGGGGTCTCGCCACCTGCCTGCCCAGGATCACGCGGCAGGTGAGCAACCTCCCAGACTGTGCGCCACCAGACCAAGTAAGGACCCAAGGACCCCAGAGGGAGTCTCTCCACCTGCCTGCCTGGGATCACGTGGCGGGTGCACGACATCCTGGACTGCGTGCCACCAGACCCAGTAAAGAAGGTAACTGCACGGGCACCCTTGAAACACCCCCACAACCTGCTTCCCCCCTACCCCCGTTCTCAAACCTTCTGATTGGGCCAGTCCTTGGACCAACTCTGCAGAGGCATAGGTTCTCATGAAGGGTAGTTTTCTGAGCTCCCAACTTTGAACATATTTAAAGAAAGATAAGGATAAACCTGTAATAGAACTGAGTGGAGTTCAACCATGAGGGTTGGGAAACTCAAGTTAGGCCTTGTGGACTGAGTTCAGTCTCAGTGGTCAGTTTGCAAGCTGTGCCTGATCCTATTGGGCTGCTGAATGTATCAATTGGGATGTAGGGTTGTGATTGATTTAAAGAGTTGTTTTCTCTGATATTATGAAAATGAGGATGTCTATCAGTCATTAGAAACTCAAAAGCTAAAACGCAACTATATCAGGAAGATTTAAGTTATACCCAGAAATTAAAGAAGGACAACCCAACAACAAAAATAAAAATGAGAAAACACTTAAGCAAGACACAAAGACAGATTTCCAGTTCACCAATGGCAAACAGTAGGACAAATGAGGATGAAAAGTCTGATAGTGAACCAACAGGACACCCTGGACCCATAGCACAGGAGGTAACAAAACAGATCAATAAGCCTCTAGAAAAATTCAAATCAGAAATAATTTCCCAGTTAAGCAGAGAGATGATGAGCAAAATGGAAGTCATGATTCGAGACTCTAGAACAGAAACTGACAAAAAAATAGATGAGCTCAAGACCATGATAGAAGCCATGAAGACTCAATATAAGAAAGAAATGGAAACAATGAATGACCAACAGAGGAAAGAAATGGAATCCATAAAACAGATTCAAGCAGATATCCAGGAGATTAAAAACTCTGTTGAAAGTGTACACAACAGAATAAAAGATTGCGAAGATAGAATTTCAGATATAGAAGATAGGATCGCAGTCAGTGACCATGAAAAAAGAGGTCTCTCAAAAACAGTAAGGGATCATGAGAAATCAATCCAACAACTTCTAGACGATGCAAAGAGAAATAACATAAGACTGATAGGAATTCATGAAAAAGCAGGAGAAAACGCAAATGCATTAAAAAAGCTCTTCACAGAATTAATGACAGAAAACTTCCCAAACAGAAGGGAAGAATTAGACATACATATAAGTGAGGCATACAGAATGCCAACTAGCCACGATCAAAAAAAAATCTACATATAGACATATAATAATCAAGATCCCAGAAATCCAACAGAAACACAAAATACTACGAGCAGTAAGAGGAAAGAAATAAATCACATGCAAAGGAAAGCCCATCAGAATCACAGCAGACTTTTCAACACAAACCCTTAGGTCAAGGAGAGCCTGGAGTGAGGTATTCCAAGTCCTAAAAGAACCTCCAACCTAGACTGATGTATCCTGCAAAGCTCTCTTTCAAAATAGATGGGGAAATAAGATACTTCCACAACAAAGAGCACCTGAGAAATTTCATGAACACCAAACCAGCACTGCACGGAATTCTAAATAATATCCTAGAAAAGGACAATGAAGTTCACAATACCATGAGTGCCAACAGACCAAATCAAATAGGCAAGGCAAGAAACTAAAAGGAGATGGGAGAAAAAGTAAAAAGAGTCAAGAAAAGGACAATAACATGACAAGAATAAGTCAGAATATATCAGTTATAACCATCAATGTTAATGACCTCAATTCACCAATCAAGAGAAATAGACTGGCAGAATGGATTAAGAAGCAAAATCCAACAATATGTTGTATACAAGAAACACACCTAGTGCAAAAGCAAGCCCATAGACTGAAAGTGAAAGGATGGAAAACAATTCTCCAGGCGTCAGGAGCCCAGAAAAAAGCAGGGGTAGCAATCTTATTCTCAAAGTAAATTTCAAACCAAAACTCATTAAGAGAGACAAAGAAGGCCACTACATCCTTGTAAAGGGAACAATTCAAGAGGAAGAGTTGACAATCATAAACATATATGCACCAAATATAAATGCCCCCAACTACATAGAACAAATACTAAGTAACATGAAAAACCAAATAAGCACTAATACAATTTTAGTGGGTGATTTAAATACCCAACTATCACAAATTGACAGATCATCTAGGCAGAAAATCAACAATGAAATAATAGAACTGAACCAAGCTTTGGAACACATGGACTTAATAGATGTTTATAGAGTATTCCACCCCCAAAAATCAGAATATACATTCTTTTCTGCTGCACATGGATCATTCTCCAAGATAAACCACATATTGGCTCACAAAACAGGTCTAAATAAATGCAAAAGAATTGAAGTCATCTCCTGCATATTATCAGATCATAGTGCAATCAAACTGGAGATCAATAGCACAAGAAAATGTAGAAACTTCACAAGCACATGGAAACTGAACAACACTCTCCTAAACAATCAATGGATTACAGAGGAAATTAAAGAAGAAATTAGACAGTTTTTACAAATAAATGAGAATGCCAATACAACATACAGGAATCTATGGGACACAATGAAAGCAGTTCTATGGGGAAAATTCATAACATTGTATGCCCACACTAGGAAAAAAGAGCTGGCTCAAATAAACAACTTAATGATGAAATTTAGACTCCTAGAAAAACAAGAGCAAGAAAAACCCAAGGCTTGAACAAGAGAGGAAATTATAAAGATCCAAGCAGAAATCAATGCAATTGAAACTAAGAAATGATACAAAAAAAATCAATGAAACAAAAAGCTGATTTTTCGAAAGAATAAATAAAATTGGCAAACCCTTAGCTAATCTTATCAAAAAAAGAAAAGAAAAGGCTCAGATCCATGCAATCAGGAATGAAAAAGACAAAGTCGCAACAGATCCGAAAGAAATCCAGAGGATCATGAATACCTACTTTGAGAACCTGTACTCCAATAAAATGGAAAACAGAGAAGAAGTGGTCAGATTTTCAGATACTTACGAATTACCAAAGTTGAACAAAGAAGATAAAAACATTTTAAACACCCCAATTACAGTCAGTGAAATTGAAAATATAATTAAAAATTTACCAACAAAGAAAAGCCCAGGCCCTGACGGATTCACTGCTGAATTTTACAAGACATTTAGAGAAGAACTATTGCCATTACTTTTCAAACTTTACAATGAAATTGAAAGGGAAGCTATACTTACACATTCATTCCTGGAAGCAAATATCACAATAATTCCCAAACCAGGGAAAGATACAACTAAAAAGGAGAACTATAGACCAATCTCCTTAATGAATATAGATGCAAAAATCCTTAATAAGATACTAGCAAACAGAATACAGAGGATTATTAAGAAGATCATCCATCCTGACCAAGTCGGATTTATTCCAGAGATGCAAGGGTGGTTCAACATATGAAAGTCAATAAATGTAATACATTCTATTAACAAAGTCAAGGACAAAAACCACATGATGCTCTCAATAGATGCAGGAAAAGCATTTGATAAAATTCAATACCCATTCATGATAAAAACCATGCAAAAAATTGGAATAGATGGTCTATACCTCAGTTTAATAAAGACTATCTATGAAAAACCATCAGCCAACATCATATTAAATGGCCCAAAACTGAAAACCTTTGTGTTAAAATCAGGAACAAGACAAGGATGCCCATTATCACCACTCCTCTTCAATATAGTTCTGGAAACATTAACCACAGCAATTAGACAAGAGAAAGATATTAAAGCAATAAAGATAGAAAGGAAAAATTTAAACTGTCATCATTTGCTGATGATATGATACTCTACATTAAAGACCCAAAAAAGTCCACCAAAAAACTTCTAGACTTAATTGACAGATTCAGTAGAGTATCTGGATACAAGGTGAATACATAAAAATCAATAGCTTTCTTATACACAAATAACAGACTCACAGAGAGAGAAATAAGGGAAAAAATTCCTTTTACAATAGCATCCAAAAAAAGGAAATATCTAGGAATCAATCTAACAAAAGAAGCAAAAGATCTCTACACTGAAAACTACAGGGCTCTGAAAAAAGGAATTGAAGAGGATATAAAAAAATGGAAAGATATCCCCTGCTCCTGGGTAGGAAGAATCAACATAGTGAAAGTAGCCATACTACCAAAACTTCTATATACATTCATTGCAATGCCAATTGAAATTCCAACAGTATATTTCACAGAACTAGAAAAAAGAATCCAAAAATTCATTTCGAACCATAAGAGACCTCGAATAGCAAAAGCCATTTTAGGCAATAGACACATGGTAGCAAGTATAACAATTCCCAACTTGAAACTATACTACAAAGCCACTGTGATAAAAACAGCATGGTACTGGCAAAGAAATAGGCCTGAGGATCAGTGGAACAGACTGGAAGACACAAAAAGAAATGCAGATGTACTCAGCTACCTCATCTTTGACAAAGGAGCTGAACATCCTCAGTGGAAGTAAGATAGCCTCTTTAATAAATGGCGTTGGAAAAACTGGATTTCAACCTGCCACAGATTAAAATTAGACCCTTATCTTTTGCCATGCACTAAACTAAAATCCAAATGGATTAAAGATCTAAATATTAAAACAGAAACATTAAACTTGCTGGAAGGTAAGTTAGGCAGAACTCTGGAAGACATTGGCATAGGAAAAGACTTTATGAACAAATCCTCAGTAGCACGGGAACTAGCAGATAAAATCAACAACTGGGATCTCATTTTATTAAAAAGCTTCTGTACTTCAAAAGAAACCATTAGCAGAACTAAGAGACAATCTACAATGTGGGAAAAAATTTTTACCAGCTGTTCTTCAGACAAAGGACTATTATCAAGAATATATAAAGAACTCAAAGCAATCAGCCCCCCCAAATATAAAGACCTGATTCAAAAATGGGCATCTGAAATGAACAGACATTTCTCAGACAAAGAAGTAAAAGCAGCAAGTAAATATATGAAAAAATGTTCCACATCACTGATCATTTGAGAGATGTAGATAAAAACAGCACTGAGATTCCACCTCACCCTACAAAGAAAGGCTGCTATCAAGAAATCATACAATAACAAATGTTGGCGGGGTTGTGGGGAGAAAGTCTCCATTGTTGGTGGGAGTGCAGACTGGTGCAACCACTATGGAAATCAATATGGAGATACCTCAAAGAGCTTGGACTGGAGGTTCCATTTGACCCAGCTATCCCTCTGCTTGGTATATTTCCAAAAGAACTAAAAGAATCATATCACAGAGAAGTATGTGCACCCATGTTTATAGTGGCACAGTTTGTAATAGCTAAATCTTGGAAACAGCCCATTTGCCCATCAGTTGTTAACTGGATAAAGAAGATGTGGTTTTTCTATAAAATGGAATATTACTCAGCCATAAAGAACGAGAAAATAGATTCATTGATAGGAAAATGGATACATATTGAAGATATACTCCTAAGTGAAATAAATAAGTCACACATGTGTAAATACTGAATAGAATACTGAATAGTGTCTCTGGTGTGAATAATCTGCAATAATACATAATATCCTAATAAGATTACTGACATTGAGAAATGGGAAGAAAGGAGATAGAGGTGTAGGGAAGGTGAGATGGGTAGGGGAAGGGTAATAAGGGAAAAGAAAAATAATGTGAGATAATGAAAAGTTGGAAATAAAGTGTTTGTAGATGGGGAGGGGAGGATGGGATGAAGGGAGGGCAGGGGTAAGGGGGAAAAATGAGAATCAAGACTTGTCATGTAGAGGTACAAGATCCCAACATTGAATGTAACTGTACTGTATCCCTAAAATGTACCAGTAAACTCAATTAAAGCTTAAAAAATTGAAAATAAGGCTGTTAAAACATATCACAATAATCTACACTGATAGATTGTTCAGAAAACCATGTTTATATTCTTAATATTCTTAATGATTTGCAAAGTTTATATCACCTCAGAAAGTATGAAACAGTCAACCATACACCAATATCACTAACCGTAGCATTGCAAAAGTTATTACGTATGAAATAGAAGTTTAGGTGAAATTAACAGAGTAATGTAGAAATGAAAATTGTGGTCACTAATATCTTAAAATTGAAAGGAAAAACTATGTTTTCAGCACGTTTGAGCCTCTGTTCCACAAACGTACCCATTTTTCCACTGATAAGGTGAGGGGGAAAGGACGGTTAAGTGGTGTGATAGCCAACCAGACTCCATTTGTGTAAAGTCAAGTAAGTGATTCCAGGTGGTCACCACCCTTTTCCTCCCTTGGGAGTCCCCTCAGTTAATGCAGGACAGACAACTGCATCCTGTTTAATAGAGCAACTTGCAATTATATGTTATCTTTATAACCCGCCCATTTGGTAGAGCAGTTTTCTACTATGTTATCTTTACAACCTTGTAAACGGAATACTCCACACCTATGTGATATTTTGTTTCAACTAAACTATGTGAAACTTCCCCTGACCCCCACTAACTGAGCAAACTGCCCGTCTATAATTCCACTTGTAATTCCCCTCTCCCTGAATCCTTCCCAACTAGAAGAGCTGCTTAAAAGAAACTGAAAACAATTTTTCAGGGTCAAGAGTTTTTGTGCAACCTGTTCACAATCTGACAATAAAGGACTCAAATTTGGCTCAGAGTGTGGAGATTCTCTATAATCTCTCAAGTTTGAGTAAAACAATGGTTATCAAAAAACAGTTGTGGAATGCTAAGGATTGAGGATGGGCTTTTCTAAACATACAGACATCAGATAAGAAAAATGACTGCCTCAAATTCACCAGATTTCAGGAGAAACTGACTTGTTCTGTCCACTTATATGGACTAACAAATTACCATTGAATGTAGTTATGTTTTGTTATGAGTGTTTTCTAGGAAGTTGAAGGGAAATCCATCTTGGGTTATTTATATTTGAGAAACCAAGCTTTAACAATGGAAATAATGGAAATAATGATTGAGATAGAAAAAGATATGGGGCCTCATTTATTGGATTTAAAAGATTGTAAATGCCTTAAACTGACTAAGATAGACGATGCATTAACTTGAGACTTAGTAGCAATCAAGCTATTGCATGGTCATTAGGTCCAAAACACCAAAGACAGGGAGAACAGTTTCTAGTATTTTCAGAAAGACATATGGAATGCCACTTTTCATGGATTATTGACTTTTGGATGGAGGATATAGACAGCTTTAGGTACCTTTGCAGGGAGTATGTAGGGGCATAAATATACTGACTATATTCTGCTGGTTCACCATCTTCTCTTTGTGCTTTGCATTAGTAAAAGCCAATTGAAAGACAGAAGCATAGGAATTTTGATTTAAGGGTCCACTTCCTGGGAGCAGATAAAAGGGAAAATAGAGAGATTTTGTGTATATGGTTATAACATTTGCTTCCTCAGAATTCACTTTTTCTCCTTTCTAGGTGATATGTTTGTGTTTCCTTGTAAGACCTAAGGCCTTATTACCACTCCAAGGAGCTCAACAGCCACTGAGGGCTTTCAAAATGTAAGGCCAAGGGCGTTACTACCACACAGAGGAGCTCAATTCTACCTCTCTAAAGAGCTCAACTTTACCTCTCCTAAGAGCTTGACAGCCAAGAGATTCACCTGGGAAGGAACACACCAGACATGCTGGAAAGAGAACAGACCTTTACTAATATGGCCAGATGGCACTCCCAGAGCCAAGCAGCTCAGAGAGGTGTCAGCTCAGGGGCTGAGGTCCTTTTTATAAGGGGATACGCAGGGTGGGGGTCTATACTCAAGATGCTTACAGAATGTCCCAAGGTTTTCAAAACATTCCTTCTGGTCAGACAAGGAGTGAAACAATCTTTATCTATTTACCCAAAACTACTAAACGTTTACCTGTTAATTTACATTAATCACAGTTGAGACTAGGAACTTAATTATGATTACAAAGTTATGCAGTAAAGGTTACAAACAAAGTTCAGGGCTGTCTCACAGCTGCAAAGGTAGAGTCATCAGATATCTTACAGGGGGTACATAATCTCTGGGGCTCTTAGCCAGCAAACATGGAATCACTTTAGCTTAGTTGGGTCTCTCATCCTAAGTAAGGAGATAAATACATTTTTATTAACTATTGTGTCACCATTATATTGACACACGGCACCAAGTAATCCAAATAAAGAAAATATTATATAATTTCCAACTTGCTGGCTATCCTAAATGCAAGTTCATGTTCTCTAAAATCAAACAATGAATTCTAGAAACAACAAAGGTTAAGAGTACGAAAAATTTATTGAGAGAAAGATAACTGCAGTCTAAGAAAGACAGAAGGGGGATAGGAAAGTGGGTTGCCTACTCCACTTCTCAAAGATGTTTTATGGAGCAAAGGCATTAGGTGAGGTGGGTAAAAATTAGAACAAACTATGAGATCCAAAGTAAAATTGCAAGGTGGGCATGAGGTGGGACAAAACCATGATCAATCAATAAGATTACAAGTACAGTTGCCCAAGTAATATTGATTAAATGAATCTCAAATGGGAAAGCTAGTTGTAGCAAGCTTACATGGATTTTCTGGAAGGAATGGGCTTGCTAGGGATGTTTTCATCCCCAGTTAAGGTAACTGACATCTATTTAGAACATCAATCACTACTATTCATCCCTAGGGGAAGTATGTTAGTATAGTAGTCTCTCTCTCTCTCTCTCTCTCTCTCTCTCTCCTCTCTTTTTTGTTTCTCTCTTTTTATGATGCTGAACTTCAGTAAATGTTTCTCAGATGTCTTCTGTATTGACTCCCTAGAAGGCCTAGTCCTGCCTGTCATAATATTTTCTAAGACCTGACATCTTAAAATGTTTTAACTAGCTGAGCTGTCTATAATAATATAATAATAACCTATAATGTTTAATGTCATGTCTTAGAGACTCAAAATTCTATCATATTTCAAAGACTGTATATGTTATTGTTTTATTGGACAGTTTACTGAGTTAGATTTAAATTGCTGTTTCTTCCATTGTATGGGAAATTCAAATCTCAGTTTAATTTGTTTACTTTTATTTCAAGATGTTTTGAATCTATCCTGCTCATGCATGGCTAAGGGGTCAGCCAAGTTTTGGGGAAAACATAATATAATTTATGGCTGATATTCTCTTGTTCTCTGCTCTCTGAAATTCCCCCATAAATTTCCAATAGCTTTATATTCTTCTGGACTCTATTCTTTGGCTTTTCAGGACAGAAAGATAAGTTTAAATCTTCTGTCGCTTCTTTCAAGAGTTACCTCTCTTCCCAATTCTGTCTGATGTGTTTCTGCTATAACATCTTCCAGTAGTTGATTTTAAATTTGGTCAAAAATTTGTAATTGCTTTATTGAGGAGAGCTGGTCAGTTAGAATCTTACTCCCTCATACTATAAAAGCTGAACTTCTAGTAGGTTATTAAGAATAATATTATGAGGAATGAACCTCTTTTATCATTGTTTAGTTACCTCCTCTTACCTCCCAACAACACATTTAGCTATAAACTCATCAGTAGATTATTCCTATAGAATTTCCTATCAAATTTAGCTTACATTTGGGGCTGCTTCTCCAGCTGACATCTCCAAACCTTTTAAAACTTCTCCCACAAACCACTTCCAAAGGCTTCTGAACCACACAATCAGGTACAGTCACAGCAATGACCCCACTCCTGGTATTATGCTGAGAAAATACTCAACTCTCACAATTTAAAGGAAAAAAGGTTTATTTTTGCCTCGCTTTTTGTTTTGTTTTGTTTTGTTTTTGTTTTTTTTTGGTACCGGAGATTGAACTTGGGTCTCTGTGCTTGTGAGGCAGGCAGTGGCACCACTGAGCTAAATCTCTGGCCCCAGTCTCACGGTTTTTAGAGGCCTTAGTCGTAGTCAGCTAGCTCCAAGGAAGTGTGGCCTGGCAAAGGAGTTCCTCATGGTATAGCAGCTGGAAAGTAGACAGAGAGGGAGGGGAGGAAAGGAGGGGGAGAGGAAGGGAGGGAGAGAGAGACAGAGAGAGAGAGAGAGAGAGAAGGGTGATATGGTATACCCTTCTAGACCATGCCCCCAGTGACCTACCTCCTTGAACCATTCTTCACCTCCCAACATCACCTTTAGCTATAAACTCATCAGTGGGCTAATCCACTGATAAGTATTATGCCCTCATGATCCAAACACCTCCCAAAAGCCCTATCTATGACTATGTGAGACTTCGGAGGGACATCTAGACATAAACCATGCACTGGCTTTGGTTTCTGTACCCTTACATCTTCTTTCAACTTCACTTGTTGTTTTATCATTGTATTAAGCCACTGCTTTAAGTTATGGGCACAAGGTGATACCAGTGAGTTCTAGGGTATGAGTCAACTGGCACTTATTTTCTTTGTCTTACAATGTGTCCCCAACCAAAGTCTACTGTGTCCAATAGATAATGCAGTTGCCAAGTCCATGAATAAGGGTCTAGGCTGAAGAGAAGAAATATCCATATCCTTCTTAGGACAAGCCATGGCCATGTTAATATGGTCCCATACAACCCAACTTGCCACTGATAAGTGACTTGTCTCATAATGAATATACCATAATCGAGGCTGAACATTAACCTCTGATTAGGTTACTTAGCCTTCATTTTAGATTCTGAGAGATGGTAACCATTTTAGGTTTAGTGATGCAATTGCATCAAATATAGTCATTGAGATTCTTTTATGCAGAGTAAAGCAGAAGGAAAGGGCTTCAAAGAAATAAATTTGAAGGTTCAAAAGTCTCTTTCAAATCTGTTTGCTAAATTTTTCCCTCCTATCATATAGGTTCTCACATCTTCCTCAGCAGTGCACTCCAATATAAGTAACTTGTCATACTTGAATATTTATTTGGTGCTGAAACTCACCTATCTTTTTAATCCATTTGTTTTCACTTCTGTGCCATATTTCTCTTGAGCACAAGTGATGATATGCTCCATCAAAAGTGTCATGGACGCTTTTACTCAATTTCAAATATTCTTAGTTTTAAGATCATAGCTAGGAAAAAAAAAACCTTGTATATATAAGTTCTAGAGCTAGCAGAATTTAAATTATTCTGTGGCCTTTATGTTCATTCATTGTGATCGAAAATAACACACACCCACTTGAAGTCTTAAAACTTGCCCTTTCTCTGTACTTCATATAATACCAGTAACACTATGATGACTCATATTTCATGAATACTCTTGGACACTTTCCTCTGAGAAGATGACTTTCCTTGCATTTTTCAAGGATATGCCCAGCTTAATTCCAGACTCCTATAGAGGATAGTACAAAATGTTTCATTACTACTAGTTAAATTATGGGTAAAGAGATGCTCCCCTCTAGAATAAATGGAAAGAAGTTTATTTATGAAGGGATTTTTCTGAGGCACGTGATACAGAGGAATCATAATAAATGGTATAATAAGATGCTATTTACAGACATCAGAATCTGTAAAGAGATGGTACTGTCACAAGCATCTACAAGAGAAGGAACCCTGGGAAAAATGAAAAGAAAAATTTAAAAAGTAGAAAAAAATAAGTGAAAAATTAGATTGGTGCAGATGGAAGAATTGAAGAAATGAGAGGTGGCGGGGGGGAGACTGAGGAGACCCAAGGAGAACAGCCCAGGAGAGAGACGCTCTAGCAAGAAAGCATACAATCCCTACATGGCCCTTCCTGCTTTAGTTGCAGTCTGCTTTGAGGCAGCTGGGCCAGTTTCCCCAGTAGTGTGAGGGGCATCAGTTTCTTCGAGCCCACCTCCTTGCTGTAAGCCATGCTTTGGGCATGGTTGTCTGGTCTTTTGACTGTGTCCCAAGATCCAACTGTGTTTCTCAATTCATTTGGGAAGAAGAGGATGTGAGACAGTTCTCCTGATCTCGGGCTCTCTTTCCCCAGTGTCCTATCACTCCTCCCTTTGCTGTGGGGCGAATCCCTTGGTCCTCTCCTCTCCAGGTTCTCCCTCGTGATTCTCTGTCCCATCTGACCTGCTCTATTCTTTCGCACTCAAGTCCCAAACCGTCCCTGTTTCCAGAGCTCCACCCTTCAGCCTGCAGGACCTGGCCCTGGGCTTAGTGTAGGGACTCTTGCCCACTAGGAACAGTGGTGGTCCTGTTCAGGCTTTCCCTAGGCTGTTTTGTCGGGCTCTGAGGATGTAAACCTGGCTGCCCCTCCTGGAGGGCCAAGGACCTTCCCTGGGTGGTGGGTAGTGGGATGCAGTGGTGTTTGGAGAGATGATGTAGTGGGGAAAAGCCCCCCTCTTTTTTTTTTCCTTTTTTGGTGCTACTGACCGCTTTCCTGGGACCCCCAACTGCAGTTTACTCCTTAGATGTGTTTCCTCTTTCCAGTGGGAAGGCAAGTAACCAGCCTGTCCCAGAAGTATGGCCTCTGAAGCCCCAGCTCCCTCCCCCAGTGGTTAGAGCCCTTTCCTGCTGGTCTTCTTCCCTGAGGGTCCTGGGGAGGTGTGGTCCTGAAGCGGTACCCCTCTCCACCAACCCAGCTACTTGGTTTGATCTAGGTGGATGATTGATTGTCTCTTTCCAAGTGTGATTGCTCCCCTGTTTCAGAGTCATCTGTATTTTTTGGTGACTTTTTTGAGTATCTCTAAAGCACCACCTTCTCTAATTAGCCATGTTTATCTCTCTCATAGCCACATATATTTTCAACAATTATTTAGACTCAGTAAGTTTAACTTTTCCTGTTACTATTACTATTTTTATGTCCTCTTTCCTGAATTGTTTTCTTGTTTTGTTGTAGTACATTCTTGATTTACTTCTTTGAAAAATAATTGTGCATGATAAGTACTTTCTAAGTACTTGAACTATGTCATTATTTTTATTTTGTTGGTGTTTGGTATATAGACTTATAAATGAAAAGCATTTTTCTTTTAAACTCCAAAGAAATTTTTTGATTGCAATTTAATTTACTTTGTTCTTATTCCTTTGTAGAAAATGCTTTTTTCTTCCTCTCAATTGTTTAGGATTTTTGGTATTTAAGATTTTCTTTACTCTGAATAAATATTACTATTATATCTCTCTGTGCTTATAGTGTTTCTTCCATATCTGACAGAAATTGGTTCCAGGATCCTCTGTGAATACTAACATTGGCAGATGTTCAAATTCCTTGTATAAAGTAGAGCAGTGTCTACATATGATCTATGCATAGCTCCCTGTATAAATCCTGTTTAAATCATCTTTAGATTACTTTGGATACCTAATGCAGTGTAGTTTTTAGGAAATAACAACAAGAAAAAGTTTGTATATATTCAGTACAAATGAAATTTTTATTTATGAATTTTTTGATCAATGGTAGTTTGAAGAGGTGGTGATGAAGCTCACAGATACGGGAAGCTCACAGTACAAAGATAAAAAATATGTAACTATAAATATAATTTTTATTAAATTATATTGTCCTCCTTGGTCAAAACCACACTTTTTGATAATCTGTTTTTCTTGTCTTGATTTCTAAATAATTTGCCATATCGATTTTTATTTATTATGAGCCAAAAATTACTTAGATTTTTTTAAACTGCCATATAATAGATGATTTTGGCTATCCTAACGGTGTTAATTTTACATTTATTTCATTGTCACTAGAGAATATGACCTGTATGATTCCTAGATTAAGCATCTGTGGAAATTTAGTTTGTAGTCTGAAGAATACTGAAGAAAATATACTATAGACATTTACAACTAATAATAATATATATGGATATTGATAAAATGTAATATCTGTACTTACATTATTCATTTTACTTTAAAATTTAAAAAATTTGCATTCAAATTTTTAATAAGCATACTTGAAATTTAAAATGAAATATGTATCAATTAGATTTCTTTGCTGTCTCAAAAACAAAACTGAACAGACTCCTTTTTTTTTTTTGGTACCGGGAATCAAGCTCGGGCCCTTACACTTGTGAGGCAGGCGGCGGAACCACTGAGCTAAATCCCTGGACCTTCAATAGACTCTTCTGTAGGCAAGAAGAGATGATTTTTTGTGGAGAATATTAAATGGCCCTTAAGACCAAAGAAGAGTTGAATGTTTGGGCTGTAAAAAAAAAATGATTCTTGATTCCAGCCAATCTCTCTGGAGAACTGCTTGTAGGAGAATCAACTCCAACCATGCTCTGTCCATGTGTTTCTCTTTTGAATATTCAAACAGCTGAGGCAGCCAATGTGAGCTCCTACCAATGATCAAGCGGGCAGGATCCCGGAGGTATCAGCCTAGCAGAACCATTGAAAGCGTGGAAAGAAAGGTTCCCCAGAGAAAGGAATGTGTGGTCAGGCACACAAAATCAGCTCCTTGGCATGCTTGTATTTGTAAGTCACAAACACAAAAAGTCCTTTTCCCCCTCTTTTATGAATGGTTATTAGGATGGCTATTGAATTTTTACAATCATTGTTGTTTATTATACCACTTAGTATTGTGGAGAATTCAGTGTTTGTTAATTTATTCTCTTTTGTATACTAAGTAGTTTAGTTTTGCTATCTGAAAGCTTTACAATTTTTTAACTTTAGAAAACACACATTTTTCTTTTCTTTCTCTTTTATTTTTATGAGACAGGGTCTTGCTATGTAGTTCAGGCTGAGTTTGAACTCACTGTGTAGCCCAGACTGGCTTCAAACTCTTGGCAGTCCTCTTGCCTTAGCCTCCCAAGTTTTGGTACTTCTGGCATGTACTGCCATGTCTGACTATAGAAAACACATATTTTTCTAAAATACTTCTACAAAAGTTTTTTTTCCTATGAACTAGCCTTCCCTAATTCCATCTGAGTTCTTATCATCTGAAAATTCAAGTTTTTTTTTACTTCAGGAATGTTTAATACTATTTTATTTTTGATTATCTTTTTTGTTCAGTATGTTCTCTTTCTTTTTTAGAAATTGATATCCTGCATCTGTTCTCCATGCTTTGTCTCTTTTAAAATACAATTTTAATTTTTAAATATTTTTATTTTGCTTCTTTGGAGAATTGATGTCACCAAATTAGCAGTCTGTCATTCCAACACACTCTTCATATTTTTACATTAGCAATGATGTTTAATGTTTATATGCAAAATTTAGTAATTAATTTTCAGAGAAGTATTTTAAAAATAACGGTGCATATTTTTTCACTGAAATTGTAAATTTATAATCAGTTTATTGAATTTATTCCCTTTCACCTGAAGTCATTTGCTAAGCTTCTGCTTTCAAACTGTGATTATTCTTTTCTTACAGTTTAATGATATTTAAAAATTACTTTGTATTTAGTATGAATAAATACCTTGAATGTTCAGTGTTCAGGACTGATATTCATGCTTTATTTTTTGGAAAAAAACCTTCATTAGTAATCATTTTTAAAAGTATGTTTTGACTGTGAATAACTGAATACAAGGAAAGCATTATTTTAATAGATATTCAGATATATATTTCCATTATAAAAATAACATGGCTCAAGAAAGAGCAAAAAGTGCATTTGTCTGGCTATTGATATTTTCTTTTTGGGTATCAAGTATATTAGATTAAAAAAATCAAAGTGCAGTTTCTCACTTTGTAAAGAAGAACCATAAGTAAATGTATACATTTGTAGAATCTAATATTGGTTAAGAATTAGAAAATCACTCTATATAAGACTTAAATGAAAAAGAAAAAATGGAAACAAAGTCTTTGTAAATGGGGGGTCAAGGGAGGGCCAAGATATGGGGGGGAAAATGAGAACCAAGATCTGTCATGTAAAGGTACAAGATCCCAATGATGAATGTAACTGTACTGTATACTTAAAAAGTACCAATAAACTCAATGAGAAAAAAAAAGACAAATATTTTTCAACATTTATTACATAATTGAAGCTTGTGTTAGGAAATAGAGCCACAAGTATTTAAAACTTGAAAAACAAACTTTAGAAGAAGCAATATGTTTGTGTAGTTCAAATTTTCTCAAACTATATCCTTTAGAAAACAGGGACAAAACTCAATGAAAAAAAAAGACAAATATTTTTCAACATTTATTACATAATTGAAGCTTGTGTTAGGAAATAGAGCCACAAGTATTTAAAACTTGAAAAACAAACTTTAGAAGAAGCAATATGTTTGTGTAGTTCAAATTTTCTCAAACTATATCCTTTAGAAAACAGGGACATTTGTGTAGAATAAGTTTTATGGTCAACAAGAAATCTGTGTAGAGATAAGATATGATTCAGGTGCCTTTGTCGCTAACTTGCTATTTTTTCTGTTTTTTTTTTTTTCTCTGCATTGAGTTTGTTGGTACTTTTAAAGTATACAGTACATTCATATTTATCATTGGGATCTTGTGCCTTTGCTATTTTTTTCTTAAGAGAGTTATTTAAGGACTCTAAATCTCATATTTTCTAATCTCTAAAATTAAAACAGCCAAATTCTCAAATATGTTTAAAATCCAGGCAGTATTTTAGATGAGTCAATTGTATGGCAAAACCCAGCACAGTGTGATGGGGAACTGTGATGAAGGCAAGACACAGATACCAGCAGATACCAGGCTGCAGTCTGTCACTGCTATTCAGGGACCCCAGCCTAGTGTTGCTAAACCTGTAAATACAGATGTGCAATGGCCACATTGAGAAATAGGTAGGTAATTCCAAATGCTACAAAGGATTGCTTTTGCTAAACAATATGTCTCTCTACAAACCAGATCCATTCTATGGATAAGCAGTTTGAAAACCCTGAATTAGCTGATATCTCAAAAATATTGTTATTTTCTGATTCTATGGGGTAGATAACAATTAAAAATATCAGCCATGGCCAACTATTAACAACTTTGGTGTATTTTTGCTGCCTGGATGACATACCATAGTATTATAGAGCAGTGCAGAAGCTGTTCACCTTGTTTTTGAATTATTATTAAGGCATGACAACAATTTTCAGTTACTGAGAAAGAAAAGGGGCTTTTAAGACTCCATATATGAGAAAGCTTTTATGATACCTGCAAGAAGAGCTATTATGAAACATTAATGTACATGTGTGGTAACTGGTTGGGGATCAACAGTATAAACCCCTATGGGATAGTAACTCTGGACTAGATTTATGGGAGTCAAATCTATCACCGAGTGTATTACTAAAAGGATGGTAAAAGCCTATGAAAGGATCCAGTTATTAGTCACATGACCTGATCTAGGAAAGAGATAAAAGCTTATATGGATTTTATGGATGCTTGCCAATACTTGTCTCCATAATACATGATAAAACTCTGACAGTAAACTACTCCTGGGAGTTTAGCATTAAATTAGAGAGGCAGCAGCTCTCCTTTATGCTGTTTTCAGATATCCAGGAATGGCTTTCTAATATGTTGTTAATTTAGAAGCCAGGAGATGAAGGTTCTATTTTAATATCTCTCCAATACCTCATCTCTTCTATCTCTGCAGGAACATAGTTCAGACCTATAGAAAATATTAATGTATGATATGCCTTATTAGCTTTATTATAATTTCTTAAAAATTAATATATATATAAAAAGTGCCTTATTTGGGAAAGATTATCTTCATATATATATATATATATATATATATAATTTGTGCCTTAGTCAGAGATACTTTTAAAACTGAGAAATCCAGGCTGTCTAACTTGAATTTATAAGCAGTTATTTTATTGTATTTATTTTTAAAAAACTAGCTTTGTTTTTGTAGTGAAATGTCTTTACTAGAAAAATAGATATCCCTATAATATAGGAGGCAGAATTTGCTGTGCCCACGGAAATGAGGGAAGTTGGGTGAGAAGGAAAGAAATCAGAAGAGGGTGAGAGAGAAGGGGAGAAGACGGAAGTGGCTTAAAGGGTCTTTGAATCCTTCCCATATCTTCAATAACGTTTAAAAATGAATGTTTAAGTTAAAATTTAATTTTTTTAGAAGTATGGTGGAATACACATAATGAAATATATTGTTTTAATAATTTTGTTTACAGATCATATAATATACATAATATGCATTCATATTGCACCATCACTGCCATCATCAACCTTCAGAATGCTTTCCCATGCCCAAACTGAAGTACCACCCCCCTTGGACACTTATCTCATGTTCCCCTCCTCCTTGTCAACTTCCATTATACTTTCCGTCTGTCTCTATGCATTTGACAACACTAGGTCTCTCATAAAAGTGGAATCATATGGCATTTATCCCTTCATAACAGCTTCTTTTTGAGATTGTGTTGGGTTTTGCAAATCAACGAAAGGGCTGAATTTCACATGAGGGATGACGTGATTGCGTTCGAGAATGCTAAAGGATGTGCAAGAGACTGGAGCAGAAGCAACTACCAGAATAAGACAGAAGCTTCCACTCACTTTGGGCTGACAGTGTCTTGCTGCAAATCCTTCCTATCTGCTTGTGAACAACTCTGATGCTAAGAATGTAGCCTCTGAGAGTGGGCTTATTTTGTCTGTGTTCATTGAATACCTGTAAGTATGATGAAGTGAACATCCCTCGGGGTCACACCCTTTCTAGCAGTAAAGAAAGGGAGCTGAGGCATAAATGCTTAGCTTTTGAACCTATTGGCAGATGATTCTGGATGGTGTTCTGCAGAATTTTTTGGAAGTCCAAGTAGAATCAAACCCCTTGTCCTCAGAGGCAATCACAATAAAATAGCTTTAATAAAATATACCTCTTCCTTCTTCCTGGACTACTGTTCTCCTCTACTGACTTCTTTCCTTGGGTTGCTTCCCAATATATGACTTGCTCACATGTTTTGACAAAACATTTACCTTTTCAGTGATGCCATTCTGAAGTAGCCTGGTTTGTATCTTTGATTCATCCATTTGTTAGAAATAGACTTGTGTCTCCTTGAAAGGTGTACAGAAATTCTAACTTCTAGTACTTTGGAATGTGCTCTTGTTTGGCAGTAGGGCTGTTGTAGATGGAAGTTGATAGGATAAGGGCATATTACAGTAGGATGGGCTATGAATCTAATGTGTCCTTACAACAAGAGATATATAAACAAAAACCCAAGAGGGAGATGCCATATAATGATGAAGGCACAGATTAAAGTGCTACAGTTGCAAGATATATTAACTTTCCCATTGCTGGACACAATATCTGACATTCACAACGGGAAGGAGAAAAAATTTGATTTAGCTCTTAGTTTGAGGAGATTCAGTTTTTAGCAGGCTCCAAGGCTGGAATATCATGGCAGAAAGGAATGGGAGAGCAAAGCTGCTTAGTTCACAGTAGCAGTGGGAGCAGAGGAGGGGAACAGTACCCAAGAGGGACAAATGAGGGACCCCATAGAGTATACAAAACCATACTCCCATGACCCACCCAGGAACACCCAGGAATGTGATCTAATAATCTGCTAGACATTTCTTAATCCACCAATGTTGACATATCAGGATTAATAGTCACAATGGAGTCCTTGTCTACTTTACACCCAGACAAATCTCCAAATAAAAAACAACAGCAAGTTCATAGTTTCACCTAACATAATACAGCTAGTAGACATCCAACTGGAAATGCAATAATCACTTCCCCAAAGTCTCAAAAGTTCCAGCCTTTTTCAAAAGTCAAAGTTTCTTCTGAAGCTCAGGACAAGCTCTTAGCTGTGAACCTTTGTAATAATAAATAAGTTACATAACCTCAAAGTACTGATGGTACAGGGTAAATCTTTCCCTTTCAGAAGAAAGGGATGAGAGAGTAGAAGAGAATCAAACCAAAACAACATTGAAACTTAGCAAGGCAAACATTAAACCTTATAGCTCCATCTCCAGTGTCTGTGGCACATGATGGTTAAAAAAAAATATGTGTATTCCAAAGAGCACGAGTGGCCCTATCTCTATGGCCTTGCTCATTGCTGTCTCTCCTAGATTCTCTCTACTCCTTGTGTACAACTTTCCTCTGCTGACATTCCACATTTCCAGCCTCTCTAATATTCTGGGGTCTCTGTTGTATCTTTAGCTTTGTTCTCACAGCTTTTTGCATTGCCCTCTTAGGAACGTCTTGCCTGGCCTCTCAGCCCTTCTTTTGAAATCTAGATGGAACCCTCCCGGAACCATCCCTGAACTCTTTAACGTTCAGCATGCCAGTAAAACCAACATTATGTGGATGACCAACAAAGTCTGTTGTTAGCAGAAGCAGTAGCCAGGGCCCTTGGACCGTGACTGCAGTAGTCTCTGAATTCTTGTATGGTTGATCATGGTGAAATGAATCCTGGGTAACTGATTCCCAAAAGTTTCTTTTTGAACAGTTTTCTGAGGAAATCTCTGATGATATGGTGCTAATTCCTGAGACACTTTCAAGGTATTTTTCTTTTTGTTCCTGAACAAAATATTTGGTTTCCTTTTGATGATGTTAATTTCTTTAGCAGCTATACTTCCTTTAGTCTATGATTTCTTCTAGGCAAAATTTAATTTTTCATCTCTATGTTTTGGTCCTGATTCTTGTTAAAAATTTGGCTAAAATCCACCAGCAGCACCTCTGCCATACTTTTAATGTTGGGCTGTCTTGAAATTTCCTACACAGAATTAATTAGTCTGTGGCCTTTATCTCAGTCTCCCACAGTCTTAAGAAATGGGCAAAATGTAGATAATTTTTTCTTGGCAGCATGTAACACACATGGCCTCTAGTCCAACTGTAGTCCTTGTTACCAAATGAAACCCCTTGAGAATGGCCTCACAGTCCACATTCTTATCAGCATCCTGGTCTTCTGAAATCTAACCAGAATCACCGTCCAGTGATATTGACAGCATCTCAAGACTTCTGTAGTTTGAATCTCCAAACCTTTCTAAATGCCTCCCATGAACCAGTTCCAAAAGCTTCTAAGCCATGAGGTCAAATATAATCACAGCAAAGGCCCAACTTTCTTGATACAAATATCCTGCATTAGTCACTTTTTCATTGCTGGACACAACACCCAACATTGAGAACTTAATGGAGAAAAAGTTTGATTTAGGCCATTGCTTGGAGGGATTCAGCCCAGAATCATCTGGCTTTTAGGCATGGTGACAGGTCACAGTGGAAGAAATCTGATTTCTTCATTGTGGGTGAGGAGGAGGGCAGGGGAACTGTCCCAGAAAAGCACAAATGAGGAACTATATGTTCAAGGCCATACGGACGTACCCAGGAGCATTCTCTACTAATCTTGTAGGCATTTGGTGGGGGGTAACCAGGGATCAAACACAGGACCTTGCACTTGCAAGGCAGGCAGCAGAACCACTGAGCTAAATCCCCAGCCCTGGTAGGCATTTTTTAATGCAATGAGGTTGACATATCAGGATTAATGGTCACAGAAGTCAAGGACACCAAAGCAACATCAAAGATTGCCAGCAAATGGTAGAAGCTGGGTAAAGCAAGAAAAGGTCCTGTCTTCCTACTAGGGGTTGGGGGAGTGTTATTATGACCACACCAATACTTTAATTTCAGCCTTAGAAGTCATAAGGTAATAACTTCTCATTTTAGGCCACCTAGTTTGTGAGTCCTTGTTATTGTACCTCTTGGAAATGAATATATCATTACTATGACTTCTCTTACCTGATGATAAACACATCATATCATGGGCCAGATCACTACAGAAGTGAATGAGGCAGGTTATTTAAAAAGGGGGAAATGGGGTTAGGGTGGAAGCTGTGGGTATCCATAAATGAAACACTTTTTAAAAGGTAACATAATGATGGTAACTGAAAAAAATAAAATGGAGAATTAATGCAAGTTTTATTTTAAAAACACCAGATTTTCAACCTTGCCACTTTATTGAATTATTCTGTCAGTTCTTACAAGGTGTGTGTGTGTGTGTGTGTGTGTGTGTGTGTGTGTGTGTGTGTGTGTGTGTTTAGGATTTTCTTCATTTTAGGTACATGTCATCTGTAAATAGGGATATTTTTATTTCTTTATTTCCAAAGCTTTTTTTTCTTTTACTTTTTACTTTTACTTTTTTTTGGTCTGATTGCTCTTGCTAGTATTTTCTGTAGTATGCTGAGTAGAATTGCTGAGAGTGAGTAGCCTTGGTTTGCATCTGATCTTAGGAGAAAAGCTTTCAATGTCCTCCCATTGATTATTATGTTCATTTTACACTTTTCATGAGTGGCGATTATTATGTTGAGGAACTTTCCTTCTAAACATATTTTGCTGAGATTTTTTTTTTTTAACATAGGAGAACAGATCTTTCTCAAATGTTTTTTTGGGGGGTATCGATTGAGGTGATCACACGGTTATGAACTTTCATTCTATTAATGTGGTTTAACACATTGACTTGCAAATGTTAAACCAATTGCACTAGTTGCTTTCTAGTCACTGGGACAAATTACTTACCTGACACCTGCAACTTAAAGGAGGAGAGCTTTATTTTGGCTCACAGTTTCAGGGGATTCCATCCAAGATCCTACTGGAAGGGAGTGAGTGAGTAAAGCTGCTTTCTTCACGACTACCAGGAAACAGAACAGGTGAACAGCACCAGAGAGGTAACAGATTTAGTTTCCAAGGTCGTGCCACTGCAACCCACCCAGACACACACCCAGAAGTGTGATTTACTAATTTTCTAGGTGTATACTAAGCTCTGACCAATCAAGTTGACACCATCTTGCATCACAGAGATAAATTTTGCTTAGTGATTATGTATAATCTTTTACTGAATTTGGTTTCCTTGTATCTTATTGAAGATTTTTTTCATCGATGTTCATCATTGGCCTATAGTTTTTTTTGTTTTGTGATGCTGGTTTTGGTACCAGGGTTATGGTAGCTTTGTGAAATATATCTGGAAATATTCCCTAAACTTCTAATTTTTGGAAGATTTTAAGAGCAAGTGCTATTAATTCTTTGTTGAATTCTAGTAAAATTCAGCTGTGAAGCCATCTGGTTCTGGGATTTTCTTACTTAGGAGAATTTTGATCAGTAGCATTTATTTACACTAGCAACAATTTATCCAAAAATAAATCAAGAAAATTGTCTCATTTATGATAACATAAAAAGAACGAATTGTTTATGAATAAGTTTAGCCAAAGAAGTAAAGATCTGTACAATGAAAGCTACAGTATATTGATGAAAGAAGTTGAATGAAAGAGAAATGAATCAAACAATATTGTGTTTTTGGATTGATAGAATTAATATTATTAAAATGTCCATGTTGTCCAAAGTGATATACAGATACAATGAAATCCCTATAAAATTCCAATGTCCCCTTTTACATAAATAAAAAAATTAGCAAATTTGTGTGTATCTACAAAACACTCTTGATAGCCAAAGTAATCATGAAAAAGAAAATTAAAATTTCTAACTTCAAATTATATTACAAAACTATAGTCATCAGAACAATACAATACTGACATAAAGCAGACAAGTAAAACAATGAAACATAATAGTTTAGAAATAAATCCAATATATATCACCCACTGATTTTTAACAAGACAGCCAAGAAGATACAGTGGGGAAAACATTCTTTTCAATAAACAATGTTGGGAAAACTGGTATCCACTTGCAAAATAATGAGATGGGACTCCTCTTATATGCAAATTAACTTAGATTAAAGATCTAAGTATAAGTCTGGAGACTGTAGACGTTATAGAATATGATATAGGAGAATAGACTCTTGATGTTAGCTTTGGAAATGAGTTTTTTGAATACCTTATTAAAAGCTCAGGTATAAAAAAGCAAAAATTAAAAAGTGGGATTATATTAAATTAAGACATTTTTGCACAGCAGAGAAAATAATCAGCAAACTAAAAGGTCAGCAAACAGATTAGGCAAATTATTTGCAAATGATATACCGGATACAAAGTTACTATTCAAAATATATAAGAAATTCATACAACTCAATGCAGAAAAATTCCAAAGAAGAAATAAAAATGGCCAACAGTCATATGAATAGGGGCTTAATATCACTATCACTGGAGAAATGCAAAATCAAAACTCACTGTGATAGCTCATCATGATCAGATATTGTCTCACAACTGTTAAGATGGTTGTTGTCAGAAAAGACAAGTGATGAGTGTTGGCAAAGATATGGAGAAAAGGGAACCCGCCTATACTATTAGTAGGAATGTACATCATCATGGCCATTATTGAAAATAATATGTAGTTTTCTCAGAAAATTAAAAATAGAACTACCATCTGACCTAGCAATCCGTCCGCTGGGTATATACCCCAAGGAAATGGAAGCACTGTTACTCAGAGATATCTGCATTCTTATGCTCATTGCAGCATTATTTACAATAATGAAGATATGGATCTAATTGTCCATGCATGAAAGAAGGGACACCTATCACCTATCTAGCTAGCTAAATGTTAGTTAACTTTAAAAAAGAAATACTCTTATTTGTGACAGCATGGATGAAATTGGAGGGTGTTATGTTAAATGAGATAATATAGAAAAATACTGCATGACCTCATGTGTATATAAAATCTAAAAAAATGATAATATTGATGACATTGTATTATAGAATGAACTTTTGTAAGGGAGCAAATTTTCAATTATTTTATCACACACATATGCAAACATACAATAAGATAACCAATATAAGGTGATGTGCATGTAATCTGCTAGGCTACAGTAATCATTTCACGGTGTGTATTTGCATCAAAACATCATCTTGTACATATTATACACAATGAAAATTTTAAAAAGAAGTAAAACAAAATTCTACTATATGTTTCCTCTATTTTCTCTTTTATTTTTCTGAACACAAAACTAGACTATGCTTACTAAGCTCCTCCCCAGTCAGATGAAATTATCTGACAAAATTATGGCCAGAAACTGAGACAGTAAGTCAATATTGGTAAGATGGATTATGATGCAAAAATCAATAAAATATTTTTAATAGAGGTTTCTCAGTCAGAATGAAGACTCAGATTTCCAAAGATATTTACCCTTTTCTAATATTTGAGACAACTAATCCTCTGTGAACCTCAGGACCAAAGGCCTGTTTGTGGAACTCATTGATATTATAAGGTCTTTGGAAAATAAGGCCTTGCATAAACTAGAAGGAGCTTAAGGTCGATGCTATTGTGTTTTTTTATAATCAACACATTATTGATTTTTTCCTCCAAGATTCCTTGGACAAAGCACCATTATTTCCATTATAATTTCTTCACTGTAATCATCATCAGCTGTAGATGGAGCAGCAGAAGTAGTGTATACCTGCTGAATCATTGACAAGTCACCTTAGTTATAAAGAAATATATTGCCTTTAAGAATCTTATAATTTTAAAAACTATACCTGCGCTATAGATAAAAATGAAAGAAACCAAAGTGGAGTTTGGAGGGAAATAGGAATTTATTGCAATAGTAAAGGAGAGTTTGACAGGGGTGATGTTTGTAGAAATGGAGATAATTAGTATTTAGGAGATAAAATCCAGGCTTATCAGTGATGGACTGAGTGAGAAGGCCATAGATGACTCTTAGGATTCTGATTCTCTTTGATAAATGGATGTTGGGACATTTTGTTTTCATGTGGAACATTGGAATGAAGTTGTGTTTGTTTGGGGCCTAGTTGAATCTGGAGTATTGTTTGTCAGGTACTTAAGTGTAGAATCTGTAGCTCAGATTTGTTGTTTGAACAGGAGATAAAAGTGCAAGGCCTTTAAGTGGGGATGGGTGGTGATTGAAGCCACCTACAGGTGTACATACATTTTGTTATGGTTAGAATTAAAAGTGAGAAAACAAACTTCCCTAGGTATGATACTGGTGAAGCTCTAGAGCTTAGTAATTGAGAAGAGAAGAACCAATTGTCAGATTTAAATAAATTCATAGACTCAGGGATTTGCATTAATGAGGGGACAACCCCATTGGAAAAAGACCCTGCTACACAGCAACACATGTATATAGCATAAATATTCTTTGTCGTCTTCTTGAGAGGAGCAGGTGGCTACTTTGTCATGATGACTGTGCACTGCAGAGGAATAAATAGTCACATCTTTAGGGACTTGTAGACATTAATTATGGACTGATCTTAATTCATGAAGATCATAACTATCATTATAGTTCACCATCAGAGTTGGGATTTTCACTTGTGCTCCTTGAGCAGTGGGCCCAGTGGATCTCTGTACTCACTTTGTAGTCACTGCTAAGTTTGAGAATGTATAACCAGCATAGACATACTCAGCAAATTGCAGAATTGTCACATGGGAGCCCTGACCATTTTTTTAACTACAAGTAGGGAAAGCCTAGTTTAGGCCACCTAAGCATACCTCTGCCTATAAAAACAGTAAACCTTAAATAATATTACATTTCTGGAGGGATTGAAAAGATGAATAACTTCATTCGAGACTTTGAAACTGTGGGGGAGGTGACTCTTACCTTATCTTCATCCCACTGACCTGTTTGGCCTGTGCATAAGACAGAGATTTTGAAGACAGTGATTGAAGAAAGTGGTGATTTCAAATGAAGCTTCTATTCCAAACATGCTTTATTACTGAAACAAATTCTCATCCTGTCACCTGGTGTGCAGTTGTTAACATGGCAAATGATTATTTCTCTACACCTATTATTAAAATGATCATAAACTGGTTACTTTCTCTTGAAGGGAGCAATACACCTTCATTTTCCTATTCAGGGATATTTTTCTTGCATCTCTCATAAGCTAGTCTGCAGGAGCATCTCTCCTTTCCACAGAGTACTATGTCAAATCATTGCATTAGAAATTGCATGTTGATTAGATATGAATATCAGGAGCAGTTGTGTTTATCCATTTCCTATTCTTGTAATAGAATACTAAAAAGAAAAGAAATCTATCTAGTTTGTGGTTCTGGAGATTCAAGGACATAACACCAGCTTCTACTTGGTCCTGGTGGAGGTGGCTTAGTGAACGGCATCATGGCTGGCACATGTACAAAAGAGAGTTGTCACAGGGTAAGACAGGAAGTCAGAGAGATATGGAGGTTCCACAAGAACTACGTCAATTCCCTCCAAGGGCAGGCCAAATAGGACCTAATGACTTCCCATTATGTTTCACATGTTAAGGATCCTATGACCTCTTAACACTGCCACACTGGAACCAAACTTTAAATACATGTACCCTTGGGGGACAAACTAGATCCAAGCTATAGCATTAGTGATGACTCTAGATACTTTGTGCTATGGGGTGGCAAATAAATTCCACTAATTCTAGTGGTCTTTTACTGTTGTGAAATTTCTTAGGATCCAGTGGCTGGAATATCTCCAGATTTCTTTTCTTCCATGGTGAAGATCAGCTTCCTATATACTGTGTCTTCTACTGTGAAGAAAGAGGTTCAATGCATAGGAGTTATCTTTGGGCTTTGGAGGCAACACAAGCTACATACAGGTATGCTATTCAGGTCTATTTGGCAGGTAACTTGAAAAGCTCCCACTATTGAAATATACTAAATATAAGAGAAAACACTATAACAAGATAAGACTGCTATCCAGGCTGTTCTGCCACTTGGGTTCCTCCAGGAGATCTGAGAGTGGTGGATATGGTTGGCATATGGAATTTTTTGTAGGACCCTCTAGGTAAATTATAATACACTGACCTTTAGGATTTTAAGGCAAAACAACCAGGTACCAGTGTTTTGTTTTGGGGTTTTTTTATTTTTATTTTTTGGTTTTTATAGAAGTATAACTATGGCCACTAAGTTACCAGGGTTCCTGAGCTTCCTATCATAAAGTGAGTATCCCAGTGTATATTGGGAAGCTTAAAATTGTGGTAACTTGATGGCTTTTGGTAGAGCTATTTATCAAAAGAATAGTCACAAATTAAGTGTGCACAATCACATTCTATCTTTAAACAGAAATTATATGGGGATAGGGCATAAACAAATACGGAAAGCATGAAAAAGTTGTAAATACAAGTACTCAGTTAGCTTTGGTTCCAACTCCTTCTATATCGTCCATGCCTTCTTAACCTGTTGATGATCTGATGGGGTTTTTCCCATCACCACTTGTAAGAGGAAAATAACTCTTCATATTGTGTGGACACCAACCACACTGGTGCTACAGCATTATAGTTTCATTTTGGGGGTGGTACTGAATGTCAGATGTGGAGAAGGAAAAATCTTTCCATTTGGAAAACTTCAAGTAGTTTTTTGGAACTTGATGTTCATTTTTCCTAGAGGTAAAGAATTGCATCATTTCATGGTAGGCTAATGCTTTGTCTTGATGAAATTCAGGACTTGAAAGAGATATGATTTGAAAATGAATGACACAGGAGTAAAGGGGAGTAAAGTATATCAATAGCGCTCTCAGAATGGATGCATGTGCTCCATGTGAATGATCATACAAAAGAGCAATTTATACAGCGGGAAATCCTACTTAGAATTAGCAAAGATGATCCGTCTCGTGGGCATAAATCTAAGCTTTAACCTCACCACTCCTTGTTTTGCTTAAGGATCTGAATGAAGTAACCATGATGACATGAATGGAGATTGTGCATGGGCTCGAAAACAGATTTCCATTTTCTAAGGCCTTTCTGGGCTTCAAATACTGTTGAGTGTCTAATCTGCCAGCACACCCTCTAATAAGGCACCCTATCCTGAAAGCATTAACCAATTAATTTTCTAGTGGCAAGTTGGTTACACGGGAGCATTTAGATAGGGAAGCGGCTGTCTATTTTTATTCAAGTAGATTTTTACAATGGACACACATTTACCTGTTCTTCCAACAATACTCTGACAAACTCCTTTTCCTGAACTTGATAAATCGATCATTAATAGTCCTGGCATTCCATAAAGCAATATTTCTGTCCAAGGAGCTCAAGCTCATTTTATGACAAATGAAGTACAATGGTGCGCTTCACGTGTAATCCACTGTTCATTCTGTTCCCTCACTCTGAGAAATGGTGGAGTGGCTGTTTGGAGCTCTGTTTTAGTGTTGTTAGGAGGTAACAGCTTGTGGGTCAATAATTTTATCTAGGATACAGCATGTATTTAAAATCAGTTCCTAATACATTGTGTTCTTTCTCACAAAGCCAGGATAGTTTGTGGAATTCAAAGGGTGGAAATGAGATTGAATCCCTGGATCTTTTCACTATTAGCCATAGAGTTCCACTAGCATTTTCTTTTCAAAAATTTGAGCTCTGCTGGAGTTTTTGTCCCCAGGGGAGGAATGATTCTACTAGAGAATATAGAAATGAGTCCATTAACTTGCACTTGACCACTTTGGACTGTTCAGGCTTGTAGATCAACGAACAAGAAATCATATGGGATAACTCATCTTGACCATAGAGATTAGATTGTTTCCACTACTACTAAAAAGGAAGACTATTTTTGGAATGCAGGAGGGACTACTTTCTGTCCACTGATTAAAATTAATGGGAAACTTCCATCTTAAATAGACAGACTGCCAATTGATCCAAACTATTCAAGAATAAGAGCTTAGGTCAGTGTTAATGAAACTTTTAAAGCTTTCACTGATAACGAATAGCTGTCTGTAGCACATATGCCATAGGTTCACCACCACTAGTTTAGGTCAACTGTGCAGGCAAGAAACTATGACAAGCTGTGCTCGGATATACCAACACTTCCATATTTATTTTATTACTTATGTGAACACACTGTGATGGAGAACAATAAGAATTCTTCTTGCAAAAATTGTAGGCGTTGGAGACCTGGCCACTTTCTTTCTATCCCTCATTAAATATAATTAATTTTTTCATCAGAAGAAAAAACAAGAGGATTTGTGGGTCCATCATTCAATGAAAGGAAAGAATAAAAAATTTTGCCAAATAGAGCTGCCATAATTGATTACAGCAAGAACAGTTTTAGAAAGAAATAAACTCAGAAGTTTTTTCTTGGTTCTTGCAGTTAGAGCTTCCTGTGAGATGTCTCAGACAAATAAAATGATTTTGATCAAATAATCTGCTTGCTTTTTTTAATTTGAAGGAGCTGATTGATCATGCACTTGGTGCCATTCATAGTAAGCAACATAGCCTTAAAAAAAGAAATTATATTATGGATGTCTTTTGCAATTAAAAAATTAAGTTAGTAGAGTTTTCAGCTTTGGAAAAGTAGACATGGGATAGATAATTGCAGATACTCCATTTATAATTCTGGTCAACAAGCTGTTGGATCAGAAGATAGAGGGGGTTACAGACAGAGATCTACCCTAAGAAGTTCTCTTCTTAGGAATTAATGGTTAAGAAAGGAGAGCCTGAAACTTGCATTAGTTAGCACAAGAGAATATTTAAAAATGTTTCAGGGCCAGTGATTTAACTCAGTGGTTCTGACGCCTGCCTCCCAAGCACAAGGTCCCAAGTTTGATCCCTGGCACAAGCAACAAAAACATAACCAAATAAAAATGTTTTAAGACGGCCATGTGTAGCCTGGAACTCATTTACAGAAAGTAAATCTAGATTCGGTCTTTATATTGTAAATGCCTCTGAGCAACATTAATGTGATCATTTGAGATTGTGTTCCTCCTAAGGGAGAGCAAAGCAAAGAGTTCCAGTCATAACTACTGAAGGCAGTGGTGGTGACATGTTTGATTTGGGGTCTGAATTTGTGAGAAGCCTTCTGCCTGTCTTCCTGTGTATCTATTTGCTTTAAATAATAATTAGAAGTGAGGAGCTTGTCAAGTACTGGAATTACAGGCGTGTATCACCATGCTGGCCTAGAAAAGGCATTTGGAAGCTGATGGAATTATGGAGTAGATACAGCTGAGTTACTGTTAGGAGGTGGGGTTCTGTCGAGGAGGTGGGTCACTGGAGAGAGATCTGGAAGTGTATATCTCTCTCCCTGGGCCTTTCTTCCTCTGTCTTCACTTCCTGGGAGCCATGATATGAGCAACTGTCCTCCACCCAGGCTCTTCTACTGTGCCTCCTCTGCCTGGAGCTGCCCTACCATGCAAGGACTGAGACTTCTAAAACTGTGAGCCAAAAAAAAACTCTCCTTATTTAAATCTTTGGTGTTAAGTATCGTGACTCAGTGACAAAGAAAGTGATAAGATACTGTGCCTAGACTTTGTTTCTGGCTCCTTTTTTTTCTTAGCATGATGTTTTGAGTTTCATTATTGATGGATGTGTATTATGGCTTGAACTGAGATGTCCTCCCAAAGCCTCACATGGCCATAGGTGGGGCTTTTTCAGAGGTGGCTGGATCTAGAGTGTGTGACACTGGAATTGATTCATGATGCAGTGCTAAGCTCAAGGGCACTAGGATTAAGGATATGAGTACTACCCACTGTAAGTAGTCTGGATAAGATAGAAAGGAAAAAAGAGGGTTAAGGTTCTTTGCTGCTTTTGCTACCTTGTGTACACCAAGAATTATTTCTCCTCTATGATGCCAGTCTGCCATGCACACTACCTTGGACCCACAAATATGGACTGAAACCTCTACAAACTGTGAACTAAATAAACCTTTTTTCCTTTAATTTTGAGTGTTGGGTATTCTGTCTCAACGATGAGAAAAGCAACTAAGACAATGGGTATCAACAGTATCATTTATTGCCCAGTGGAATTCTATTTAGGCTATACAAGCATCAATAATGTATATATTCAGCACTGGTGGATGTACAGGCTGTTTCTAGCTTTTGGCTACTATGTATAATGTTGACATGGATACTCACATACAGTCTTTGTGATCAAGGAGGGAGAGAGTGAGAGAAAGAAAAAAGAAAAGAAAAAGAAGATTAAAAAAGAAAATAATTGAGAAAAGAAAAAGATAAAAATATTTTAAATGATTAAAGATAAGTGAAAAATAGTACTTTGAAAATAAAAAATACAAATATAAAATAGAGGGCCTCATTCAAGGTATGCCTTTGTTGATGCAATAGACAGCATGAGCAGGAGTGCGTAGGTCTAAGCTAACTAATCTCAGCAAGCCAGCAGCCATCCCCTGAGGTTCAGGCTGAATTTTGGCTGCAAGACCCAAGGTGAGATCTGTGTCCTTCTGCTGGGTTGAATTCTGCAATGTTCCTACGGCAGGTTCTAGCTGTTTTTCCTCTGAAGTTAGACCAGGTTCTGATGTGACGTGCTGGTCCTTCTGATTTATCAGCTATGGTGGTGTGTTGTGCCTTTATCACAGATTTTCTTCATTTTTCCAGTGGACTTCAGTTTTCATGTAGAAGCCTCAGAGAGTCCCTTTTTCTCTTGTTCACCAGGGTGGGGAGCACAATCACCGCTGTATTGGTGCCTACTCGGCTGGGCTCCTCTGTGGCACTGGGTCAAAGGGTGTGCCTACCAGAGGATTGTGGGTGGTGGATGGATTTACAGCTGTTTCGTTTGTATCAAGATACAGCCAGGTGAGGTGGCCTCACTCAAATCCCAGCTACTCAGGAGACTAAGGAAAGCTGGAAGGCAGCCTGGATAACTTAGTGAGACTGTCTCAAAATAAAACTTGTGATGGATTGGGAATGTAGAGTGGTTGCCTAGCTTGTCAAGTATAAAATTATTATTTACTGCAGTTACCATAGTCTGTTCTGGAGAACTTAATTCATTTTATAACATAAATTTTATATCCTTTGAAAAAATATTTCCATTTCTTCCTCCACCTAGCCTCTTGTGGCTACTTTTTTAAAAAAAATCAGTTTTTATGAGTTCAACTTCCTTCTCTATAGTCTGCATATAATAGCATTTTTCTTTCTGTGTTTGGCTTATTTTACTTATCCAGCTTTATCTATGTTCCAAATGACTGGAATTCCTTCTTTTTTAAGACTGTCATTCCTTTATACACACATATCACATTTTCTTTATTTATTGACCCCTTGATGGATCCTTAGGTTGTTTCCATATCTTCATTATTGTGAACAAAGCTTCAGTGAATATGAGAATGTAGTTACCTCATTAATATAATGATTTCAGTTTCTTTCTATGCATATCCAGTCATAAGATGGCTGGATTTTACATTTCATTCTGTTAACATGATACATCATATTGACTGATTTTCATATGCGTAACTATCTTGTATCCCAAGAATGAATCATACCTTTTTTAAATATGCTGATGAATTTGATTTGTTAGTATTTCATTCAGGAGTTTTGCACCAATATACTTAAGAGATGCTGGTCTCTAGGTTTTTTTTTGTTGTAGTACTGTTTTCTTGCTTTGATAGAAGTGCAATGCTGACCTCATGGAATGAGTTCAGGAGCATCCTTCCTCTTCAGTTTTTATCTTTAGAAAAGTTTGAGAAAGACGAGTTTTTGTTCTTCCTGGAAAAATACACCAAAGAAGTCATCAAATATATGTCTTTACTGATTTGATCACCTTACTAGGTAAAGGTGTATTCAGATTTTCCTATTTCTTCATGATCCCATCTTGATAAGTTTTGTGTTTGGAGCTACTTATCCATTTCACCTAGGTTATTTAATTTGTTGGCATAGAATCACTTGCAGTACTTTCTAATATTCCTTTTTATTTTTATGAGATTGATGGTAATGTCCCCACATGGATTTCTGATCTTAGGACTCTCTTCCTCCCTTCCTCCCTCTCTCCCTCCTCCCCCGCTATCTCTGACTCTTTCTCACCTCTCTTTTTGGAATTTTTATCATTCATATAATTTGCTTGATGTTTTCCCAAACATCTCTAAAGCTCGGTTCATTATCTTTTTCCCAACAGTTCAGAGTAGATCATTTCTGCCAATTTTCAGATTATAGCATTTCTATTGATCTATTTTAAAATTTACTTATTCTTTCTACTTTCATAGCTCCTACTGAATCATGCTAGAGAATTTTTCTTTTCAGTAACCTTACTTTTCAATTTCACAACTTCCATTTAGTTCTTTTTATAATTTCTAATTTTAAATTGGGACACTATTTGATGATTCATTGTCATCATGCTTTCCTATAAGTCTTTAAATATGGTTTTATTTTGTTCTTTGAACGTATTTATAATTGTTTCTTTGAAGTTTTTGTCTATTAAATGTAATCTGGCACACTCAAAAACATTGTTTAGGGACTGCTATTTCATCCCCTTTGTATGCCATTTTTTCTTTTATTATATCTGAATTTCTTGATGTTGTTGATAACTGGATATTTTAGATAATGTATTAACCCTGGATTTTGTTGTTTTCCTTGTACATTGCTGGTGCCAGTGTGTGCACGAGCACATGTGTGCATGTGAGAGGCGGGCATGCAAATTTAGTATCTTGGCCGGTTTAAATACACAGAGTCTGCTTTATTTCACAGCATTCATCCCCTGATGTTTCTGCTTAGTTTAAAAAAATATTATTCATATTCTTAAGGCTAGCTTTCTGGGGGTACCCTTTGTGACAACATAGCTTAGTGACCAGCTAATAATTATTCAGGAAATGTGCCTAAACCCTTTGGGCCAGTAAAACTCCCACTGTCTTTATATTGCTGTGTCTTTAACGTGTGTCTCAATATTCAAAATTCTGACACTTCATAAGTCTGTCCCAGTTTTAGATTTCTTTTAGGACTTCACAGCCCTCAGTGCATGCATAAGCCTCATTCTTAGCCAAGGATACTTGGAGGTTAGGGCCCTTTCTGGTTTCTCCTGAACATACGCCTCTATATAGACCACCAGATTTCTGGAGACTGTAAGAATTCACCAAGTTCCACGACGGGCCTCTCATTCATTCATCTTATTAGTTTTCTAGTTTGTCTGACCTTTTGTTGCTTATTTTGACCAGAACTGTTATACTAAGATAATTCTCAATAACCTTTTCTCTGCTAAGGAGATTGTTACAGTTCTGATCAACAGAGTTGCTCAGTGCTCCGCTGAAAACCAAGTGCACCTTCTTCAACAGCAAAGCTGCTGGTTTTCACAGCTTGTCCTGCACTCATGCATCACTATATCTGCAGAACTGGTGCACAATGGAAAGGAAGCGCCCTCAGATGAAAAGATAAAAGTGCTACAGACTCTCATTGCTTTCCTGGAGGTCCTCTCCGGGAAATTCCTCTGGGTTATTTGTATGCCTCTGGAGTTCTGAAGTAATTGCTTTTGACAATCTGCTTTTTTTGGGAGGGGAATTATTTCTGAGCCTCTATCTCATCATTTTTGTAGTTCTGTGCTATGAAATATTTAACTGTTAATAAACAAGATTTTCTCTTTAGTTTTTCAGTTACGTGGCAAGTACTTGAGATACTAGATAGTATGCTTTAAGCATGGCCCCATAAATATTGTAGAGATGATTCTTAACTTATAATGTGATTACATCCTGTTGAACTTACTGTAAAATGAAAAATATTTAATACACCTTATACTTGACCTACAGAACATCACAACTTTAGCAACACCATATATTGTAGAGTGTTGATTGTTTACTCTCAGGATTGTGACTGACTGGCTCACTTCTCCTGCCCAAGAGTGGGGCATTCATAAACACCTTCCATTAAGCTCAGTTCCCAATACTTTGGGGATTAAATTTCAACATGAATTTTTGAGAGAACAAAGACTTTGAAACTGTAGCCGTTTGCCTATTTCGACTCTACAGAGTCCCTCTCAACAGAGAAGGATGGAACAGAAGATAAAACTGAAAGCTCTTGAAATTGTCTGTAAAGTAGTCGTTTGTGGTCATTTCTGCTCTCCTGGTGACAGGTTAGTAGTATGATGTAGACAAGGCTAGCTACCACCAACGGAATATATGAACATATTTGAAACCAAAAGTCTTTGAGGCATTTCAAGAGCTGACCTGAGAAGCTTTTGTGGGCCATGTATACAATAGCCATGTAACGAGAAACACCTAACACTACATACTTTACTGTGATGGCACGTAAAATGGGATGTCTCAAGTTTTATAGATTCAGGGATTGTATCATAATTGTATGCTTATACTGAAAAGAAAGATTTCTACTTTAGTACAGTCATCAAATTTATCCTCTCCTGTAGTGAGTGTGGGGGAATAGAGCACATCTAGTTAAGGGGGAAAAGCCTGAAGAAAGTGTCTCTGTTTAGATAAAAGGCAGTTTCACTCTAACAATGGAATTTAAAATTGAAACGTCTCGAAAGCAGTTGCAATTATAATTGTTTCCACTAAGGTGTGCTAGATCTCTAAATATTATTCATGCTCTTCTTGTGTTACCAGATGCACTGGGCTGAGTTTGACAATGTTCACTGGCTTCTCCAGGGCTGCCAAGCTCTCTACCACACAGGAGGCTTTTGAGGTACAGCAACAATGTACTACACACAAATTCAGCTAAAACACAAAAGAGGACAAGAGACCATTTGAAAATGTCAAGTGAAAAGGACAAATAGTTGCATTTTGCATTGATCATTTTTATAAACAGACTCAGATATTGCCTTTGATTTTCTTGAAATTTTTGGTTTGTCTGAGAAATTCTGGAAGATTAACCTGATAGAAGGAAGTTTTCTAGGCAAATTTTCTTCTTTAATGTCCTCTTATTATTTATAACTAGTACCACAAATATCAGTTATCTTTGCTTGAATAGTACATCAGTCTGGCTCTATCATTACACATGACAATGTAAGTTCCTAGAGGTTTCTCAGATCATCTTGTGAAATTTGAAAAACAATTAGCACAAAAGAGCAATTCTATATAAGTGTTTCAGGCAGGAGGTGTCACATATCTGGAAGCATAGTACAATTTTTGTGAGTAGAATGAAAAAATAATTCTTTTTATTTGCAGCACTGAACTTATTTTTTTCCAGTCTTAAAATTACCAACCACAACCTTAGCTACTTTGCTAAAAGCTGTGGAAATACTTAGTAATTTAATGATAAACTCTAAAAGATTTTTCAGAATAAGCAAACTTTTCCTATCATCTACATCTGGGTGTTTCATAATCAGTTCTACACATTCACCTTAGTCTGGAAGCATTTTCATGTATTCAAACTATTTATTTTGGTCATATAATTTATATGGTTTAGAGTTCCTTTTTTTTAAAAAAAAATCTCACTGTTTTCAGTTAAAAAGACACATTACAATTTATTTTCTCCAAACCATTGAGATTGTTAGCTCTGCAGCTTCTCCACTGGTTTTCATGATTTTAATTTTATTGAATAATCACTATGATCAATGACCATTTGAATAATACTGTAATTTAAATTAACCTTAAAGAAAATCTCAAGGACAATAGTATGTTAGTCTTATACTGTTAACATAGTTTATTTGTGTTGGCAAAAAGTAGTATTCAGTTAAATAGCTAGAAATCATAATAAAATTGGTATTTACTGATAAGTAGCCACTAATTTATAGATTGTCTTACAAATGACAACAGTATTGAACTGAATTTAAAAAGTTCCCCAAATAATTTTTTCATAAGTAAAGTTGTTTTTTAAGTTCATATCATTATAAAATATTGGTTTACATACTCACACTGGATCTTATAATATTTTTAAAACTTTTTAGATATTATTAGCCATCATTTGTCTTGAGTAATTTTCAGAATAATTATGATTAAAGTACACTTTCAAGTAAGTGAATTTTTATCTACATTTGAAAAATTTAATTTGAATATTGGGGAAAATGATATATATTGTCACTCTATTGTTTCTGTTTATTAATGAGTTGAACAAATGTGAAATGATATCTATACTTTTATTAAGACATGTTGTTTAAAAAATTAATAGAAGAATAATCAGGAAACAATTAGGACAATAAAGTTTCTTTTTTTTTTTTTTTTGGTACTCAGGTCCTTGCACTTGCAAAGCAGGCCACTAAGGTAAATCCCTGGCAGAACAATAAAGTATTTGTAATATTAGCTCAGAAAACCCTTTCATTTGTGAGATCACTTGAGATGACTTATAGCAACTGTTGTCTCCATAATTATTGCTTGCTAAATAATGATTAATGATTATTTCCTAAAATATTAAATTAGAGAATAAGATTCATTAAACTTATTTGTATATATCCAAATGTAAAGGGATATAGTTTATTTTTCAAAATAGAAGTTTAGAGGAGTTATAAATGACAAACAAATAGAATTCTTTGTATTTTACATTAAGTTGTTTAAAATACTTCTAGAAACAAAGAGGGATGATTACTGAATATCACACAATGTTAAAAATTAATGAGAAATTAGTATATGTGGAAAGATATCTAAACATACTAATTACTTCCTTAAATGACAAAAGGAATAAAATGAACATCTTCAGCTTTCAGAACTGCAGCAGCTCCTATTGAATGGAAAACCCTGGACCACCTGAGAGTGGATTGATGGAAATTTATAAGCATGTCAATGGTGCTTGACTTGCATTCAGATGCAGCATTTCATCTGGTTTGGTTTAGACTTAAGGTATTAATAAGTGTCTTTTCTAAAAAATGAAGCCTGTTTGGAATTTAATTAGAGATGTAGAAACTCTGCAAGGAATATTTACACTAGTTAATGCTCAATATTTAATATGTATCAAAATCAGTGGAAGAAAACCACCTCAATTCTTAACAAGTGACACTAGAAATGTTCCATATAGAATCAGTAAAAGAATGTTTTATAATTTAGATTTCCCAACTGCAGATTTTATTAGTTCCAGTTCTCTGAGTTTAAGATTGCCTGTACTGGGAAAAGAATGGAAGACATGTAACTTCTATAGAAAGTTAATGAAACTACACTATAACTAAATCATAATTTTAAACACTAGGCACCCTAGACCATGTTTATGGCTGCAGAATTAATCCCTGGAATCAATGTTGTCAGTAAACCTCTTTTAACAAGCAAAAACTGCAGATAACTTTTATGAGTGTACTTTTTAACTAGGTCATGTTCACCATTAGTTGACTCAGGGAAAGCATTTTTTAAGAAAAGAAGCATCCAGAGAAAAGCTTCTAATTCATCCTTTGGCTGATATTAAGGTAAGTAGGAGGGTAACTGTTGCTTTTCTAAGAGATGAACATAATACACCTATGGTGAATAGTCTGTAGCTTTAGAAATGAATACTCAGTATTTGACAAAGACAGGTTACATCATTAACATTTTAAAATTTTCTTCCTCTCATGTTTATTGCCTAATATTTTTGAAAGTGCTGCTTGTCCACTTCATTAACATTTTAATCATTATAGCCAAAGAAAGCATTCTTGTGCAGAATATTTCTTCTTGTGTGTTTGCTTTTTGAATATTTTTTGTTTTTAATAATGTACAAATCAAGAAAAGATGAATTGCACTTAAAAAGCCAAATAAACTACACAACTCAACAGCAAATTGAAGAGTTAAACTGAAATATAATGAGCCTTGATAATACAAAATCATGAGTCAAAATATAATTTTATAATATATTTCTTGCTGTAAATATTACTTTTATATTTAAATTTCAACATTGGGGACATGATATATGTAAAAAAAGAGAAATATCAGCTTTAATGGGCTATGCATTTTGTATGTGTTTTCTTTTTTGAAGTGAGTTTGAAGTTGTTTAATCTATAACTTTTACTGTGAATTTGGAGGACAAATTGCTAGTTCCTTTCTAAAATGACCAGATATTCCAAATGTACATAAAGAATGCCAGTGTATTGCTTCTGTTTGGTCTTTGTTAGAGGGATATTTAATATCCCTGAGAAGCCTTGAATATGCTCTTTAGTTTCTCTCTATTTTATATCCTGCTCAAAAAATCTTTTGTTATGACCATCTTCCATTTAGAGAAGAAAAGTCTGGGTTTCTTATTTTAAATGGCCAGTGGGGAAATCCCCGCCATGTGACAAAATTCTCTTTCACTATTGAACAGATCTTTTTCTTTTCTGTGCTTCTTATTCTCATATTTGGAATGTGAGATGTTTTACTGTGATGCAGCATAAGAAAGAGAGTCTAATAGTTCATTGAATAAGGTATTAATTTAACTTGTTTTAATTTTTCTGGATGTCATCGTGGGAACAGACTCAGACTCTTAAAACATGGATAGGAAATAACATGTTTACATAAAATATGTCTGTCTCCCCAAATCTTTATCCAAAATAATTACAAAATAAGAAAGAAAAAGGGTAGAGAACTCTGTGTGTAGAATAGAGAGATCTAGAAGGCTTTTTACATTAAATAATATATCACAAGTTGCCAACATGATAACTCACCTCAACTACCAAGTAGAAGCTGAAATTGAATTTTATGTGAGAAAGTGAATTTAATTCCTTTTAAATGAGGTTATTTCAGAATTTAAATCAGTCAAAGGAGCTACCACCCATATAAACTTAGAAAAATATCAGTTGTATCATTGGCTATTTGCCCATCATCATTTTTAGGAAGAATATTTTCCACTCATATTTTATTGTCAGCTATGTAATATAAAACAGTATAGCTTTCCTCTTTTTAATAAGTCTTGAGCATGAATATCTACTGTTTCTAACAGTTTAGTATGAAGTTAAATGTAATATTTTTATAACTAATTTAAAGAATTCTTAGATTTTGGTAACAATTATGAAAATTAAAAAACTTACATTCTAACAAAATATATATGTAAACTTTAAGTAATCTAGGTTTAATGTACTCTCATTTGTGATGATAACATTCAAAGTCAATTTAATATAGGCATCATTTATGATTTCCCTTTTCAATTGAGAATTCGTTCTTTCTGGCTTCCATATTTTTTCCATTAAGTTTATTGGTACATTTATTTTTTTTTCCTCATTGAGTTTATTGGTACATTTTAGGTATACAGTACAGTTACATTCATCATTGGGATCTTGTACCTTTACATGGTTCTCATTTTTTCCCCTTGTCCCTGTATTTGTACATTTAAAGTAAGCAATACAGTTACATTTACCATTGGGATCTTGTACCTTTACATGATATATCTTGGTTCTTGTTTTTTTCCCATACCCCTGCTCTCCTTTCACCCCCTCCACCCTTTCCTATTTACAAAGGCTTTGTTTCCTTTTTTTTTCACATTTTTTCTTTGCCCTTATTTCCTTTCCCATCCCCTTCCCAATTCCCCTTTAGCCGTTTTCTTTCTCTTTCACACTCCCAATTATGCGATTTGAACCTTATTTACACTTTTAGTATTTCACACCAGAGAAACTGTTCAGTATTTACTTGTTTGTCCTATTTATTTCACTTAAGAGTATAGCTTCAATGTGCATCCATTTAGTGATAAATGTTTCTAGTTTCTCATTCTTTATGGCCGAGTAGGACTCCTTTTTATAGAAAAACCACATCTTCTTTATCCAGTCTCCAGTTGATAGGCATTTGGGTTGTTTCTAAGTTTTATTATGACAAACTGTGCTGCTATAAACATGGGTGCACATGTATCACTGTGGTATGATTCTTTTAATTCTTTTGGAAAGATACCCAGCAGAGGGACGGCTGGGTCAAATGGAACCTCTAGTCCTAGTTATTTGAGGTATCTCCATATTGGTTTCCACAGTGGTTTCACCAGTCTGCATTCGCACCAGTAATGGAGAACGGTTCTTTTTCTCCCCACAGCCCCACCAGCATTTGTTTTTGGTTGATTTCTTGATAGCATTTATTTTTTCTGGGGTAAGATGGAATCTCAGTGTTGTTTTCATCTGCATGTCTCGAATGACCAGTGATGTTGACCATTTTTTCATATATTTATTTGCTGCTTTTCCTTCTTTGTCTGAGAAATGTCTGTTCATTTCAGTTGCCCATTTTTTGGGGGGCGCTTTTTGAGACAGGGTCTCACTATGTATTTGAGATTGCCCAGGAACTCACTATGTAGCCCAGGCTGGTCTCGAACTCACAGTGATCCTCCTGCCTAAGCCTCCTAAATGCTGGGATTACAGGCGTGCACTACCACGCCCGGCTGGATGCTCATTTTTGAATGAGTCTTTGTATTTGGGAGGTCAGAATTTTTTTAGTTCCTTATATATTCTAGATAATAGTCCTTTGTATGAGGAGTAGCTGGTAAAATTTTTTTCCCACATTGTAGTTTGTCTCAGCTCTATTGGTGGTTTCTCTTGCACTGCAAAAACTTTTTAATACAATGAGATCTCAGTTGTTTATTTTTTGTGCAAGCTCTTATGCTGCTGAGGATTTGTTCATGCAGTCTTCTCTAAGGCCTATGATTTCAGGAGTTTTACCTAATTTATTTTCCAGTAAGTTTAATGTTTTGTGGTTTCCATATTTTTGGTATCTGTATATATGTAAAAATTTTACTTTCCTTTGTTTCTTTCTGTCTATGGGTATGATTTTCTCTTAAGTTTTCCAAGTATTATTTCTGAAGAAAATATACTTCCAAATTTCCCTTTGCAAATATGCTCATAATATTGTCATCAATTTATTCTCAACGGAAATATAAATGTTCAAGGATAGAAAGGCTTCCTTTTCTCCATGTATGACTTTAAAGGATTTCTGTTAGTAAAAATCTAAAGTTAGGATTTATTGGACAGAGGATGGAGAGTAATTTGTGGTTTTGTTGGGATTTTCACCATTTTTCTTTTTAAAGATTTACTGCTCATTTTATGTGGCATTTATAAAGGAAAATATCATCCTTTACTGTGTGAAGTCATGAATACTATTTTATAGTGTGTTGGAGTGGTTAGACATTGAAATTAATGCAGAAAAACTAAGGAAATCAACATAAAACAGTGTTATGTTCATACACACTTATTTAGTCAAAATATGACATTTATTTGAGGTAATATTTACACAGCACAGCAGTCAGAAGAAAATTTCTTTTCCGTAGGATCTTAATAAAATACTGTCCTAAGAGACAACTATTAAACTACGTACAAGCCCTGTTTACTTTTAGCTTTCTTTCTCATTAAGTCACTCCTTAACACTGCTTAGCATTCTAAAAAAGACTAGAAAATACATTTTTTTGCTCTAGTTTTCATTTAAATTTTATAAATAACCCATTTATAGAAGTGAATAATGTGTTCTTTAACTCATTTAAATGTGTAGCTGGCCATAACTTTCAGGAACTTAGTAAGATTTTATATAAGGTCACTAAATAGCTAAAAGTACATATTAGCTATGTAGCAAATGGAGGAAAATGGTACACAGAGTTTTGTTACTAATGACTGTAAGACCCTTGATTTAAGGAAAGATTTTAGATACATAAAATGACTATCAAGTCCAAAGTGTTAAATGTAGTAAGAGCATATTCTGTATGTACCACAAAAGTTGCTAACTTTAAAGTTCAAAGGCTGTCATAAAGCCACGTGAAATTATATTTTCCAGATTGAAAATGATTTTAGAAATGATAAAATGATGCAGGGTCAAGAGAAATTGACAAAATGCAGTTTTTATGGTGTGTCAACAGTGGTAATGATAATACATGCATTTTGTAAATCAATTATTTTTAGATGAGTAACGGAAATAGGTAGTTGTGGAAATGCGAGACATGTGTAACACAGTATTTTCATTGTAATGTTCAGAAAAGATCTGTCATACTGCAAGAGCTGGTTTCTATTTTGGTTGCAATGTTTTTGTTTTATGCAAAGTCCTCAAAAATTACACCAGATTGTAGCACTGTGGATAGGAAACAGCCACTAATAATGGGATCATGATTGGAATGAGAGTGATCAGAGGACATCTATGAAGCAATGTGGATTTAAAATAATAAAATAATGCATTTAAACATACAAAGATTTTTGTTCTACAAAACAAGATTTTGAATCTATTGGTTAAGACCTTGGTCTCATATGCAGGAAACTGATTTTGATTCAAAGAAGTATTGCACTTTCTACTTAGCTTAGAATTTTAAAAGTCCATAAAATAGAAAAAATATTGCCTTCAAGCACTTTCAAAGAATCTTAGAGAAAGAGAAGAGCTAGATATTAAATGAGTCAATTAAAATTTAGCAAGGCAGCTTAATTAGGACTTGTCTAAATTCATGGGTAGTATTCCAGTTCTAAAAACAGTTGTATTATTTTTATGTGCTCAGCCGAACAAACTAAGTAAACCCAATGTTGCCTTTTTAAAGTTACTTAAACTATTAGTTAAGAATCATTTGCAATTACTTAAGTGTACAAACATAGCAATACGTATTCATGCTTAGATAGCAATTACAGTATTCTGTGTAGAGACTCATGAATTTGTAAAATAATGATATGCTTCTAAAAGAAATGTTTTTCTTCAGAATTAATGTGCTTAAAATGCTTCTTTCTCTCTAAGAAGTATAATGGTGAGTTCATTAAATCTATGACTGTATAAAAAATAAATCCCATGTAAATAAACTTTGAAATAATAAACTGCAAATTCAGTTCATTTCTAAATAAGATCAATTTACATATTGTTTATCCATATATTCTTTTGAGAACATTTTATTTCTTCATAATTCCATTTCTGTTATCCTAGTATGTTATGTGATAGGAAGTCCATCTATAAACTTTCACACCAAAGATAAATTGGAATAATTTGTAGTAAAGAGATTTTTTTACTTTATGAAAATGTTCATATCTGAATGACTTTGAAAAATAATATGATCTTGATGTCACTTAAGCACACACTTAGCTCATACACTTTTAAGTTTAGAGGTTATTTCCAAGATCATTTTAAATACTGTTTTTGAAACTTTAATGCACACATAAATTACCTACAGAGCATTGTTAAAATTCTGGAGCTCTAGGATGGGCCCTAAGATTTTGCATTTCTAATAACCTCCACACATCTCTTGGCAGTAGGTCTATAGTTTGAGTTATAAGGACCTAAAACATCTTCCTAAATGCAATAATTCTGAGTATAGGGTTTTTCTTATAAAGTTCTTGATTATAGCAAGATACATACAGCTTGTCTGTAATAGAAGATATCTTTCTGTATTAATATTTCCTTAAAGGGTCAGAAGAAGAAACCCAGTTATATTGACAGCTGGATTTCAACAGCCTTAGTTTTCATAGACTCAGACTACTTCTTTTTGTATATTTAGACAATTTTTTCCCAACTTGTAAACTAGATTGCAACTTTTAGCATCTCCAGGTTTCAGTATTTTCTGTGAGATGAACTGTGGAATAAGGGGCTGAGCTGCCAGTGAGCATTGACGCTTATCTCTTGTATGAATAAAAGAATGTCCTCCAGCTTTTGATGTTGTAATTCTATCACTGAGTGGTGGGGTTCTTATATTTAAAAATGAAATGTAAGTGTAGGTATTATTAGTAAAGTGTAGTTGCATTTTCTATCTCTTTTCTTGTATTTATTCTTTTGTCTCCTATTTTTTCAGAACCTAAACACTTTCAAGCATTTTGTAAAGTTTGTTCTATGTTCTTAGGTGCAGAATAGTGACCAAACGAGAGTGGTGAAGATGAGTTAAATAAATGTCACCAGTGATTTGAATTTGTAGTATCAGGATATACATTCAGGCTAATAGTAGCTAAAATTATTTTTGTTGAATAAATAGACTAAATTTATGACTTTTATGTATTTATTCCTTCAATTTATGTTTGCAGTAAATTTCTATATCAGGAGCTTCTGAGGATAAACTTTCAGACTTCTTTGGCATGGATACAATTTTGGAATAAACAATGGAGGAAGCAAAAGTGTTGAGAGTGCAACATAATTAGCAGCAAAATTAGGTCTGGGGATTTAGCTCAGTGGTTCCACCGCCTGCCTCTTAAGGATGTCCCAAACTCAGTGCTATGATCTTTAGAAATCAATTGTTTGAATATGCTTTTCTTTTCCATTTAAATTTCTCACTGCATATGCTCCTGGAAGTTTAGCATCTATGATTCATCACTTTGTGTCAGCTTTCCCATTGCTGGGACACAATGCCCAGTATTTAAAGGAGGAGAAGTTTAAATTCAACCTTGCAAGTGCAAGGTCCTGAGTTAAATCCCCCGTACAAAAAACACACAGGTGGCTAAAGAAGATGTAGTTTTTATATAAAATTGAATACTACTCAGCCATAAAGAATGAGAAATTAGATTAATTCATAGGAAAATGCATACATATTGAGGATATACTCCTAAGTGAAATAAATAAGTCACACATGTGTAAATACTGAATAGTTTCTCTGGTGTGAAAAACTATGATAGTACATAAGATCCTAATGAGATAATTGGCAATGTGAAATAGGAAGAAAAGGGCTAAAGGTGTAGGAAGTGGGAAGGGTAGGGGAAGGGTAATAAGGGAAAAGAAAAAAATATGAGAAAGTGAAAAAATGGAAATAAAGTGTTTGTAAATGGAGAGGGGAGGAAGGGATGCAGGGAGGGCTGGGACAAGGAGAAAAAATGAGAACCAAGACCTGTCATGTAAAGGTACAAGATCCCAATGATGAATGTAACTGTACTGTATACCTAAAATGTACCAATAAATTCAACGAGAGAGAGAGGAGAAAGAGGAAAAAAAAACCCAAAACAAACAAACAAACGAACAAAGAAACCAATTAGCAATGAAAGTGATATCATGGCTTGCTCCCATATCCTTTTTCTGACTGGCCAAGGCTGAGTCCTGGGTTAGGGATGTGACACTGGTAAGTTAAACCTGACAGATGGAGAAGGGTCTACAGAAACCTTCTTGTGGGTTTTCACAATTAAGAGTTTGGGTTTAAGGGAAAGTAGTTTTAAAGACGTTTGCTTGTGGTGACAACTCAGCTAGTAGGAACTCATAGAAATATACTGAAATATTTTTCTTATTAAGAGGCAAATTTTGTAGCTTCCTGAAGAGCATTCCCATCCTTTTGGCTGGCTTGGCTTTTCTCCCAATCCCTGACCATTTAATTAGTTGTTAAATGATTTTTAATATTACCTTTGACTTTTCTCAACTTGAATTACATTGATTTTCATACTCTCAAATAAGGAAATAACATTTAAGGGAGGAGAAGATGGCTAAGCTCTTTCCAAAAGAGAAACAAAAAACTGTTTGTAGAGAAGCAAATGTAAGTCAGCCAGTTGTATGCATAATAGCTGAAGTTTCTTTGTTACTGTATGTGAAAGGAGACCACTAGAAAAAAAATGACAAAACATTTGCTTTCCCATTCCAAAGAGAAAACTCTTGAAAATGCAAAGTGAAAAGACTCTCACTTTCTAGAAATTTGTCCTTACCTTGAGAAGGGTGATTCTGGGATTGGAATAGTAACATAATCATATGGTTTTTAAAATTTTGCAAAATAATTTTAATTGAACCTGTCCACTCACAGGGTCAGTTTTAGAATTAGTTAAATTGGAGGTTTCCTATGTGATGTTATTTAAGGGGCACTTTTTCTTAAGGATGTCCCAAACTCAGTGCTATGATCTTTAGAAATCAATTGTTAGAATATTATTTTCTTTTCCATTTAAATTTCTCACTGCGTATGCTCCTGGAAGTTTAGCATCTATGATTCATCACTTTGTGTCAGCTTTCCCATTGCTGGGACACAATGCCCAGTATTTAAAGGAGGAGAAGTTTAAATTCAACTCATGATTTCAGAGGATTCAGTACAGGGTCTTCAGTCTCCAAAGAAGAACATCGTGGTGGAAAGGCACAGGAGAGTAAAGCTGTTTATGTTGGCTTTGTGTTGGTTGGAAAGCAGAGCGGCACCAGAGATGAAGGGGCATGGGACCATTTCATACTCAAAGTCACGCCTCTAGGAGCCACCTAGATGTGTGCTTTTCCACCCCTTTGGGAAGCTCCCAAGACAATCAAGTTAACAGTATTAAGTTTAACTGCCAAACTCTGGCTCTCAACCCTATCTCCAACAGCTGTGAGTCACTGAGAGACAACGCTGAAAAACAGGAAACATTTCCAGCAGGCAGGATTGAGAGAAAGACCTTCTCTTTTCTGAGACTAGCAGCATCCTGAAAATGCTAGGAAGAAGGGGTGTGTGATTGCAATAATAAAGAAGGTATAATCTCTGAGGGCCCTGTCTAGTAAAGGAGGTACTTAACTCAAACAAGTTCAGAGACTGATTTTAATATCTATGTTCGTTTTTTGAAAGAGAATTGAAATACACTTTTTAGTTTGATAATTAATGCTAAACTTTTAAAGGATTAACACACTCTGCAGTTTCAAGATTAGCAATACTGATTTCAGGCATGGTGTTTTTAAAATTTTTTTTCAAAATCTCTGGGGCAATTAAAGAGTTGATCACACTGTTCTTAATATTTTTTTCCCTCTTCTATTTTCTTTGATATCATCTTGGCTCTTTGACTATCTCTGGTCACTGATCTCCCTGCCCCTACCCGCTCTTCTGAGTCTTTTCTACTGTATCCTATATTTCTATCCTCCAGACTCACCATTCAGGATTGTAGCAGCTTTCACTTTTTCATGGACTCCCAGTTCTACAGCTCTGCTTCCTAGCTGCACCATATTCTAGCTACACAATTCCAGCTGCCTGCTAGACATCGTTATTTGCATGCACCACAGGTTTTTTTAACTAAAAATTTCTCAAACTTGATTTATCACCTTCCTCCACAAAACAACTCATTATTCTTAAATATCTAATTTCTGCCAAATATAATGCTTTTATTCTATTTGATTCAGGCTAAAAAATGTGGAGTTTTGTTGGGGTTCTTCATCTCTGTCTAATTAAATACCTCCTTCCTCCATTCTTCCCCCATTCTTTAATTTTGCCCGTCACTGCTGTAGTTCACATACTTAATACTCCTCCACTTCATTTCAAGTACTTTTGTAAAGTCTTCTTGTGTATTTAATTTACCCACATCAGCGGATTGAGAATCTATAAAGCAAAAACTGTGCCTTTATACTTTTTCAGCCTGGGTAATAGTATCACATCATAAGCATAGCAGATATTAAATATTAGCAGATATTTGTTAAATTATTTTATTAGTATTATCTACCTATTATAGAGATAATAAAAATGATAGAGCATAAAAATAATGTCCAAACTTGTTTATTAAATAAAGCATCTAAATATAATGATTACTGATTTTATTTGGAAATGAACCTTGGTTAGCCAATATAAGTTCAAATATACAGCAACATTTCTTTAAATTATTTGCCCTACAGTGAGACAAATCCTGTCTCACAAGATTGACTTTAATAATTTAAATGTTTCTTTGCATTTTAAACTTGAAAGCTAAGTGTAGGCGGGTGGAAAATGATGATTCTGACTGGAGTTGATAGGATTAAGAGACAATCCAGCTGAGTAAGCTTTTGCAGCTGCGATTCACTTAAAATGCAAAGGAGAGACAATTGTATAAGTAATGCTACAGGCAGAGACCAATTTTAAATACTATAGAAGAGGGATTTAGGCTACTAAATACCACCTTGCTCGTGTATTCAAAACTCATTTCATTTGTCTTTGAAACAAGAATTGAAAATGGCATTTGCTTTAAAGCATCCAGTGAAACTAGTACAATAACCAAGTATCTTTAGTCTTCATCTAAATGAAAATCACATGATAAAATTGGAATTGGCACAAATGGATGGAAAGTCCTTGAGTACTATAATGTCTAAGGCATGGACTCTTATTATTTTGGTCATCATTAGAGTAGATTGTTGTCAACCTCTGCATTCCAGTATGTATTGTCTAGAGTCAGAATTCCAGCACCTTCAAGTTCAGTGTTATCCAGTTACAAAGTGAATTCTGGACCAGCTGAGCAGAATATTCGTATTCCCTCTAATTCATATGTGGGATGTCTTGTGTCAATCTCTAATCTTTATCCCATTATCTTCATTTTCTTTCCTATCCAGTTTAGATTCCATGTATTAATCATTTTTTAAGTAAAAAAAAATTCCACCTCTTGAGTTAAGAGAGTGAAAATGAAAATCAAGTTCAGTTAGAAAAATACTAGAATGATCGATTATTATTTTTTAAAATTGCATATCTTCAACAATTTTAATGCTTTGCTCAAAACAGGCAAAAATCGCTTTGCTTTTCTGTCTTTCACCCTGTTTATCTGGGGAAACATCAACTCTGCATCCACCGAAGTGTTGCTTTCTCTCGGTAATGTGTCGGCAATACTAGAGAAAATTGTGAATGCAGCATATTGCTCTTCTGAATTCCTAAACTGCTTCCTTGGATCCCTAAATGCCTGTCCGGTGAGCCCAGAATACTTTATTGCTTAACTCTCTAGGCCCACTCTGTGCAGAAAGTATTCCAAATCTTTTCTACTCTCCCAAATTCCTGGATATAACTTTGTCACATTCTTCATGTAGTCTATAGAAACAACTAGGTGAGTTTTCCCCACTTTCCATCACCAAATTTACGCCATTCATCGTAGATACATCTATTTTCATTTTCTCTTCCATTCTCCAGAACAGTAAATGAACTGTGCTTCTTCCACGCTAAAGTCTAGCCTCCTACCGCTTCCCTTCCAATCACATTTCTTGTACTCTTCTAAGAAAATTTATGAGAATATCTGTTTTTCCCAAATACTTCAACCTTCCTCTTTTATTTTTTCCTTCGCATCTATATTTAGATAGGTCCTCATCTTAGGACAGTGATAACAAATACCCCAATACAAACAAAAACTATTCCACATTCTAAGTATAGCCATATATTTATTCTCCTCCAGGTAAAGGAGCAATTTCAGGTATTAATCAGAAAAAGTCAAATATTTTGAAAAGGTTGTTTTCATTCTCTTGTATTTTTAAAGTTATAACCTAAGATGAACAGTGACCCATGTGCTGCTAAAGCAAATGATTATTCTTCAATTCTGACACTATCATACCCTTCACCATTCCCTCTTCCTTCTAATATTGTTTTGTATTACTATTTTCATCATTTGATTATTGCTACAAATTCAGTTAATGCACAGAGAAAATATGATCATAGAGTATTCAATAGTAATAAAGGGATAGGAAAATGTTACCTATCCACATGTCCACTTTTCAGGGTAACTTCAATCATGACTATTTCTAGATGTCCTAGTTGTTACCACATAATGTTTAATATTATACTTATGTCTCTCCTTTATTATTTCTTGATATATTAACTTTAAACAGTAGCAAATGATTTCAGAGCATAAAAGATGAGACAGTTCTCTCATTTGCATTTCTTCACTGTCACTACTCAAATTTTGTTGATTATATTTGAAACAAATACAATCAATGAATGGAATTGACTCCTTTGACCCATGGAAAGGTCTTGAAGTCAAGGGAGATTTTTCAAATTAGATATGAATTTGAAGTTTTGATTTAGACCAAAGCATATCTTTTCAAATTGAAGTCCACTAGTACAAAAATTAGGCTTATTAAGGGCATCATACTACAGCCATACATGCCTACCAATGTTTAAAGTAGCACAATTCACAATAGCTAATTTGGTAGCAGCCTGCACACTCATCAACAGATTATTCAATAAAAAATGTGGTGTCTATACATAATAGAATACTACTTGGCTATAAAGGACAAATTTGAGATATTTATAGGAAAATGCACTAACCTGGAAAATATAACATTGAGTGAAATAAATTGTACACACGAGCTTAGATACTGTGTAGCCTTTCTCATTTGAGTAAGGCAAAGTATGAAGAGCACAATAAATTGTGAGTAGAAGGAGGCAAGGAGATGGGATGTCTTGCAAATGGGCAGAGGTCCAAAAGAATGCAGGTAAGGGGAGAAGTGGAGGGGAAGGGGAAACAAGCATAGCAAAGACGTGGTATGTACTGGAACCTAATAATCTCAATGAATGCAAATATTACACAACATAAACAAGATGTAGGATTGATAATATCAATAATGAAGATGGAGAAAGGGGATTTAGAGGAAGGAGGGAGGGCAGGACAAAGGGATTAAAAATGCAGGTTACATTATGTGCATGTGCCCACTCTCTGAGATAACTGTAAACTGCATGCACTGCAAACATGTACTGATAAAAAATTAGTCTTGATTTTACAAAAATGGTGACAAACCTTAGTGAATGTAAACATTATATGCCATAAACATGAGCTAAAATTAATAGTGTTATCAAGAATGAATATTGGGAAAGGGGAATTAGTAGAGAAGGGAGGGAGGGAGCGGAAAAGAGGAAGGGGATTTAAAAAAGGAACAAACTGTATCATGAACATATATTGACTCCCCAAGATAACTGTAAACTGTATATACTGAAACATGCACAAAACAACCAGCAGCACAAAACAAACACTAAGGGATCTGCTCAGACATTAGTGATGGAAGGCAAGTGAGATTTCACAGGGCATGATTGAAGCAGTTTGTAGAGAAAAAGGAAATTATTCCTTTAATTCTGGCTAGCTTAGACTTCAGCTTGCCAATTACATGATATTTGATTTTTCTATTGGTAGCATTTATACCTTGGGATACCATGTGTATATTTCTGGTTCTTTGTCCATGTAGCAAGAAAAAAATGAATACTTTTCAAAATTCTTCTCATTAGCCTCCACTGTCTAACTGCTATCAATTATATCTCTAAGGAGGTCAAAGAATAACATAGTATGCAAATACAGTTATTTTAGGTATTTTGTCTATACATCGATTCTAAATGCAGAAAGCACAGAGTTTTGTAACACTTTGAAGACATAAGCAGTATTTACTACAGAATCAAGTAATATAATTTACTTCGCAATTGTTGAATATAATCCTACATCATTAAAATTTCTCTAGGAAGACTTTTCCAGAAGATTAAATGTATTGTGTTTTAATCATTTGCTTGAAAAGATGCTCAAATTTAGTTTATTTCATATTTGGGTGTTGAGCTACTTGAACAAGTTTTCTGACGTTTCTAATTGACTCTGTCATTTTTTAAAAATGTGATTTATTTATTGTTTTATTTAAAAAGTTTATTAAACATGTATGCAGTACATTATTCTTTCATTGTGAGGAGTTGATAGATGTATAAAACATGTCTTAGTTCCCTTTATTTTTCCTTCTGCTCTCCCTTCCACTTCCCTTCATTTCTTTTTTTTTTATTAAGGTTTTTGGTACATTTTAGGTATACAATACAGTTACATTCAGCATTAGCATCTTACCCTACATGATGTATATTGGTTCTTATTTTTTCTCCATTCACCTGCCCTCCCTTCACCCCCTCCACCCTTCCCTATTTACAGACTTTATTTCCTTGTTTTTCCATTTCTCATATTTTTTCTTGTCCCTTCTTTCCTTTCCTATATCCTCTTACTTCCTTCCCCTACTTCTTTAGACCTTTTCTTCCTATATCACAATAACAATTATACATTTTGATCTTTATTTACATTTTTAATTTTTCAAATTAGAGAAACTATTTGTTATTTACACATATGTGTCCTATTTATTTCACTTGAGTATGGCCTTACTATACATCCACTTAGCTATGAATGTCTCTAGTTTATTATTCCTTATGACTGAGTAGTACTCCATTTTATTAAAAATCCCCACATTTTCTTTATCTAGTCTCTAGTTGATGGATTTAACTACTAAAAACTGTGCTGCTATAAGCATGAGTGCGAATATATCACTGTGGTGTGATGCTTTTAATTCTTTTGGGAAGATACTGAGCAGGGGAATAGCTAGGTCAACTGGGACTGCTAATCCTAGTTGTTTGAGGTATCTCCATATTGATGTCCACAGTGGTTGTACCAGTCTGCACTCCCACCAAAATTGAAGAAAGTTTCCTTTCTTCCCACACCCCACCAGTATTTGTTATTGGTTGATTTCATGATAGCAGCCATTCTTCCTAGGGTGAGGTGGAATCTCAGGGATCTGTATCTCTTGAATGACCAGTGATGTTGAACATTTTTTAATGTTTATTTGCTGCTTTTACTTCTTTCTCAGAAAAATTACTGGTAAATTCAGATGCCCATTTTATAATTGGGTCTTTATAATTGGGGGCCCTGATATTTTTAGTTCTTTACATAATCTAGATAGTCAACTTTTGTCCGAGGAACAGCTGGTACAGTTGTTTTCCCACATTGTAGCTTATCTCTTAGCTCTGTTGGTGATTTCTCTTGTAGTGCAGAAGCTTTTTAATGAGATGAGATCCCAGTAGTTAATTGTTTGTGCTAGTTCCCATGCTACTGAGGATTTGTTCATAAAGTCTTCTCCTATGCCAATGGCTTCAAGTGTTCTACCCAATTTATCTCCCAGCAAAGTTTAGTGTTTCTGTGTTAATATTTAGATCTTTAATCCACTTTGATTTTAGTTTACTGTATGGTGAATGGTAGGGGTCTAGTTTTAATCTTTGGCAAGTAGAAAGCCAGTTCTTTTCAACACTATTTATTAAAGAGGCTATCTTTCCTCTAGTAAGGATCATTGGCTCCTTTGTCAAAGATTAGGTAGCTGAGTATGTCTGGAGTTTTTTTTCTACATCTTCTAATCTAGTCCACAAATCCTTGGGTCTGTTTATTTGCCAGTACCATTGTGTTTTTATCACAGTGTCTTTGTAGTATAGTGTCAAGTTGGGATTGTGATACTCCCTGCCATGTCTCTGTTGCCTAGAATTGCTTTTGTTATTCTAGGTCTCTTCTGATTCCAAATGAATTGGATTGTTTTCTCTATTTCTGTAAAATATACTATTGCAATTTCAATTGGGATTGCACTGAATCTGTGTGTAAGTTTTGGAAGTAGGGCCATTTTCACTATATTGGTTCTTCCTACCCAGGAACAGGGGATGTCTTTCCATTTTCTTATATCCTCTTTGATCTCCTTTTTCAGAGTGTTGTAGTTCTCAATGTAGAGGCCTTTTGCTTCCTTTGTTAGATTGAATCCTAGATATTTCATTTTTTTGGATGCTATTGTGAAAGGAATTGTTTCCCTAATTTCTCTCTCAGTGAGTCTGTTCCTTGCGTACAAGAAGGCTATTGATTTTTTAGGATTGACTTTATATCCAGCTATTCTACTGAATATGTCAATTATGTCTAGAAATCTTTTGTGGTGTTTTTTGGGTCCACTATATAGAATATCATATCATCAGCAAATAATGACAGTTTAACTTCTTCCTTTCCTATCTTTGTAGCTTTTATTTCTTTCTATTGCCTAATTGCTGTGGCTAATGTTTCCAAAGCTATATTTTATAGGAATGTGGATAGTGGACATCTATTTTTAATCTCCTGGATATCTGTTTGAACCTGTTTCATGCATTCCATTTCTTTTGTATGTTGGGCATTCATGGTTTCTATCATGGTCCTGAACTCATCTATTTTTTTTTTTTTTAGTCTGTTTATCTTCTAGAGTCTCTAGTCATGTCTTTCATTCTGCTCACAATCTATGTAGTTATCTGGGAAATTATTTCTGTTTTGAATTTTTCTTTGAGTATCATTCGTCTATTTTATTACTTCTTGTGGTACTATTTCAGGGTGTCCAGGTGGTTGATTATCAGACTTTTCCATCTCATTTTCCTCAGAATTTGGCTTTGGTGACCTGGCAGTCTGTGTTTATGCTTGTGCCTTACTCGATTGTCTTCTCATTCCTATTTTTGTTATTGGTACTGTCCTTGGTTTAATTCCTGGATTAATACTTTGATCTTCCTGGTATAACTGGTCTTTAGGCTTTGAGTCTCTAATGGTTCTGTGGTAATGTCATTTTAATTATACCAGGAAGGACAACTGATTAGATCAATCATAACACCTTAGCCCAAGTGATACAATCAACAACACAATAGCATCAAGCACAGCTTAGAAAATTACAGTTTGTGGTAATTATTACTCTATCACCTTTAACCATGTGAATTCAATCAAAATCAAGGACCAGCCCAAAATATGTTTATAGTGAATGAACTCTTCAATATAGCAACTTTAACCTTCAGAATGGGGAAAAGAAGGACTTGCAGAGATTCAGATAGATAGGTAGAAGAATAGGGAAAGGTTAGAAGGGAGGCCAGAGGACACAGAAAACTGATCACAAAAACTCTAGGAAATTGTGGAAGAAAAGAGGAAAAGAGAGAGTGAAAGAACAAAGACAAGAACAGAACAACCTAATGACAACAGGGAATCTAGAAACTCTATTCACTTTCCTTTGAAACTAATGACAATCAAGAGAAAGAAAAAGAGAGAAGAAAAGAAAAAGAAAGAAATCTGAATTAGGCCAGGAACAGGAACAAAAAGAGAGATGAAGAACAATGTGGGGGGGAGAGAGAGAGGGAGATAGAGAGAGAGAGAGAGAGAGAGAGAGAGAGAGAGAGAAGAAAAAGAAGAAAAAAGAAAATTAAAAGTAGAAAAAATTGAAAATAGCAAAAAAAAAGTAATTTTAAAAATAAAAACAAAGGTCCTCCTTCAGGGTACGTCTCTGCTGTCACAGTAGACAATGTGGGCAGCAGTGTTCAGATCTAAGTGAATTAGTCTCAGCAAGCCAGCAGGAAACCCCTGAGATTCAGGTGATTTCTGGCTGCAAGGCCAAAGTTGAGCACCCTGACCTCCTGGAGGGTTGAGCCCTCAAGGTTCTACTGGAGGTTCCAGCTGCCCTTCCCCTGAAGATAGCCCAGGTCCTGATGGTAGGTGGTGATTCTTCCAACTTACCAACTACAGTGGTCTGGTGTGCTTTTATTGCAGAGATTCTCTCCACTTTTCCAGTGGGCTTCAATTTTCATCAAGGAGCCTGAGATAGGCCCTCTTTCTGTTATTCACTTCTGTTCTATCTTCTGGAGCTCAGGACAATGGCCTTTATGATTGCCTGTGCCTCTTCTGAGTGGATGCTGGCACAGCCAGGAGGCCAGAGGCAGTGAGGGTGGGTTGGGTGATGGAGGGGTGTTGTGCTGCTGCAGGTGCCCACGTGGCTTTGCCCCTCATTGGCCCACTTGCTGCTCAGATGCTTGGGAGGCAGGTGGTAGCAGCTCAGCTCCATGTGGCTCCCTTCCCTTCATTTGTTGCTTTTTTTGTTTGCAAAAGATCTATCACCCTGTTTCTGGTCTTTAATTTTAATTATACTTTGAGTTTTTCATGTAAGAGAAATCATGATATTTATTTCATTTAACATTATTGAATCAAGATGCATCAATTTTCCTACAAATTAGTAAAATTTATCTTTAGGGTAGAGTAGTACTCCACAGTATATAAATACCATATTTTGTTTATCTATTTGGCTGCTGTTGGATATGTATGTAGGGTTCTTTCAATATTTAGCTATTGTGAACTGTGCAGTGATAAATATGAATATGCCTGCATCACTCTAAAATGATGCCCTTAACTCTTTTAAGAAATACCTAGAAAAGAAATAGCTGTGTTGAATGGAATTTCTATTTTTTATCTTTTCAGGAATCTCCATACTGATTTCAACTATGTATGTACTAGTTTACATTCCCACCAATAATGTAAAAGCGTTCCACCTCCTCCGAAGGATTTCTTATTGATTGATTTTTTGATGATGGGCATTCTTTCTGGAATATGATGGAATCTCAGTGTTGTTTAATTTACTTTTTCTAGTTACTGTTGAAGAAAGAGTTATAGAGGGGTTGGGAATAGTAGCAGGGCAACCAGTAAGAATGGTACTATACTAGTCCAGATAAGGATAATATGATGGCTTTAAGTAGTCCTGAAGGATGTGGAAGTTGAACATATTTTCATATGCTTATTTGCTATTTCTACTTCTTTGAGAAATGCCTGTTCTTTTCACATGCCCATTTTTGGATTAAGTTTTAAATTTGGGAGGTCTGATTTTTAAAATTTCTTTATATATTCTGGATAGTAGACCTTTGTCTGAGGAACAGCTGGTAAAAATTTTTTCCCACATTGTGGGTTGTCTCTTCACACTGTTGGTGATTGCTCTTGCGGTGCAGAAGCTACATGACTGGTCATTTGAGAGATGCAAATAGAAATAATGCTGAGATTCCACCTCACCCAGAAAGAATGACTGCTATCATGAAATCAACCAATAACAAATGCTGGCAGGGTTGTGGGGAGAAGGAAACCCTGCTCTGCTGTTAGTGGGAGTGTAGACTGGCGCAACCACTGTGGAAATCAATATGGAGATATATCAAAGAAATAACAATAGAGGTCCCATTTGACCCAGCTATTCCCTTACTGGGAATCTTCCCAAAAGAATTAAAAGAAGCTTAGCACAGCAATATATGTGCACCCATGGTCATAGTAGCACAGTTTGTAATAGCTAAAATTTGGGAACAGCCCAATTGCCCATCAAGTGGAGGTTGGATAAAGAAAATGTTTCAAAAATAAATAAATAAAATGGAGTACTACTCAGCTACAAAGAATGATAAACATAAGAATGATATTTATAGCTAATGAATGCACATTGTGGCAATAGTCTTCAGTGAAATAAATAGAAGAAACATGTAAGTACTGAATAGTTTATCTTGTGTGAGAAACTGAAAGTGTAAATAAGGATCAAAAGGTATAATAGAGAATGTGAAACAGGAAGAAAAGGTCCAAATGGGAAGGGGAAATAGGAGGAGTGGGTGAAAGAAAAGAAGGGAATGGAATTAATATGAGAAAAGAAAACATGGAAAAAAGTCTTTGTAAATAGGGAGGGGTTGAAAGGAGGGCAGGGAAATGGGGGAAAATAAGAAACAAGATATATTACATAAAGGTGCCTATTTACAATGGTTAATGTCATTATATTGCATACCTAAAATGTACCAATAAAATTAATTTAAAAAAAGGTGGAAGAAAGTGGATTCAGTGAAAATGCTCAGTCAGTGTCTGCGTGGTTTTTCAATTTTGCAAGTTGTTTTCTAACTTGTACTCCTTCCTTAGTGTATGGGAGTTGATGATGTAAAATTGAAAGCTGTTTTTGAGATCCATACTTCAGTTTTACAATTAATGGAACTGAGGCCCACAGATCTTGCATGCCTGAGATGACATGTCCTTTACCTGGGAAAGGACCTCAGGCATCGACCAATGCCTGGCAGTCTGTTATTTAGCACAGTATTCCCTTAGCATTCTGTGTACATTCTCTCCTGATCCTAGCAGGTTGTAAGGGGTCTGAGGGCAGGCAGTACTGTATCACACACAGTTCTCAGCAACACTGATGATTAAGAGTCATCCATGACCGCATGAACAAAATGGTGAAAACAAACTGATCATTCATTATATTTCCTTTTTTTTGTCACAATGTGCTTGTCTTTCCTAGGCCACAAGATTTTTGAGATTCCAAATGTTATATGCAACAAGAAATTGTAAAGTATGAAATAATAAATAAGTGATACTGTTTCTAGTTGGTTGAGCTCTAACTCTATGATGTGCTGTGGATGCTGTTTGAAAAGTTTCCTGTGTATCAAATTTATGAACTCATTTTTTTTCACAATATTTCTATGAATGTAGTGCTTTTTTTTTTTTTTTTTTTTTTTTTTTTTTTTTTTTACTTGGGACCTTGCACTTGCAAGGCAGGCAAAGGCACCACTGAGCTAAATCCTCTGCCCAGTAGGGCTTTTACTATACATGCTTTTCAGGTGAGAAAATGTAAGGGAAATTACATACTAGTGGGTAGGATTTAAGTTCACGTAATTTGACTCAACAGTCAAATACAATATAATAAAATAATATATAACATATAGTATAATGTCACTCTACTATACTAGTACTCTGTAAAGTTGGAACTATTAAATTAGTCAGAGCATACAAATTAATGCAAAGTATATACCAGACACTGTGCTGAACACAGGTTATAATAACGAAAAGGATAGGATCAGTCATAGCCTTTTAAATAAGGGTGCAGGTGGAAATTTTTTTTTCTTTAAAAGGAAAAAGTCTCATGCCAGAACAATTGTGGTGAACTTTTACTTAGTATGTTTGGATTCATAATAAGTTCACATTTAATACAGAATAGTTTACATTTATTACATAATTATTTTTTCAATAAATAGTTATTATTGGGCCACATTTTTCTTTTAGAAAAATAACTTTGAGCTTAACACTTCAGGGAGATTAATTTCTTTCAAATGATGAATTTTCTTTCTTAGTATGGGAGTATTCAAAGATATTCAAGATTTTAATCATGTGTAAAGGTCTCAGATAATGGGACATCACTTCCCAGTTTAGTAGAGAGTGACTTTTACTTAAAGTGTACAGAAATAAACTGTATATGCAGATAGGTTTACTAGCTATAAATTTCCATAATTATAGTAGTATGGATACAGATTTCAATAACTTTATAGAACATCCCATCTTATCTGTGAAATGGAGATATGATTTTTTGTATATTTAAAAATTTTTTTCAGCTCCATGTTATACAAATTCAATCTTTTCTTGCACGATTTTTTTTCTGTGACACAACCAATAATTATGCAAAGCCATTTATGTAAGGGAATTGCTCAGTGATGTTATCAGCCAAAATTGTAGGCTGAGGTCAAGTGATGTCAAGTCATTATTTAAGGAAAGAAAGACAAAGGGAAAAAGACAAATTGTAGAAAAGAAATTTAATATATTTTGGCCCACGAGTAGGAAGGTCATCAAAGAATGTGAAGCTAGAGTGATGTCATTATAAACTGGCTTCAGTTCACAAGTGGCAGGGTGGTGGTTAGCCAAAAAGGCACTTTGTATTGCTTGTCTATGTATTGCTATTCAGCTATCCATATCCAGAAGTGAAGATTATAGCAGGTAATTTTATGGTGGATGGCTGAATATTGTGGTTACTGGATCGTTTCAAATTTTGTTTCTAAAATGCAATGATTTTGTGTTAGGGCTTTGTGAACTGTTTTTTCCTCCATGCCTGCATGCAGTCCTTAGGACCCTCTGCAATGTGAATAGGTCTAGTTGCTGCTGAGGCATTTGTTTGATGGAGTGTTACAGATGTAAGTGTAGACTTCAGATCCTGTATTTAGGATAGATTCATGTGATATTTAAAAATTATGAAATAATCATATTCAGTCCCTTGTCCTGTTACATGGGTAATAATTATGCCATGCTCTAAAGCTAGAACAAGGAAAGAGCTGGATGGATGGTTTCTTTTCTCAGTTTCTCGTTAGCTTTCACTATGTACTTTATTCCTATAAAGACCCTGGGAACCTGAGTAGCTTTTACTATATCAGATCTATCATATATATTTAGCAGCCGACAGCCTTTTGTTGATTAGAAGTACCAACCAAGAAGAAGTGAAATTATTTCTTTCTTGCAGAATTATGGAGAAAATTTTCCAATAGAAATATAATGCAAGCCACAAATATGAGTCACAAATGTCATTTTAAAGTTGCAACTAGCCACATTAAAAATTTTAAAATTAATTTCACAATACATTTTCTTTAATACACTATATTCAAAGGTCTGTCCTATAAATGTATAATCAAAGCCAGTCCCAATGTTGCAGCTGGTCTGATGGCTACAACTGATTTTTACTGTCTTTCTTCTACTCGTTCTAGATTCTTTTCATTCTTGTTTAGCACTTTTGCTAATCTAGGTGGCTTATATGGTGAGTAATCCTGACACTCACCCCTGAGGACCACGACTGTTGGTTATCGTACTCTGCAGATCATGCTGTAACAACTCTTTGCTATAAAATCCGGACACAGGAATTAATTTGGTCTTTCCCATGAGTAGCTCCTGACTCCAAAAGCCAAGCAACCAACCTGAAGTAGACGGATATGTCTGCTAAATACTGAATGTGTCTATTCCAAAATAAAAAGAAGGATAGAGAAAATGATTACTTGATTATTCCACATCCTTATTGCAGCCATTGGACACTGCTTCTAGTGAAGCGTTTGCCCTGTGTTTCCACTCTGACGTGGAATCCCAAATGGGTTCCTCAATAATCAAGGTGACCTAAATTTCTGGGTAGATCTTGGGAGGGACACATTTTCTTGAAAAGAAAAAAAAAATCTGTGCATTATCTTCAAGTAAGTGAGACAGTACTAATCTTTAAAAAAAGGAGCAATGATTAATTTGTGATGGACTCAGAAGTTTTTTTTTTTTTTTTTTTTTAACTAGGTATTCGAGATTTTTTACTACAAAGACATGGATATTCCTATTCTAGGTTTGCTAATTCAGGTACTGGTCTTGATGTTGCCAAATTGCCTATTTCACAAATGAAACTTCTCAGGAATTCTGCTAAATTGTAGTTCATTTCTGGGGAACATCCGTGGCTGTCTTTGCCCTCCAGCTATTGTAGAGCAGAGATTTTTTTCATATACTCCAAGTAATCCCCCACATTACCTTAAACTGGCGATTAATTATTTCTCACTTTTCATTATCATTCTCTAATGAATTGATAGCTCTTAGCAACATTTCTTTCATATTCTGTATAATTATTATTTCCCCATATCTCCCCAAAACTGAAGATGCTGCCTCTAAACAGTGCTTTCTCTTCTCACTGCATGCAGCTCAGGTGAAAAATCTTAGCAGTTGCATTGCTGTGTTACACCAGCGTCTAGGAACATTCCACCATCACCAGCAATAGGGCTCTCACTGCTAGCTATCCACAGATGACTCAGCTCCAAATCCTATTTTGGAATCTGCTTTCTCAAGGTAACTTCTGAATTCAATTGTTTTAGTTTAGGGCTCTTGAAAATATTCTTGGAGACGGAGATGGAGATTAACATGCAGGAATTTTATTGGTGAATGTTCTCAGAAATTAGGTTTGAAGGTACTGAAAGAAGCTGGATCAGGCAGAGGAAGAGATGATTGAAACTTCCTTGTAGTTACAAACAAAAAGCTACCTTGCATCCTGTCAGTAAAGCAGTCATTTGATGGGAACTCCTTCTCTGCAAGGGTGTTACCTTGGGCCACGTAATCACAGGCAGCTGTCATCTTAGCGCCTGACACTCTTAGAAGTTTGTGCATTGGTTTTGAAGGATGCTTCTTGGCGGCATACTTCAGATCTACTCCAATATTCCAGTCATTGAGGGGTCAGATTCTATGCAAAACATTAGAATGCACAATGCTAACCCTCTCAGCCCTTCTTCTCAAGTCAGGGAGTACGAAAATCTCTCCAGAGGTAATATCTGGAAATTTTAAGTTCCACACTTTGTGACCCAAATGCATTTCCCCAATGTGAGTACATGCAGGATCAAAATATGCAGTGAACACTTAAATTTAAAAAATTGCCATGAATCCTCTTCAAAATACTTTCCCTTCCTTTGAACCCACTTATCCCCTTGTTGTTGCCATTTCTGCAGCAGTTCTGAAAGTCCTCTTTTTTGTGTGTCTTTACAAGTTGTGAAAAAATATAGAGAATTCTGCTGCCAAGTGACATCTAATAGAAAGGCTCCACATTGGCTGGATTCAATACAGCCCAGAGAGAAAGGAACTCACAGATACATACTATCCACTGGAGCAGTTCAGTAAGTTTCTTGGGCCAGGGAGCTGGTAGAAGATGGATGTAAGGGATCAAGGAGCAGATTTCCAGCAGACTCAACTTCCTGGTGGTATGCTAAAAACACAGCCAAGGAGTTGAGGAAAGAGACAGATAGCAGTTTTGAGAGAAAGAGAAAAAATGGTTTTTTCATGTCTTTAAAAGTTTTTCCAGTGCTTTCTAGATACTTCATCATGTAGATAGAAAACCCGATAATGTCCTTAATTTCTCCTGCCTTTCATCTCTTTACCACAGCCAGTAATGATACTTCACAGTAAGTGAATCCATACTGTGTTCCAGAGATGATGCTAAGTACTTTTACATGCATTATGGCAAACATTTTTGTATCTGGGAGATACTATTTAACTGACAAGCAAGTGAAGCTAGGGAAGTTAGCTTCTAATACAGGATCTAGGTGCAGCTTCGGGAAGTGTAGTTGACAGGATGTGTTATTAGACACCATAATGTTTCACAATCAGCCAAATTGCAAGCCCAAGTGTTGATTTTCTCCCTTGGTCTTTACGTCCATCTGGTCATGCAAAATCACTCCAATGGATGCAGATTCCTTCTTTCTTCTATATTTAATTTATACTTCCACTTCTATTTATTTGTTCATAAAAACAAATAAATAAAAGTTGTTCAGGTTACTGTTTGCTTAACTCTTCTTGTTAGTTACCATTTGATAATAGGATAAAGTCTATTTGCCTTCTCAAGGCATATGAAAGTTGCCATGATCTGGAATTAGTCAATTGATAGTATGGTGTTCCATCCATTTCCAAAATTCTTCTCTCCTTCCAATATACATTTCTTTAATGATTTAGACTTATCATTATTTACTGGCATACTGGATAATTTTATGTTTTTCCCAGCCTACCTTTATCGCCATCTTGTGTAGATACCACTATTTTATCTTTTAATTCCAGCCGAACAATATCAGATGGGGATTTAACTTACACACATTCACCTCTCTGTACTTGTCAATAAAATGAATAATTTAATAGGTTGCAGAAAAGTGTTCAGCTATGAATACACTGACATCTGGATAGTCTATTAATACCCAAGAAGAGTGTTATGAGTTATATTGAGAGTTTTCTTTTTTCATTTTTAGAAAAGAAAACAAGTGTAGTCTTTGAGCCGGTAGGCAGGTAGATGATGATGACTTTCTGAAAGTAGTCTAGGAATAAGTATAGTACTGAAAATAATTCAGAGAATTTAGAACAATTATAGAAAGATATAAGTATTTCTCCTTAAGATGAAAATGATAAGAAATAGAACTAGAAAGCTGATACTTTCATAATTTTGCTAACGCTTTTCAAGTTGTAAAATGTGCTGTACTTTCTAAATAAAATCTACTGAAATACATGCTTTATAGTGTTGAATTCATAGCATATTAATATGCACATTTGACAGAATAAAGTCATATGTATAAAAATACATGCTGTGTTTTACAGAAAATTGAAAGATTTTTATGGATGACTGTAAGATCTATTCTTTTGTCTTTGGCCATGATTTAAGAATTGAATTTAGTATACAAGTTGATATGTCAGCCTCTGCTTGCTCTATTTTCTAGTCACTAAGCCCCACTAAACTTATGGTGCTCAGCAGGGGATACTCTCTCCTCTATGGGGGCCACATATCAGAATTTTAAAATGGAGACCTTTTGAAATACATGAAATAGAATGATTTCTCAAAGATTGTGACGTGTACTTGGCGAGTAGGGGAAGAGTCACAGAAATCAGTGACTATGAAGAGACATCCTACTGACGGGACAGTCCTTTGATGTGTGCTGTCTATTTTCACTTCAAGTTTTTGGTACATTTTAGGTCTACATTATGATCATGTTTATCATTCGGAATTGATACCTGTACATGACATATCATAATTCTTTTTTCCTATTCCCCTCCACTCTCTTCCACCCCTTCACCCCTTACTATTTACAAAAAAAACAAAAAAAAAAACAACCCACCAAAAATCTTTGTTTTCATTGTTTCCTTTTTTGTCATTTTTTTTTCTTTTCCTACTCTCTTTTCCCCTACCCCTCTTCCTTAGCTCCCCTTGCCCTTTGGACCCTTTCTTCTCACCTCACATTATGTATTATACATTTTGGTTCTCTAATTTACACTTTCAGTTTCTCCCATCAGAGAAATTAGTTGGTATTTATAGATGTATGCCATATTTAATTCATTTAAGAGTATGGACTCAATGTGCATCCATTTGGGTATAAATGTCTCTGGTTTATCATTCTTTATGGGTGAGTAGTACTCCATTTTATAAAGAAACAATTTTTTAAATTGGTACATTTTAGGTGCACAGTGCAGTTGCCTTCATCATTGGGATCCTGTACCTTTCCATGACGGGTCTTGGTTCTCATTTTCTCCCCATTCTCACGTCCACCCTTCACTCCCTCCACCCTTTCCTATTTATAAAGACTTCCTTTCCATTTTTTCTCCTTTCTCTTATTTTTGCTTTTCCCTTCTTACCTTTCCCCTACCACTTTCTCTCCCCCTACACCTTTAGACATTTTTTCTTTTACACAATATCAATTATACATTTTGAGCCTTATTTGCACTTTTAGTTTATCACACTAGAGAAACTATTTGGCATTTACACGTTTGTCCTATTAAGTTCACTTAAGAGTATGTCCTCAATGTGCATCTACTTAGCTATAAATGTCTCTAATTTCTCATTCTTTATGGCTGATTAGCACTCCATTTTATGAAAAAAAAACCACACACACACACACACACACACACACGCACACATATCTTCTTTACCCATCACTAGTTGATGGGAATTTGGGTTGTTTCCAAAATTTATCTATTACAAACTGTGCCACTATAAACATGGGTGAGCATATATCACTGTGGTATGATTTTTAAAATTCTTTTGGGAAGATACCCAGCAGAAGAATAGCTGGGTCAAATGAGACTTCTAATTCTAGTTCTTTGAGGTATCTCCATGCTGATTTCCACGGTGGTTACACCAGTCTATAGTCCCACCAACGGTGGGGAAATGTTAGTTTTTCCCCACGACCCCACTAGCATTTGTTATTGGTTGATTTCTTGATAGCAGCCATTCTTTCCGGGTTAAAGTGCAATCTCAGCAGTGTTTTCATTTACATCTCTTGAATGACCAGCAATGCTGAACATATTTTCATATGCTTATTTGCTATTTCTACTTTGACAAAAGTCTGTTCATTTCAGATGTCCATTTTTGGATTTGGTCTTTAAATTTTGGGGGTCTGATTTTTTAAGTTTCTTTGTATATTCTAGGTAGAAGGCCCTTGTCTAGGAAGAGCTGGTAAAAATTCTTTCCCACATTGTGGGTTATACAAGTAGAAAAGACTGGGACATAGGATTACATGACTTGGAAGAGACTTTAGCTTGTTCATTGTAATTTTTATTCTCAGCACCCATTATGTTATCTACTGGAGAAGAAATAACCAATGTTTACTAAGTAGTGCTGCTTAACTCTCTTTTTATTCTGGGGAAACGAACCCAAACCCAGGGTATGTCACAGTTTGCTTAGTTGAATGTCACCTCTAAATTGGCTTAATGACATTGGGGTTTTCCTCTCAGGAGTGATTATCCTTGTTGAGAGAAGTGACTGCTTATTGCATCAGAGGAATATTTCTGGAATGGTGCCCAAAACTTACTTTTTCTTTCTTCTTTCTTTAATGGAGTTTATTAACAGCTCTTCTTTTAAAAATGTATTTATTTATGAATAATGTCCACTTGCTTCTGTGCTCAGAGCTCTGGCTGTCTAAAATAAATGGTGACACTGCTTTTGCTGATCTTTCCCTGTTTTAGAAAGAGCCAAGTAATGAGAGTCTCTAGCTTTTCTTGGGGGTTAATCCCCACAGTTTGGCTTTTATTTCCAACGTCTAATCATGTGGTGACTATCATGGGAACCCTTTCATTTTTCACTTTAGTCTCTGCTTTGGGCCTAGAGGAATGGTGAAGATGTGAGGTGATTATACACTACTGGCTGCCAAATAGTTATTAGAGTGTGTAACTTGCTTTACAATTGATTTTATTATATTCCTTTCTATTTTTTTCATTAACTTTCAACTTATGCAGGCCAAGAGTAGCAAACTCAGTTGCTGTGAGGATCAGCCAGGTAACTGTAGTGTTTGAAGCTTTCAGATATGAGAAAATAGGATGATAAAAGTGACCATGGAAAGTGATTTATGTGTTTCACTTATAAGTATTGAAATTTAAATTAAAAATAAAAATGCTTGTCTGGAAAAACATCAATTTAAAATTTGTCTCCAGGCCTGATTTAAATCACTAATGAAGTCATCAGTAACATGGAGGTTCCAATGACACCTTTGTTCATTTATCATTTAACACACACTTAAATAAATGCTTGAGGACTTCTAAGTACAAGATAGGTTCTGTGCCCCTCGATACTAATACTGAGCATAACAATTTAGCTTTGATTTCCAGATTCCCTAGACTAGCAAAAGAGGTAGAAACATAAATGTCTCACTATACTACTATGGAAGAAATAGTTTTCCTAAGAACCTGGGTGCACAGGGGAGCAGGTGGGGGACACTGGGACACTTGAGTATTTGATCCCTAACATAATGGTTAAGCACTTGCATACACCTCAAAAAAGAAGTTTATTGTTTGGCTGTGTGGCAAAGAGAAAATTAAGAAATAAAGACAAAAACAAAACAGAACAAAATAAAACCAAGTTTTGAAAATTAAGATGAATAGTGATTTTTAAAAGAGGTTTATTAAAAATTTCTATCTGCTATATCCTTTAAGGTTGGTAAAATTTAAAAAATAGTATTTCTCACATTATTAGGGATAATGCATTCTTTGTTGCATTGATCCAATGATTTTTTTCAAAGAAAAACTATTGTTTCATGACTATTCATAATTAAGGTAGAGACCTGTTCTTTGTGGTGATTTCTGGATACCAGAAGATGCTAATTGGTGGGCCAATGGAGAAAAGAGAAATGAATAATTCATCTATGTGTTATTCTGGAGTTTCATGATTCACATGTACTCAGTAAATGTCCTTTTCCTCTTCTTTTGTGCTTGTAATTATCAACAGTTGTTCAGTGTTCTACAGAAAAGCATTGTATAAGGTGATAATCTATCCTATAACAAAACAATTATTAGAAAGTGAAAAGTTGTGGTTATCCAGGACTATTTGGGCTAGCTTGGCCTAAACAATAGCACACTTTCAATTATTTATTTTTTTCCTGCTGTTAACAAATATACTACTTCGTTCTGTTACTGAATTAAATTTTCTACTGAAGTTGAGTTGAATAGTTGTTATTGAACTATAATAGTCTCTGTGCATACAAGCAAAGCCAAATGAAAGGTGCTTGCAGAGATTATATAATAGTGTTATGATAATGATTCATTACATTTTGCTCCAGGCTAGTTATTAGATTGATAGTTTCCAATATACAAGTAAAAAAGCTATTATTAAGTATTGTTGAGTATCCATTTAATAAAATTAAAATTAGGTGTCTGCTTGCCAAATTAATATGTGCATATAGCAGGGTAATCATACAAATATATATATATTTATAATTACAATTTATATATATAAAACAAATATATAAATCTTTAGACTGATTGGGGCTACAACTAGAGCAAAATGAAGTTTAGGAAGTCCAAAATAAATTTTTGGGGGATTGTGTTTTAACTTTGGCAAAGAGTAAAAAGTGTTTGCGACATTACTTATTTCAACACTGTACACTGATCGAGGTTAAATATTAACCTATAAACATTTATTTTCAATAAGAGCAACATCTAAATCACAAGACACTTGTGTGCTCACACTGTTCTTAAAACTTCAGTATAAGTGTGCAAGAATCTGCTTAGACATATTTTCTTGTACAGAGAAGTCATTGATTATGCCTGGGACAATAGCAAAAACCCAAGCACTCAGCAGTAAGCAGCTGGGCTGGAGAAGAAGCAGAGCAAAATAAATGAAAAAGTTTCATCCAGCTTTGTTTTAATCTCAGAGAATGAAAGAAATTCTTAAAGTCCACGGACAGAGAACTGGTTATATGTATTAATGTATAGAATACAATAAACTGCTAGTTAAACTATTCATTAAAAGAGGTAGATCTCCATGTGCAAAGGAAAAAGATCTGTAAATTAGTGAAAAAGGTAAACATGATACAAAGTTTCAAATATATCACACTTTTTAATCTTTCAAAAAGATGTAGAAAAAGATAGAGATATGGAAAGATTTAAAGTGATAGTTAAGAAATGTTGATGACAGTTTTCCATGAAGAGTGAAACTAGGTGTTTAGCTTGGAAAAAGATTCACTTTTCAGTGTACAGACCTTTCACATGTGATACATCTGTTTGCATGTGTAGGAACTCAACAACATAACCATGCTGTGACAAAGTCAATTTGGTGGTAGTGTTGAGCTCGGTGTCAGAAGAGATTTCATAGTCTATACATTGGATGTCACTGCTATAAAGACCATGGCTGAAGAAGGGTATTCGGCTCATAGACAATGTGCAAAATCAAGTGACTCAAAGTAGAACATGTTTGAATATTGACTTCTCTTTTTTTTTTTTTTTTTTTTTTTTTAGTAGTGTTGATCGGTGTCAGAAGAGATTTCATAGTCTATACATTGGATGTCACTGCTATAAAGACCATGGCTGAAGAAGGGTATTCGGCTCATAGACAATGTGCAAAATCAAGTGACTCAAAGTAGAACATGTTTGAATATAGAGATCTC
>NW_022900936.1:23880967-23946747 GCF_012274545.1 Fukomys damarensis
GCTCCCGCGCAGGCCGGGAGCTCGCGCGCACGCCGCCGGGTGATCGCAGACAGGCAGGCAGGCAGGCAGCTCTGAATATTGACTTCTCTTAACAGTGATTGATTTAGTATAGCTGAGTCCTGGCTTCCTCGTCTATAAGATGGAAATAATTCTTCTGGATTACCATGAAATGCCTACTGCTACGGTTTCTTTGTGTTAGATTGCCATATTCCTTCTGCTAATGTAATAACAATTTTGTTATTATATTGGTCTCATGCAAAATACCGTTTTTTTATTTTCTGGCAATCTGACATTTAGGGGATTATTTAGCGTATAGAAAACTCTTTTTTTCCCTGTCTTTCCATGGATGTTGTAAAAATAATTATTTAATACATAAAAATTATATATTTATGTGTGTGTGTACAACATCACGGACTGATAACATCAAGCTAATTAAATATGCATTGTCTCACATACTTATATTTTACTTGTGGGTGAAAATATTTAAAATGTCCTTCCTTAGCAGTTTTCAAGTATACAACGTATTATTAGCAAGAGTCGCCACATTACACAATAGATTTTTTAAACATTCTTTCCGGATAAACTTATATCCTCTGGCAAACATCACTTCATTCTCTTCCCCTGAGTCCAGCCCCTGGTAATCACTGTTCTGTTTGCATCTTCTATGCATTAGTGCACTCAATGTATAATATTTTACCAAGACTTTCTTTCTCCATTCAAAAAATAGATATGTTTTCTTTGTTTCTGGATTAAACACTGACACTCAAGAATACCTTCTGTAAATCATTTAAATTGTGAGTCCTAGGATGAAACCTCTTTCATCTTTTCCTTATTCTTTCCTTCTTTCTTCCTTTAAAATGTTTTCTTATTTTCTACTTTGGCCAAAATACAAACAGAAACGTATTTACATTTGTGATTTATGCTCTGTAAAACTATTTTTTCCTTTATTCTATGTCGGAGAAATCAAAACCAGGGCCTCATATATGTTAGGCAAATGCTTTATGAGTGAGCTGTATCCCTACTCTTGAGAACCTTATATGTAAAAAAATCTGTCCAATAGATACAATTTTATTGCTTTTTACATTCAGAAAATCATGCCCTATGCTTAGGAAGTCACATTTCCCCCAAGAATAACCTTATTAGTTTTCTCCCTTTTTATCTTATGTTTTTCTGGAATTTTTCTATGATTTTTCATACTCAATGTAGATAATAGCTAATTTTATGCATCAATTTGACCAGACTATAGTATCCAGTTATTTAATAAAACCTCAAAATAGATGTTGAAAGACTGGGTCTTCCAGGTGTGGTTAATATCTACAACCAGTTACCTTTATGTAAAGGAAGCTATCCAATAAGTTGAAGGAGTTAAGAGCAAAACTAGTTTCTGTGTGAAAGAAGAACTTTTTTCTATGGACTGCACCCTCTGCCCTTGCTTTAAAGTTTCTAGCCTATAGCCATGCCTTATAAAATTTGAACATGTCCAGCCAGACTCTGCAGTCACAGAAGTAATTCATTGAAATAAATTTCTGAATGAATACATGTATATCCCACATATCCTGCTTTTCTGGTAGAGCCCTGGCTGAGGTGTTTATTTTGGTTTTGAGGATCTCCAATAAAGGTTGGGGGCTGGGAAGATTTTAAATTGTATAACATACAAACCTTGAAGACACACTTGGTGGAAACATGAATAATAAATGTATTTCTGATAAAGTCTCAAGCAGAAATGAGGCACAGATTTTCTTCAAAGCTGCTAGAAGGAACCAATGCTGCCATCAGCTTGATTTCTAATTTTGGGGTCCATAACTTTGAGAAAAAAATGTCTCATATTTTAAGCCACTTGGATTGTGGTAATTTGTTATGCAACTCTAGGGAACTGTACAGTACCATGTATATTCCAAAAAGATGAAATGCTCATGTAAATATTACTAAGATATAGGATATTATATTTTTGTTGATATTTCAAGTAGGTTAAGTATGGAATCTAATGTTGCCTGATCTTAGCAAATGCTCCATATACCTTCCATATTAGAAGAAATATGTTATCAAAGTTATGAATGTGCATGATAATAAGAAATATCACAAGATGAAATCAAATGACTTACTGATCTTTTCTTTGTTTATGAACCACTAATTCTGCCTCACACAGAGTTACAACGTGCTTTGACAAGTCCTTTTATAAAGTGAGCTTTGCAGTTTGAACTAAGCAATAATTCCATCCACATTTAATCTCTTGTACAGCAAACCCAGAATATGCCATAATACTTTGTAATGATTACAGTTATTATAAAGTTTTCTCAAGAGATTTGAAAATTGTTCCTTTTGCCAAAGGGTGTTTCCTTGCAAACGTGTTTGAGAAAATGTTAGAGGTTTATAGCTGAAACAGTATTCAGAGATGATGTAATTCTGTGGTTCCCAATATTTTCTTCAGTGAGACAAACACTGAAGGTGATCATGTTTGTGCTTCAGAAAACTCAGAATCCTTTGACTTCAGAAATGTCAGAGTCACACAAAGAAATAAAGCACATAAAGCTATACATATTTTTGCCCAAACTAGCTTTATATTTTTCTTTTTAGAAACAAAGATATAATATAAACAAAATTACCAAGATACTTCCAGTTGAGAATGGTCATAATTCATAATCACCCAAGTATTGATAGTACTTTAAGGCTATGAGATAAAGTAGCTGCGCATTCTGAGCAAATCCATCTTCGTTGCCTAAAACTTTTCTCCATTTATTCCACCTCAAAAATAAGTGGAAGTGCCAGTGACCAATCTGGAGGAAAATAACCTCACAATAGTTGGATATACTTAAAGGAAAATTATCTGTAAGCAAGTCTTGATAATTTAACTAGTAGGTGGAAGTACTTGTGACACATTGCCTGATTGCTCATGAAGCAACAGTGTGTCATGGTATTGCTGTTACAGGTAGTTCAGCTCTCTTTACTTACAAAGGATGAAACTAGAACCATAGAGTGATTTGCTTAAAATTTCACACCGCTCTAACCACAGGATTGGAACTAAACCAGGGCAGGAAACCAAAACACATAGAACACTCTATGTGCCTGATATTGTCCTATTTTCTCAAAACATTCTCCCAACTTTTTTCGACTCTTCAAGGTACATGTTAATTTTCCCATTATAAGAGGAAATGAAGGATTTTCACAGAGTGTAACAGCTAGTTTATAATATATCAAATAAGTCATCTAGCAAGGATTCAGAGTTCTAAATCTCATTCTGCTATCCTCGAAGACAGAATCACACCTCTTTTTTCAGTTGTGATATAAAACACATTAAACTTTCACTCTTTTGGGAAAGCAATAAAAGCAAATATGTGTCCTACTTTTCTCTAAACAGGATGTATTCTTATACATAGATATATTTATAGCTATAATTTTTTACATATCTTTCTCATTATCTTCAAAGTAAAGTTTCACTTCCTCTGACTGAGTCGACTGTGAACACAGAATACTTGGACTGATCATAAAGGTTCAGAAATGTTTATGTTAGCTAAACTACTGACAGTTATTGATTGTATCCACAAATACAATGAATTGAAAGCTTTCTTTCTTTCTTACCAGTTGAATTAAATTAAAATTAAAAAATTTAGTTTTGAGTCAATTTAGTAAAATTGCTATTACTGAATTGCACAACATATGATATATCTTAAAAAACTAATACCTTATCTACATTGTTATGGTGCATTATATAATTACTTGATAGTATACATTGTTTTATCTATACAGTCCTTTTAACAAGAATAAATGAACATAACAGTGACATTTTTATTTCTTCTGTCATATCCTTAAAGATATAGTCATTAATTTATTTTGGAAGGTGAGTATCAAGATATGAAATCTGTAGTTTAAAATTGTGTTAATTATATTGTTTTCACAGCAAAAAAGTTGCAAAGTGTCAGAATAATTTTAACTGTGATTATTTCATTTATAAACCTTTATTTGTGATACTAAAATCCAAATTTTAACATAAATGGCTCTCATATTATTTTACAAATAATTCATCTTTCATCTGAGAGTCTGAATTCATTTACTTAGTTACTTTTACCATCCAGATCAACCAATTTTTTCCTTGCAAATGTATTATATTTATTAATATAATTTAATGTATTTATCTGTATATAATTTGCTATTTAAAAATAAAATTTTTACAATTTAAAATTCTCTTGAGAAAGTTTAGAGACTTTGAAATCTTAAGAGGCTATAGTTTATCTCAGTACAGAAAGGAGAACAATTTACAGGTTAATCGAATACTCATTTTTTTCTAAATAATTATGTTGATGTTCTTAGCAAAAACAACTTGTTAATCTAAATTTCCGACTCCAGCTTCCAAAAGCCATGTGAATTGTGGAAATGTTATTTTGAATTATCGAAAATGAACAGAATTTATGGCATTTTCTTCAGAAAAAAACTATAAATAGTTAAAGTGAATATTGTTTTCTTGTAAAAAGGGAAGGAAAAAACTGCTAATATTTATTTTCCTACATAGCACCATAGCTTCCTCAAATCCCTTTTGGATTTGTTTAGTTACAATGAAGATACTAAGGCAGAAAGAAAGAATGAAGGGAATGGAAAAAAAATCTGAAATGTGCTCTAATGGAACTTGTCAGAGCATCATTTAAGCCTGCAGGGCTGCTTCTGGAAACAACTTGAAGATATGTGAAGAAAGACTGGGCGGGGACAGAAGGCGTACATGATGTGATTGCTTTAGAGATCTCTGTTGGGTGGGAAATCTGGAATCGTGACCCTTTGGAGTACTTCTCTATTCGTCACCATTTCATAGCAGGGACTCAACACAATTTAAAGAGGTTTGATTTGGTTTACATTTTCCTGTTTCTGTGAGTTTTGGTCCAGGTGTACTGGCTTCAGGACAGGAATAGCATGGCACAAGGGCAGGGAGGGACAAAGATGCTTAGTTTATCGTAGCTGAGAAGCAGAACAGGGACATTGCCCAAAAGGAAAAGATGTAGAATCCAAGCCCATGTGTCCATGACCCAGACAGATACATGCAGAAGTGAGTCACTCCACCCTCAATGCCACAATTTCTAAATTCAGGGGCTGGGTCTTTTTTCTTCTGTATCATTAACTGCTTGCACATTGACTCCAAAGAGGGGACATAGCCTTGCATCAAGTAGCTTCCTTTGGTCAGCAACAATTCCTGGAGAAGGAGAGTGATCTGTGATCTGTTAGGAATGAATATGCCAGAAACTGGGCTAATGGGTGTTTGGGTGCTGAGAAATCTTAACACAGAGATCTGCAGCGCACAATATTAGCCCCTGGAATGCACAAGGCACTCTCCTTTTTCCAAGTATACTCCTCAGAGAATTTACAGTAATCTGAATTTATAAACCAAGAGATTAGTTAGGAAGATAAAATTTGGGCTTACCATTGAGTTTAGACCCTAGGATCCTGGAACAAGGTCTTGGGCTTCTCTGGAACAATATATAAAGTTTATGGCTTTAGGCAGCATTCATGTTTGAATCTGACTGATCGCAGCAAAAGTTAGGAGGGGAGGTGATATTTTTTCTGGTCCTTCCTTTGAAGAACAGAGTCCTCAGAACCTGCTGATTTTCTCTCCACTGTCCCTTGGTCATTCCCAGAGAAGGGTGAAGGATTCCTTCAGATCCCTTAAATTCCCTATATATTGGTTTGTAGGGTACTTTTCTGGTCACTGCATTTAAATTACATTGAATGAATACTTGAATTCCACTCTATGTATACTTCAAGAAAGAGTCAGCTTTGGACCTTTTCCAAAATCCTTAACATAAATATATTCACCAATACTTGACCTCCTCTTCAGTGAGGCCCCTACTTAGCCCTGAATTTCTTGCTTCTTGGTCCCACAATGCAAACTGATACATGAGCAGGTTGTGCTTTCCTGCTTCCAATACCTTCTTAGACCTCTGGTCACTCATCAGTGAATCAATTTCTTTGAGACCTTATCTTACTCCCTAAGGCTGAAGCAGTATTCAGATTTATTTTGATTTAGATCAAGACTTACTCAATAATGTTAAAATAATAAGAATGATCTTTGGACTAGTCAAATTATTTATATGTAGGTTCAAGTTGTGAGAAACAGTTTAAGCGTTCAAAATTTTATGGAAAAATTTGTGTGTCATATAGGAGATTAGGTGATAGTTTATGAATTTTGTTTCAGTACAATCTATAGTAACTTTAGCCAAGTTGGACTTAGTAGAGTTTTGAACCTTTATTTCTGAATTCCCAACTGTACATGACTAATTTTGCAGGCAGAGGGTTATATCTGTATGGAAAATAAATGATTCCTTGGATTCAACATGCTATAATTCAAAGCCAAAACAAGAAAATTACTTTGATTTATTGAGTCATTTTGATTTTTTTATTTTCTGCTTTCTGTAGATATTTTATTTTCTGTTCAGCTAAATCATTCAAAGAAAAAGAGAGAGCGATGTCATAGTTTGTTGATTTCTTTCTCTATTTTATTCCCAGATGAATTGTTTGTAGGTCTTTTATTCTAGGTTTAGGTTAAATCTCCTACTTAAAGGGCAGGCTTTTGATATACAAACAAGGCTGTATTTTCCAAGCACATTGTCAATAACAGAAAAAACTCCAAGTAATTAAGGAATATTTAAGGAAAACTGTAATGTGTAAAATAAAAAATTATTTGGTTGAATTTACATAAAGAAGCCAGGATTACATGAGAAAGCATTATCTTTAAATTATCTATAGTTACACACACATATATAAATGTGTGTATATATTTTTTTCTATGATGAAACGTTAAGTACTTGAATTATATAAAAACTCAATCAACCTAAGCACAAGAAGACAGCCATATTGTTAAAGCTATAAATGACTCACATGATGAAAATATGGGAGAGGTGATCCTCTCTTTCAAATCTTTTTGTAGAACCCTATTCCCATTCACAAAGACTCTGCTCTAATCATGATATAATCATCCTCTAAAGAGCTGCTTTTTAATGCTATTACATGAATTTTTGAGAACACTTTTACACTATATCATTCATACATCCTTATAAAAGAAGTCTCCATTGCCATTTATCTGACTCTCTTCACTTTTCTTTATTCACATTTTAAGTATAAGTTGTGTCATCTCTATAACTTCTGCCAATCTTTGGCTAGAGAATTCTTTGCTGTTGTGTGATATTCCTGTTGTGAGATACAAAAAGAATATTCTTCTATTTGGTGTTTTTCTTTTCCTCTCCTTTGTTAATTTTTTGGTGCCATGATTGAACTTACAACCCTGCGTTTGCAAGGCAGGCATGGTGCCACTGAACTAAATCCCTGTCCTGGTCCTCTCCTTTATATTTCCTTTTCTTTTATCTTTCCCCTTTCTTTCCTCTTTTACTTAGTCATGAGTTTGGCTTTATTTTTATACTTTTCCTTTTTCATTATCTCTTCCTCACTTTCTCATATTTTTCATATTTTTATTTCTTTTTCTCTTTCTTTCTCTCCCTCCCTCCCTCCCTCTCTCTCTCTTCAGTACTGATATTTGAACCCAGTACCTTTATGCTGAGCTATGTTCCCAGCCCTTTTAAATTTCTGAGATAGAGGTTTACAGTGTCTACATTGGGCTTGAACTTGGATCCAATATCCTCAGTCCCCCAGAGTGCTTTGATTACAGGTGGATTACCACATCCAGCTTCTCTCTCCTTCTTGCTTTCTTCTTTTCTGTATTTTATTTGCAAAGGAAAATACTTGTATTTATTCATTGACTCTTTGAATTATGTGTATTGCTTAAAATTAAATGATTTCACTAGATATTAGGTTTAATGGGCTGTCAACTTTCTATTTCATCCTTTCATATAAAATAATCACATATGAATATTATCTTCATATATTATTATGCAGAAATACTTTATTTATAATTTTTGATATAACACATTGTTAAAAATGTGAAGGGTCTTACCCTACTAGCAAACTAAGAAGTTCATCTGTTATATTTTTGTGTATATTGATAGAAGGCATACACTGCAGGGTTAGAGACAAATAATTTTTAGTAGCCAGGACATCAGCAATAATTTCATAAGATTAATTTCTGTAAGACTGGAGATCAAAGGACCTCCCCTGGAGGGAGCCAGGAAACCAAAGCAGAGGAGGACTCCAGGTCTGGAGCTGCGGGAGCCGGGAGCCGAGGCGTGGTTGCAGGGAGAGGGGGCTGATACCCTGAGGCACCTTTGGCCGGAGCGCTCCTTTGCACCTTCTTTCACGTTAGGAACCATGGCGGAAGATATTCATTCTCCTCTTTCTTGGTGACGTAGCTAGGGCATTCAAGTGTTTTTAACCTTGAATAATTTTTGTCTCTAAGTTCCAAACAGTTTTTATCCTGTCCACGGAGGTGCAAGCCCGGCTGACTACCATCGGCTCTGCACAACTCACCAGAGAAAAGCGTCAGATGCAGCTGCTCCATGGACGTGGGCTGGGCGCTGTCCCCCACGACCAGCGCTGCAGCATTTGTGGGAATTGATGATCTTATTTTGTTTTTGCAATGTGTTGACCATGCTTATGCGGCAGCTGGAAGTACTCTGTCAGGGTCGGATTGTACCTGTTTAAAGTTTACAGCTCTTTATAACTCGGCTCTTTCAACTGTTGAACATTTGCTTACTGCCACCACCTGTTGTTTAAAGTGCCCGATTTTTCCAATTATGGAATTGGAATATCTATCCAATTCGGATTCTAACTGGAATAGCTGTATGCAAATATCTAAGAGGGAAAGGAAGCATCCTAAGAACTATTATTGCTGTTTATGTATTTCATGTTAAGGAAATGTGAAGGGCTAAAATACAAATAAGTGAACAAATTTCCTCTCTAATGCAAATTCTAAGTGAATCGTATCAGTCAATGCAGTCCATTATTATATGTGGGGGGGGGCACAATCCAGAGACTGTATCTAAACAGGTCGTGGAGAAGATTTGAATATAGGTTATCAGTGTAAAGCTTCACTTTGAACTCAGAGCCCATGAGTTTGTTGTTCCAAGATCTATAATCTTTGCCTGTGTCTGGTAGGACAATGAAATATTACTAATTCCTGTACATCAAGTAATTATGAGCATGCATTCCAGTTTTAATGTGCAAATCTGAAGCACTGCAAGTGTTCCCTACAAGCCTGGGACTTGTTTGAAATTTAGCCTTTGCAGTCCATTTCTGGTTAATCTACTGAAATATATCAAAATCTCCACCTGCCCCCCCCAAAGACTGGGTCAAACCGGTCAAGATTGAAAGGCCCATCATTATCAGAATCTCACAGGAAGAAAAGTTTCAGTTGCTATTATGAGGGCTAGTGCCCTGAAAAGATCAGTGAAATAATAAATCCATTAGTTAATGTGAACTTTATTATTCTCTAGTAATGGAAATATGATTATCTCAATAGATGCAGAAAAAGCATTTGAAAAAAATCCAACACACATTTATGATAAAAACACTCCTGAAAATTGGAATAGACTGTCTCTACCTCAATCTGATAAAATTTATCTATGAAACACCAACAGCCAGCACTATAATAAATGGTCAAATACTGAAATCCTTCACACTAAAATCAGGAACAAGACAAGGATGTCCACTATAACTACTCTTGTTTCAATGTAGTTTTGGAAACATTAGCAACATCAATTAGATAAAAGAAAGAAGCATAAGGAATAAAGATAGGAAATGAATGAGTCAAACTGTCATTATTTGCAGATGACACGATACTCTCTATAGAGGACCCCAAGAACTCTTCTAGACCGAATAACCAAATTCACCAGAGTAGCTGGATACAAAGTCAACACACAAAAAAGCAATAGTTGTCCTGTACATGAAAAATAGACTCACTGAGAGAGAAATGGGGCAGTCAGTTCCTTTCACAGTAGCATCCAAAAATTGAAACACCTAGGAATCTGATGATGAAAGAAATCAAAGACCTCTATTATGAAAACGACAGTACTCTGAAAAAAGAGATTGAAGAGGAAACCAGGAAATGGAACAACATCCCTTGCTTCTGGGGAGGAAGAATCAACATAGTGAAAATGGCCATACTTCCAAAACTGCTATATAGATTCAATGTAATCCCAATTGAAATTCTAACAGCATACTTCACAGGCCTTGAGAAAACAATCCAAAAATTCATTTGAAGCCGAAGAGATCTAGAATAGCAAAAACAATTCTAGATAATAAAGAGAAAGAAGGGGGTATCAGAATCCCCAACTTGAAACTATACTACAAAGCTACTGTGATAAAGACAGCCTGATACTGGCCAAGAAACAGACTTGAGGACCAGTGGAACAGATTAGAAGATGCAGAAACAAGTCCAGGGACATGCAGCTGCCTCATCTTTGACAAAGTAGCCAAACACCCTCACTGGAGGAAAGATAGCCTCTTTAATAAGTGGTGCTGGAAGTACTGGGTTTCAATTTGCCAAAGGTTAAAAGTAGGCTTATATCTCTCACCATGCACTAAACTAAAATCAAAATGGATTAAAGATCTAAATATTAAAACAGAAGCACCAAACTGGCTGGAAGAGGGGTTAGATAAAACTCTTGAAGACATTGGTGTAAGAAAAGATTTATGAACAAAGCTTCAGTGGCCCATGAATTAGCACAATCAACAAGTGGGATGTGTTTTGATTAAAAAGCTTCTGCACAGCAAGAGAAATAACCAACAATATTAAGAGACAACCCACAATGTGGGAAAAAATTTTTATTAGCTGTTTCTCAGACAAAGGTCTACTACTGCGAATATATAAAGAATCCCCAAATTTAAAGACCCAATCCAAAAATGGGTATCAGAAATGTACAGACATTTCTCAGACAAAGAAATAGAAATAGCAAGTAAATATATGAAAAAACATTCAACATCACTGGTCATTTGAGAGAAACAGATGAAAACAACACTGAGATCCCACCTTATCACAGAAACAATGGCTGCTATCATGAAATCAACCAATAACAAATTCTGGTGGGGCTGTGGGGAAAAAGGAACCCTGCTCCACTGCTGGTGGGAGTGTAGACTGGTGTAACCACTGTGGAAATCATTATGGTGCTACCTCAAACAACTAGGATTGGAAGCCCCATTTGATCCAGTTATTCCCCTGCTGGGTATCTTCCCTACAGAATTCAAAGGATCATACCACAGTGCTATATGTGCACCTGTGTTCATAGAAGCACAATTTGTTTTAGCTAAAACTGCAGCAGCCCAATTGCCCATCAATGGGAGATTGAATAAAGAAGAAATGGTTTTTCTATAAAATGGAGTACTACTCTGCCATAAAGAATGAGAAACTAAGTCATTTATAGCTATATGGATACACATTGAGGTGATACTCTTAAGTGAAATAAATCAGACATATGTAAATACCAGTAGTTTCTCTAGTGTGAGAAGCTGAAAGAGTAAATAAGGACTAAAAGACACATTAGGTAACGTAAAATAGAAAAGGTGAAAAGCATAAGGGGAAATGGAAGGGGCAGGAGAAAAGAAAGAAAGGAATGGAATTAATATGAGAAAATGAAAAAATGGAAACAAAGTCTTTGTAGATAAGGAGAGTTAGAGGAGATTAAGGGAGGGCAGGGGAATAGGGAAAAAATAACAACCAACATGGATTATGTTAAAGCTGCAAATATCCAGTGATGAATATTACTATATTTTATACCTTAAATGTACCAATAAAATTAATTTAAAAAACTGTTGAGCTTGAGGGAGATGATGGGTGTAGGGGAGGTATTTGTAGGCAGAGAAGTAATGGGGTAAGGGCCTCATTAGATTTTTCTGGCTAAACCTGACTAGAAAGAGTTAAAATGATACTAGAGAAATTCCTTTGGGAAGCAGTTCAAGGATGGGGCAGAGAAAGAGAAAACTCAGATTAAAAGTCATAAGATAGCACAGGTGGCATTAGGGACTTACCAGGGAGAGGGAGCACAGTCAGAGCACAGAGGGAGCCAAGTAAATAAACAATAAGCCACCCCCACCTCCAGTAGAACTCAGGGAAAGCAACACGGGGAAAGAGAGGCACTGACTAACTTGGGGAGTGCTCTTATTCAGTATGCGAATAAACATATGTATGTATTCACTATATTCATCATGTAATTACACAGTACAATAGATATCCACACACCACTGGTTGCTAACCTGCTACCCACCTCAAAGATATGGCCTTGCAAAGTAGGTCAATGACAAGCAAACAGAAAGAAGCCACACATAGACCTCCAGAAGAGATAATGGTAAGCAGAGGTACCTGGAAGTCAATTAGGTTATGTCAGGTTCCAGGTAGGAGGAAGTGTCCAAGACCTCCAATAAAATCAGCGGGGAAAAAAGGGCCCGGCAGTATTGCATCTTCCAGGATCCCCCTCCCCTCCCTGATGCTTATCTATATTCTCCTTTATCTTCCTTTCCAATATGGTATTCCTTTCCTTAAACTTTGTATCTTTAATGCTTTACTGATAAGGAGTTTATGAATCCCGGTGAGCAGCAGTACTCCCCCAGATGCAACATGGGGACTTCTTAGATTAGAATCCAGTTAGCCAAATAGCAGGTAGCCTAGGCCTCCCTTCCTCCAAAGACTCATAGGGGTTGTCCAATGTCAGAGCAATCCCGTGGCTAACTAAACCCCAAATCTGCCAAGTCTGATGCTTTCAGTCATAACTGAGTTACACTACAGCCAGTTGATGTCAAACCATTTTGAGTGAAAACAGAGCAGCATAGAATTGAATAAATATTTATAAATATATATTTATTTATTGAATATATATATATGTATATATATACGTATATATATATATATTTTTTGCAGTTCTGAGAGTCAAACCCAGGGCCTTGTGCATGCAATCAAACACTATCACTGAGCTGCATCCCCAGCCCCAACATCCCTGGATTAAAAAAGAGGACATGACCAGTTTCCAATGTTGGGCAGATGCAGGAAGTAGGGACTGAGAAAGATGTTCCTAGTGAAAAAATAATATTAGAAAAAAGAGAAATCCAAGTTTTGTTTTTACAATAGTTTCCTTTTTAAAATTAAAAATAAATACTTAAAATTAAAAATGTGTTAGTCTCATTTCCTTAAGAGTTATCACATTATTTTCAATTCAGAAATATATAGTATAATCATGTTTTTTTTTGTGTGTGTGTGATTCTGCTTCTGGATTGTTTTAGACTTTTAATAATGACTAATATAAACTCTAGTAGTGCAAAGCTTTAATTTAAGAGTAGAAAGCTAAGAATGGATTCGAAGCATATTAGAATACTTTATAATTGATACAATTTCCTTAGATACTTTGCTGCTAAATGGAGAGAGGAAAAGATGTGTGTTCAAAATCTGTAGCAACTTCAATTACTGGAGGAATTCTATTCTTTTTACTCCTGGATCTTTAATAAGCAGATATTGCCTCGATAATGAGAATAAAATAAAAATGAAATTGCTTAGAGGTGAAATGTTCAAATTGTATATTTTAGTTGAAAACATATCAGCAACAGATTTTTATTTTATTTTTATTTTGATAGAAAAGTGATACACCAGCCATCTCATATAATGTGAATGAAAGATAAACATCACCAATCTCTGCTTTAATGTCACCTTAGTAAATTACAGAATTTGAAGAACATTTACACTTCATTATTAACAAAATGTTTTAGAAAACCTGGTATAAAAGCATTTTTAAATTTCTTCCATGTAGTTTGGGGTCTTGTGAAATAATCCTTTCCATACTAATGTCCGAAGTGTTTTCCTTAGTTTTTCTCCTACTAGTTGCTGGTTTAGTTCTTACATTTAGGTCTTTAATCCATTTTTAATTGATTTTTATAAGTGGTGAGATATAGGCTCTAGCTTCATTTTTCGGATTATAGATATCTGAGACTGTTAAGCTTGATTATCATCTTGACCATCAACTTGATTGGCTAAGAGATGAGTAAAGCATATTTTGGGTGTGTGTGAGTAGGTCATGTAGGGGTGACATTTAGGATGGTAGCTGGCTTTTTTCTCTCTGACCTTTTCCCTTGCTCTATGCTTTCTGGATGCTTGGAGCTGAGTACTGTTCCTCTGCGGTACTCCTGTCATGATGTTTCTGTCAGCTGACCACTCACTGAAACAAAATGAACCCCCTATATGTTATGGGTGCTGGGTATTTTGTTCCAGTAATGGAAAATTGACTAATATAATATCTATTTTGACTATTTTAGGTCCTTTGTATTTCTTTTTTTATCAGCTTTAATTGAGTTTATTGGTACATTTTAGGGATACAATACAGTTACATTCATTGTTGGGATCTTGTACCTCTGCATGACAAGTCTTGGTTCTCATTTTTTCCCCTTGTCCCTGCCTTCCCTTCACCCCTTCCTCCTCCCCCATCTACAACCACTTTATTTTCATCTTTTCATTATCTCACATTTTTTTCTTTTCCCTTTTTACCTTTCCCCTACCCATCCTACCTTCCCTACACCTTTAGCTCCTTTCTTCCCGTTTCTCAATGTCAGTAATCGTATTAGGATCTTCTGTATTATTGCAGATTATTCACACCAGAGAAAATATTCAGTATTTACACATGTGTGCCTTATTTATTTCACTTAGAAGTATATCTTCAATATGTATCCATTTTCCTATGAATGAATCTATTTTCTCATTCTTTATGGCTGAGTAATATTCCATTTTATAGAAAAACCACATCTTTATCCAGTTTCCAAAGGATGGGCAAATAGGTTGTTTCCAAGTTTTAGCCATTACAAACTGTGCCGCTATAAAAACAGGTGTGCATACTTCTCTGTGATATGATTCTTTTAGTTCTTTTGGAAATATACCCAGCAGAGGGATGGCTGGGTCAAATGGAACCTCCAGTCCAAGCTCTTTGAGGTGTCTCCACATTGATTTCCATAGTGGTTGCACCAGTCTGCACTCCCACCAACAATGGAGAAGGGTTCCTTTCTCCCCAAAACTCTGCCAACATTTGTTATGTGTGATTTCGTGATAGCAGCCATTCTTTGTGGGGTTAGGTGGAATCTCAGTGTTGTCTTCATCTGCATCTCTCGAATGATCAGTGATGTGGAACATTCTTTCATATATTTACTTGCTGCTTTTACTTCTTTTTCTGAGAAATGTCTGTTCATTTCAGATGCCCATTTTTGAATCAGGTCTTTATATTTGGGGGTGCTGATTGTTTTGAGTTGTTTATATATTCTTGATAATAGTCCTTTGTCTGAGGAACAGCTGGTAAAAATTTTTTCCCACATTGTAGGTCGTCTCTTAGTTCTGCTGATGGTTTCTTTTGAAATACAGAAGCTTTTTAGTAAGATGAGATCCCAATTGTTGATTCTATCTGCTAGTTCCCATGCTACTGAGGATTTGTTCATAAAGTCTTTTCCTATGCCAATGTCTTCCAGAGTTCTGCCTAACTTACTTTCCAGCAAGTTCAGTGTTTTTGTTTTAATATTTAGATCTTTCATTCACTTGGATTGTAATTTAGTGCATGGTGAAAGATAATGGTCCAGTTTTAATCTGTGGCAGGTTGAAGTCCAGTTTTTCCAACACCATTTATTAAAGAGGCTATCTTTCCTCCACTGAGGATGGTCAGCTCCTTTGTCAAAGATGAGGTAGCTGAGTATATCTGGGTTTGTTTTTGTGTCTTCCATTCTGTTCCAGCCTAACCCTCAGGCCTGTTTCTTTGCCAGTACCATGTTGTTTTTATCACAGTGGCTTTGGGTATAGTTTCAAATTGCAAATTGTTATACCCTTTGCCATGTGTCTGTTGCCTAGGATGGCTTTTGCTATTCTAGGTCTCTTACGGTTCCAGATGAATTTTGGATTCTTTTTTCTACTTCTGTGAAATATAGTGTTGGAATTTCAATTGGCATTGCATTGAATCTGTATAGCAGTTTTGGTAGTATGGCCATTTTCGCTATGTTGATTCTTCCTACCCAGGAGCAGGGGATATCTTTCCATTTTTTAAATATCCTCTTCGATTTCTTTTTTCAGAGTGCTGTAGTTTTCAGTGTAGAGATCTTTTGCTTCTTTTGTTAGATTGATTCCTAGATACTTCCTTTTTTTTGGATGGTATTGTAAAAGGAATTTTTCCCTTATTTCTCTCTCAGTGAGTCTGTTATTTGTGTATAAGAAGGCTATTGATTTTTGGGTATTCACCTTGTATCCAGCTACTCTATGAATCTGTCAATTAAGTCTAGAAGTCTTTTGGTGGAGTTTTTTGGGTCTTCAATGTAGAGTATCATATCATCAGCCAATGATGACAGTTTAACTTTTTCCTTTCTATCTTTATTGCTTTAATTTCTCTCTCTTGTCTAATTGCTGTGGCTAAAGTTTCCAGAATTATATCGAAGAGGAGTGGTGATAATGGGCATCCTTGTTTTGTTGCTGATTTTAACATGAAGGTTTTCAGTTTTTGTCTATTTAATATGATGTTGGCTGCTGGTTTTTCATAGATAGCCTTTATGAAGTTGAGGAATAGACCATCTATTCCAATTTTTTCAGGGTTTTTATCATGAATGGGTGTTAAATTTTATCAAATGCTTTTTCTGGATCTATTGAGAGGATCATATGTTTTTTGTGCTTGACTTTGTTCATATAATGTATTACATTTATTGACTTTCATATGTTGAACCACCATTGCATCTCTGGAATTGATCCGACTTGGTCAGGATGTATGATCTTCTTGATAATGTTCTGTATTCTGTTTGCTCGTATCTTATTAAGGATTTTTGCATCTATATTCATTAAGGAGATTGGACTGTGGTTCTCTTTTTTAGTTGCATCTTTCCCTGGTTTGGGAATCAAAGTGATACTTGTTTCCAGGAATGAATGTGTAAGTATAGCTTCCCTTTCAATTTCATTGAAAAGTTTGAAGAGTAATGGCAATAGTTGTCTAAATGTCTTGTAAAATTCATCAGTGAATCTGTCAGGGCCTGGGCTTTTCTTTGTTGGTAAATTTTTAATTATATTTTCAATTTCACTGACTATAATTGGGGTGTTTAAAGTGTTTTTATCTTCTTTGTTCAACTTTGGTAATTCATAAGTATCTAAAAATCTTACCATTTCTTCTGTGTTTTCCATTTTATTGGATTATAGGTTCGCAAAGTAGGTATTCATGATCTTCTGGATTTCTTTTGGATCTGTTGTGACTTTGCCTTTTTCTTTCCTGATTGCATGGATCTGAGCCTTTTCTTTCCTTTTTTTGATAAGATTAGCTAAGGTTTTGTCGATTTTATTTATTCTTTCAAAAATCCAGCTCTTTGTTTCATTTATTTTTTGTATCATTTTCTTAGTTTCTGTCACATTGATTTCTGCTCGGATCTTTATAATTTCCTCTCTTGTTCGAGCTTTGGGTTTTTCTTGCTCTTGTTTTTCTAGGAGCCTAAGTTTCAACATTAGGTTGTTTATTTGAGCCTGCTCTGTTTTCCTAGTGTGGCCATTCAATGTTATGAATTTTCCCCATAGAACTGCTTTCATTGTGTCCCATAGATTCCTGTATGTTGTACTGGCATTTTCATTTATTTCTAAAAACTGTCTAATTTCTTCTTTAATTTCCTCTGTAATCCATTGATTGCTTAGGAGAGTGCTGTTCAGTTTCCACGTGCTTGTGAAGTTCCTACAGTTTCTTGTGCTATTGATCTCCAGTCTGATTGCACTATGATCTGATAGTATACAGGGGATGACTTCAGTTCTTTTGCATTTATTCAGACCTGTTCTGTGAGCCAACATGTGGTCTATCTTGGAAAATGATCCGTGTGCAGCCAAAATGAATGTATATTCTGATTTTGTGGGGTGGAGTACTCTGTAAACATCTATTAAGTTCATGTGTTCCAAAGCTTGGTTCAGTTCTATTATTTCATTGTGGATTTTCTGCCTAGATGATCTGTCAGTTTGTGATAGTGGGGTATTTAAATCACCCACTAAAATTGTATTAGTGCTTATTTGGTTTTTCATGTTACTTAATATTTGTTTTATATAGTTGGGGGCATTTATATTTGGTGCATATATGTTTATGATTGTCAACTCTTCCTCTTGAATTGTTCCCTTTACAAGGATGTAGTGGCCTTCTTTGTCTCTCTTAATGAGTTTTGGTTTGAAATTTACTTTATCTGAGAATAAGATTGCTACCCCTGCTTTTTTCTGGGCTCCTGACGCATGGAGAATTGTTTTCCATCCTTTCACTTTCAGTCTATGGGCTTCCTTTTGCACTAGGTATGTTTCCTGTATACAGCATATTGTTGGATTTTGCTTCTTAATCCATTCTGCCAATCTATTCCTCTTGAATGGTGAATTGAGGACATTAACATTGATGGTTATAACTGATATATTCTGACTTATTATTGTCATGTTCTTGTCCTTTTGTTGACTCTTTTTATTTTTTCTCCAATCTCCTTTTAGTTTCTTGCCTTGCCTATTTCATTTGATCTGTTGGGCCTCATGGTATTGTGACTTTCATTGTCCTTTTCTAGGATATTGTTTAGAATTCCGTGCAGTGCTGGTTTGGTGTTCATGAAATTTCTCAGGTGCTCTTTGTTGTGGAAGTATCTTATTTCCCCATCTATTTTGAAAGAGAGCTTTGCAGGATACATCAGTCTAGGTTGGAAGTTATTTTCTTTTAGGACTTGGAATACCTGACTTCAGGCTCTCCCTGACCCAAGGCCTTGTATTGAAAAGTCTGCTGTTATTCTAATGGGCTTTCCTTTGCATGTGATTTGTTTCTTTTCTCTTACTGCTTGTAGTATTTTGTTTTTCTGTTGAATTTCTGGGATCTTGATTATTATATGTCTAGGTGTAGATATTTTTTTGGCTAGTTGGAGTTCTATATGCCTCATTTGTCTGTATGTCTAATTCTTCCCTTCTGTTTGGGAAGTTTTCTGTCATTAATTCTGTGAAGAGTTTTTTTAAGTCATTTGTATTTTCTCCTGCTATTTCATGAATTCCTATCAGTCTTAATTTATTTTTCTTTGCATCGTCTAGCAGTTGTTGGATTGATTTCTCATGATCCCTTACTGTTTTTGAGAGACCTTTTTTTTAACAGTCTGTGACTGCAATCCTATCTTCTATATCTGAAATTCTATCTTCGCAATATTCTGTTGTGTACACTTTCAATAGAGTTTTTAATCTCCTGGATATCTGTTTGAATCTGTTTTTTGGATTCCATTTATTTCCTTTGTTGGGCATTCATTGTTTCCATTTCTTTCTTATGCTGAGTCTTCATGGCTTCTATCATAGTCTTGAGCTCATCTATTTTTTTGTCAGTTTCTGCTCTAGAGTCTCGAATCATGACTTCCATTTTGCTCATCATCTCTCTGCTTAACTGGGAAATTATTTCTGATTTGAATTTTTCTAGAGGCTGATTGATCTGTTTTGTTACCTCCTGTGCTATGGGTCCACGGTGTCCTGCTGGTTCACTATCAGACTTTTCGTCCTCATTTGTCCTATTGTTTACCATTGGTGAACTGGAAATCTGTCTTTGTGTCTTGTTTAAGTGTTTTCTCATTTTTAGTTTTGTTGTTGAGTTGTCCTTGGTTTAATTTCTGGGTATGACTTAAATCTTCCTGATATAGTTGCATTTTAGCTTTTGAGTTTCTAATGACTCATAGACATCCTCATTTTCATAATATCAGAGAAAACAACTCTTTAAATCAATCACAATCCTTTATCCCAATTGATACAATCAGCAGCAATAGGATCAAGCACAGCTTGCAAACTGACCACTTGTGGTAGTCATTAATCTATCACCTTTAAACCATGTGAATTAAATTAATATCAAAGGCAGCCCAAAATATGTTTGCAGTGAATACGCTTTTCAATATAGCATTTTACCATTTAGGATGGGGGATTAGACTGAGTTAGGACGAGAGGAGTAGATAAGTGAAAGAACTGGAGCAGGTTTGAAGTGAAACCAGAGGTTGTAGAATGACCTTACTATTTTTATGAAGCTATTAACTTCAGAGGGGATAGACAGAGTGCAGGAATAAGGACAAGAATATATCTCCTTGACAGCAACAGGCACTTGGCTTCCTTTGAAGCTACAGAGCCATGAGTGAGGTAAAATGACTGGAGAAAGGAACATAAAGAAAAAAACAAAAAACAAACAAACAAACAAAACAAAACAAAAAACAAAACAAAACACCCCCCAAAAGTAAAAATAATAAAAGAAGAAGTCTGAGTTAGGGCAGGAGCGGGAATAAAAAGGGAGATGAGGGATAATGTGGTGGAGCAAGAGACTGAGTTGGAAAGAGAGGACAGAAAAAAGAAAGAAATTTTAGGGTAGAATGCGGAAAAGAAAAAAAAAAGAATTTGAAGGACCTCTTATTATACCACATGCACAGCCATATGCAGAACCAAATCCCCTGATCTCAGCTAGCCAATGGCAGCTCCTCACTACTGAGACTGACCTCAGTCCACAAGGCCTAAATTGAGTTTCCCAACCCATAGGGTTGAACTCTGCTCAGTTTTATTACAGGTTTCCCCTGCCCTTTCTTTACAGATATTCAAAGTTGGGAGCTCAGAAACATACCCTTCATGAGCACCTATGCCTCTGCAGAGTGGGTCCAAGGACTGGCCCAAGAAGGAGGTTTGAGAATGGTGGAGGGAGCAGGTTGTGGGGGTGGCTACCTTCCCTATTGTATCTGGTGGCGTGCAGTCTGCGAGGTCATGCACCCACTGGGTGGGCCCAGGCAGGCAGCTGGAGAGACCTCCTGTGGGGTCCTTCAGTCCTTACTGGATCTGGTGACACACAGTCCCTTTGCATTTCTTAATGAGTTTTAGAATCAGTTCATACATTTTCCCAAAAATCTTCCTTTTTTGATTTGGCATTGACATTGCCAATTTTGATTGGCATTGTATTAACACTATAGATAAATTTGGGGAGAATTCATGTTTTAACAATATGAAGTTTTCTAACTCATGAACAAAACATACTTTATTAATTAGAAATTCTTGTATTACCAATGCATTTAACATTTTAAAAAATACAGGCTAATCATATCTTTTGTGAGTTTTATATTTAAACATTTTGCATATTTTTATGTTATTTCATTTTCAACACTTCGATGCTTACTGTTTCATTTTTGTGACACCCATTACAATGGAACATAATGAAATTTTTTCTCTTCAAATTTTTGTTCCTTGATTTTTTTCTAGGTGATACATATCAATTTTAAAAATTCATAAAATTTGCAAACTTCAGCATAAATAGGTTATTCAAAAATATTTATTTTTGAAATTTTAGTTACACTAAGTTGCCCAATCTGAGCTGATCCTCCTGCCTCAGATCTAAGAATACTTCGATTGCAGGTGTGCACCACCACACCCAGTTTTAATGTTATTTTAAGTGGTATTTCTTTTTTCTCCATTAAGTTTATTGGTACATTTCAGGTAAACATTGCAGTTATATTCATCATTGGGATCTTGTACCTTTACATGATGTATCTTGGTTCTTATTTTTTCCCCATTACCCTGACCTCCATTCAGCTACTTCACATTTCTCTATTTACAAAGATTTTGTTTCCATTTTTTCCTTTTAAAAATATTTTTCCTTTTCCCTTCTTTCCTTTCCCCTACCATTCCCACTTCTCCTTCTCCTTTAGACCTATCATTCCTATTTCACATTATCAATTATGCCATTTGAACATATGTATACTTTTAGTTTTTGACACCAGAGGAACTATTTGGTATTTACTCATGTGTGTCCTATTTATTTCACTTTTAAGGGTATAGCCTCAATGTGCATCCATATAAGTATAAATGTCTCTAGTTTCTTATTCTTTATGGCTGAGTAATGTTCCATTTTATAGAAAAACCACATATTCTTTATCCATTCTCCAGTTGATGGGAAATTGGGCTGTTTCCAAATTTTACCTGTTACATCCATATTTACAGCAACACAGTTTGTTATAAATGGTATTTTTAAAGAGATCTTTTCTGCTGACTTTGTTCAACATACAATTGGTGTTTTCTTTTGTGTGTCAAAGATTGAAACAAATATCTCATTTATACTAGACAATTATTATCGAGCTACTTGTGTACTCCTTGACTTTTTATATTTATCAGTTATCATAGTAATTTTCTAAATTTATATTGGTTTTAGAAATTCTTTACATTATTCTAATATTTTTTCTAAACAGAAGATCAAGATAATTTTTCTTCTTCCTTTCTAATTTGGATGTTTTTAAAATTTCTTTTCTTACCTAATTGTCATAGTTAGAAACTCTGGTACAGCTTTGACTGGAAGAGATGAGAGTGGATGTCCATACCTAGTTCCTAATCTTAGGTGGATAGCATTCAGTTCAGTCTGTCCCTAGTAAGAACAGTGTTAGCTGGAGATGTTCATGCATGGATGCTTTTTACTAGATTGAGAAAGATCCAGTCTATTATTTCTTTTATATAAGCTTTTAATAGAAAGATAAATTGGATTTTTCAAAATGATATTTTGCTTGAATTGAAGATAAACTTTGTCTTTTAAAATTTGTTAATATGATAAATTATATTGACTGATGTTCACAGTTAAACTAACCTTGTATTTCCTGAATCAACCCTACTTGTCATGATGTATTATTCTTTTTTGGGAAGTACTGAGGATTGAACTCAGGGCCTTGGGCTTGTGAGGCAGGTGGCAGAACCACTGAGCTAAATCGCTGGTCCTCGTATTATCCTTTTTTAATCAATAAAATTTTCTAAACTTGCATTTGAGTTTTTATGTTTTAATAAGGATATTGGTTAGATTCATTTTCCTGTTATAGCTTTAGTTTTTTTTTATCCCATGTATACATTTTTTTATTCATTAATTTGATTGGTACATTTTAGGTACACAATATGACGACTGCCGACATTCATCATTGGGAATTTGTACCTTTTTTTTCAGCTTTAATTGAGTTTATTGGTACATTTTAGGGATACAATACAGTTACATTCATTGTTGGGATCTTGTACCTCTACATGACAAGTCTTGATTCTCATTTTTCCCCCTATCCCTGCCCTCCCTTCACCCCCTCCTCCCCTCCCCATCTACAAACACTTTATTTTCATCTTTTTATGTGAATAATCTGCAATAATACATAAAATCCTAATAAGATTACTGACATTTAGAAATGGGAAGAAAGGAGCTAAAGGTGTAGGGAAGGTGGGATGGGTAGGGGAAGGGTAATAAGGGAAAAGAAAAAAAAGTATAGCTTTAGTTTTGATGTCAGGTAATTCTGGTATTATAGAATGATTTGGAAACTACCGCTTTTTAATTTTTTGGACACCATGTGCAGCATTGGTATTATTTATTTCTCAAATAGAAGAAATGAGCTATAAAGCAATTTGGACCTGGAGTTTTCTCATGGAAAATTAAATACAATTAAAGAATTTTAATTGATAACTTTTTATTTCTTCTTTAGTGGGATTTAGTAGTTTGCGTCTTTCAAGGAATTTGTCCACTTCATCTAAATAATTGAAGTTATTGCAATAAATGTGTTAAAATATTCCCATATTAATCCTTTAAATATTCACAGATTCTATAGCAATGTTATATTTCTCATTTCTGATATTAATAACCTGTGCACTTCTGTCTTTTTCCTTTAATTTTTTCTGCTCAATCTGACCAGTAATATGTCAGTTTTGTTGTATTCTCAAAGAACCATGTTTGGGTATCACTGTTTCCAGTTTCCAGATAATTGATTTCTGCCCTGATACTTTTTTCCTTTTTTTAATATTTTGCTGCTTAGTAAGCTGCTGTCATTGAAGTGCTTTAAACTACTCCTTCATTACTGCATTATGGGAATCTCACACGTTTGCTATATTGCTTATATTTCTAGGGATAGTATGTAACAAAGTACCATAAATTAAGGTACTTAAAGTACAGAAATTTATGTCTACACAGTTCTGCAGGCCAGACATTCAGAGGCAAGGTTTTGCAGGAGCCACAAGGGTAGCTCCTGGTGAGACTCTGGGCATAATCCTTACTTTCCCCACCTAGATTCTGGTGGCTGAAATAATTCTTGATGATCCTTGACTTTCATATTTCTGTTCCTGTGGCCAGTTGCTGTTTTCTCTGTGTAAGGCTCATCTCTGTTTTCTTGTAAAGATACCAATTGCAGTGGATTAAAGACTCATTCTGTCCATTATTACCTCATCTTAACTAATTATACCTGTAATGACTGTATTTTCAAATAAACTTACACTAAAATACTAGATGTTAGAATGACTGTAACACATTATCCTGTTGCCAGTTCAGACTGGGGAGGTTCACTTGAGATTCAGGCAGCTATAGACTGGGATAAACATCTCTATTCTCAGCTGCTGTCTTATTTACCCACCTACTTTGTCTGTCCAGCCTGTCTTGCAGCTCTAAACTACTGTAGGCACAATAGTGGCTGTCTGTCAGTACCAGACCTTATATGGGGTGAGTGGTTATATAAGTTATTTATCAGGACATTGGGAGGTGTATGGGTGTTAGAGTCCTGCTGATGCACTACTTCCCAGACATCCCCCTTCAGAGCCTGAATTATCATTGTCATCTCCAGTTTAGGCTTTTGTGTTCCTTTATACACATAATAATTGTCAATTTTCCATTCATTATATTCAAAATATACTCTAATTTATCATTTGATTTTTAGACTTTCATGCGTTATTTTGAAGTGTGGCTTTTAGTTTTCAAATTTTTCGATGATATGTTGGTAATGGATTCTCTGGTTTTTAATGACTAAAATCAACTCTTTTTTTTTCAGTTTTTGAAGATACCATCTATGGGTAATAGAATTCTACGTTGATAACCCCTTCTCTAAAATTTAAGCACAACTGTACTACTGTCTTTTTGCTTGCCTTGTTTCCAATAAGAAATAAACTGTTATCTTTGTGTCTTTTCACCCACACACTGTCCATAATGTTTTCTTTTTTCTTTGGCTTTTAAAAAAATCTTTTAATCATTGGTTTTAAAAAATTGTATTATGGGGGCTGGGGATTTAGCTCAGCGGTTCGGTGGCCTGCCTTGCAAGCGCAAGTACCCGAGTTCAATCCCTGGTACTAAGAAAAAAAAATTGTATTATGACATGTTTTTATGTATCTTTTTTAATGTTTCTTTTGCTTAAGGCTAATTATTGAGCTTACTGAACTGTGGATTAATAATTTTCATCAGTTTTATAAAGTTTGGGAGATTATTTATTCACCCTTTTTTATCCTCTCCATGAAAAACTTAAGTATACACATATTGTACTACTTGAAATTTTATTCACAGCACCTTGATGCTATGTTCCCTTTAAAATTTTTTCTTTATCTTTGTATACTGATTTTGTATAGATTATACCTTCAAGTTCACTATTATTCTCCTCTGCAGTATCTAATTGCCATTTATCTCATCAAAAGAATTTTTCATCTTGGATAATGTATTTTAATTAACTAATTAATTATTTTTGAGACAGGGCCTCGTTATATTGCCCAGACAGGTCTAGAATTCCTGGCTTCAAATAGTGCCCCTATCTAAAGCCTACAAAAGAGTTGAGAATACAGACTCATGCCACTATGCTTCACTGTACTTTGTATATTTATTTGAATTAAAAATATCTTTTACATCTCTTCTTAACTTTGTGCACATATGGAATATAACTATAACTCTTTCTCAGTGCACTTGTCTTGTAATTCCAATATCTATATCAGGTCTGAGTCAGTGTCTAATTGACTGGTCTATGGCCACACGACGAGTCACATTTTCCTTCTTTTTGCCTGCCTAGTAATTTTTGACTGTTTGCTGTACATTATGGGTTTTCCTTTTTTGAGTGTGCATTTTTTGTTTCCTATAAATAGTCTTGACCTTTTCCTGGCATTGAGTTAAATCTCTTGGAAGCAGTTTGATCCTTTGAGTCTTTGCTTTTAAGATTTGTTGCATGAGATTGGAGGAGTACTCATTCTAGAGAACAGATCCTTCTGTGTACTTTACCTGATTGCAGTGAGTACTGAGATTTTCCAGTGGCAATGTTCCTTCTTTATTTCCTGTGTAAGGACTGGATACTGTTAACACTACCCTTTTTGGGAATAACATCATCCTTCTTTACATGGATTAATTTCCTCATTTGCAGCACTGATAAATATGGCATACCTTCTGCTACTCTCTTTCTTCTGACGTTCTTTGTTTTTCCCATTAAGTTTATTGGTACACTTAAAGCAAAGAAAAAAGTTACATTTATCATTGGGATGTTGTACAAATGTTCTGGTTCTTCTTTTTTTCTCCATACCCCTGGCCTCCTTTCACATCCTTCACCCTTTCCTATTTACAAAGGCTTTTTTCTCTTTTTCACATTTTTTGTTTCCCTTATTTCCTTTCCCCTACCCTTCCCTCTTCCCCTTTAGCCATTTACTTCCTATTTCACACTCCCAATTATGCCATTTGAACCTTATTTACACTTTTAGTTTTGCACACCAAAGAAACTATTCGGTATTTATTCAACTGTGTCCTATTTATTTCACTTAAGAGTATAGCCTCCATATACATCCATTTAGCTATAAGTGTCTCCAGTTTCTCACTCTTTATGGCTGAGTAGTATTCCATTTTATAGAAAAACCACATCTTTATCCATTCTCCAGTTGTTGGGGATTTGGGTTGTTTCCCAGTTTTAGCTATTATGAACTGTGCCACTATAAACATGGGTGAACATATATCAGTGTGGTATGATTCTTTTAATTCTTTTGGAAAGACACCCAGCAGAGATAGCTGGGTCAAATGGAACCTCTAATCCTAGTTCTTTGGTGTATCTCCATATTGATTTCCATAGTGGTTGCAACATTCTGCACTCCCACCAGCAATGGAGAAGGATTCCTTATTCCCCAAAGCTCTGTTAGCATTTGTTATTGGTTGATTTCTTGATAGCAGACATTCTTTCTGGGGTAAAGTGGAATCTCAGTGTTGTTTTCATCTGCATTTCTTGAATAACTAGTGATGTTAAACATTTTTTCATATATTCTTTTGGTGCTTTTCTTTCTTTGTCTGAGAAAAGTCTGTTCAGATGCCCTATTTTTGAATCAGGTCTTTGTATTTGAGGGGGCTGATTTTTTTGAGTGCTTTATATATTCTAGATAGTAGTCCTTTGTCTGAGGAGTAGGTGGTAAAATTTTCCCCCTACATTGTAGGTTGTCTCTTAGCTCTGTTGTGATTTCTCTTGCCCTGCAAATTTTTTTTAAAATACAATGAGATCTTTATTGTTTATTCTTTGTGGAAGTTCTTGTGCTGTTGAGATTTTGTTCATGTAATCTTCTCTAAGGCCAGTGTCTTTGGGAATTCTACCTAATTTACTTTCCAGTAATTTTAGTGTTTCTGTTTTGATATTTAGATCTTTAATCCACTTAGATTTTAGTTTAGTGAATGGTGAAAGATAGGGATCTAGTTTTAATCTTTGGCAAGTTAAAATCCAGTTTTACCAATACCATTTATTAAAGAGATAATCTTTCCTCCAGTACGGATGGTTGGCTCCTTTGTTAAAGGTGAGGTAGATGAGCATGTCTGTTGTTTCAGCATCTTCTAATTTATTACATTGATCCTCAGATCTGTTTCTTTGCAAATACCATGCTGTTTTTATCACAGTGGCTTTGTAGTATAGTTTCAAATTAGGCATTGTTATACCCCCTTGCCATGTTTCTGTTGCCTAGAATTATTTTTGTTATCCTAGGTCTCTTCTGATTCCAAATGAATTTTTGGAATGTTTTCTCAAGTTCTGTAAAATATACTGTTGGGATTTCAATTGGGATGGCACTGCATCAGTATAGTTGTGGAAGTATGGTCATTTTCACTATATTGATTCTTCTTCCCCAGGATCAAGGGATGTCTTTATATGTTCTTATATCTGCTTCTCTTTTTTTTTCTGAGTGCTGGAATTTTCAGTGTAGAAGTCTTTTGTCTCCTTTGTTAGATTGATTCCTAGATATTTCATTTTTTTGGATGCTATTGTGAAAGGGATTATTTCCTTAATTTCTCTCTCAGTGAGTCTGTTATTTGTGTACAAGAGGGCTATTGATTTTAGAGTGTTGACTTTGTATTCAGCTACTCTAATGAATCTGTCAGTTAAGTCTAGAAGACTTTTGGCAGAGTTTTTTGTGTATTCTATGTAGAGTATCATATCATCAGCAGCAAATAGTGACAGTTTAACTTCTTCTTTTCCTATCTGTATTCCTTTTATTTCTTTCTCTTGTGTAATTGTTGTGGCTGATGTTTCTAGAACTATATTGAAAAAGAGTGGTGATAGTGAACATGTTTGTCTTGCTCTTCATTTTAGTGTGAAGATTTTCAATATTTGACAATTAGAATGATATTGGCTGTTGGTTTTTCATAGATAGCCTTTATCAGGTTGAGATAAAGACCATCTATTCCTATTTTCTGTAGGGATTTTATCATGAATGTCTGTTTAATTTTGTTGAATGCTTTTTCTGCATGCATTGAGATTATCATATTGTTTTTGTCCTTGACTCTGTTAATGTAGTGTATTATATTTATTGATTTATGGATGTTGAACCACTCTTGCATCCCTGGGGCAAACCTGATTTTGTCAGGGTGTATGATCTTCTTGATGATCATCTGTATTCTGTTTGCCAGTATCTTATTGAGGATTTTTGCACCTATGTTCATTAGAGAGAATGGCCTGTAGTTCTCATTTTTGGTTGTGTCTTTCCCTGGTTTTGGAATCAAAGTAATACTTGCTTGCAGGAATGAATTTGGAAGTATTGCTTTCCTTTCAATTTCATTGAAGAGTTTAAAGAATAGTGGCAATAGTTTTTTTCTAAATGTTTTGTATAATTCATCAGTAAAGCCATCAGGACCTGGGTTTTTCTTTGCTGGTAATGTTTTAAATACATTTTTCAATTTAACTGAATGTAACTGTGGTGTTTAGAATTTTTATATCTTCTTCGTTTAACTTTGGAAGTTCATATGTATCTAGGAATTTGTCCATTTCTTTTGTATTTTCCATTTTATTAGAGTACAGGCTTTCAAAGTAGGTATTGATGATACTCTGGATTTGTGCTGGATTGGTTGTGAATTCACCTTTTTCATTCCTAATTTTGTGCATTTGAGCCTTTTCTTTCCTTTTTTTTTATTTTATTTTTTTCAGCTTTAATTGAGTTTATTGGTACATTTTAGGGATACAGTACAGTTACATTCATTGTTGGGATCTTGTACCTCTACATGACAAGTCTTGATTCTCATTTTTTCCCCTTACCTCTGCCCTCCCTTCAACCCCTCCTCCCCTCCCCATCTACAAACACTTTATTTTCATCTTTTCATTCTCTCACATTTTTTTCTTTTCCCTTTTTACTCTTCCCCTACCCATCCCACCTTCCCTACACCTTTAGCTCCTTTCTTCCCATTTCTAAATGTCAGTAATCTTATTAGAATCTTATGCATTGTTGCAGATTATTTATACCAGGGAAACTATTCAGTATTTACACATGTGTGACTTATTTATTTCACTTAGGAGTATATCTGGATGCAGGGTGAATACCCAAAAATCAATAGACTTCTTATACACAAATAACAGACACACGGAAAGAGAAATAAGGGAAAAAATTCCTTTTACAATATCATCCAAAAAAATGAAGTATCTAGGATCAATCTAACAAAAGAAACAAACTACACTGAAAACTACAGCACTCTGAAAAAAGAAATTGAAGAAGATATAAAAAAATGGAAAGATATCCCCTGCTCCTGGGTAGGAAGAATCAACATAGTGAAAATGGCCATACTACCAAAACTGCTATATACATTCAATGCAATGCCAATTGAAATTCCAACACTATATTTCACAGAACTAGAAAAAAAAAATCCAAAAATTCATTTGGAACCATAAGAGACCTAGAATAGCAAAAGCCAATTTAGGCAACACGCATGGCACCAGGTGTAACAATTCCCAATTTGAAACTATACTACAAAGACACTGTGATAAAAACGGCATGGTACTGGCAAAGAAATAGGCCTGAGGATCAGTGGAACAGACTGGAAGACACAAAAACAAACCCAGATGTACTCAGCTACCTCATCTTTGACAAAGGAGCTGACCATCCTCAGTGGAGGAAAGATAGCCCCTTTAATAAATGTTGTTGGAAAAACTGGTTGTCAGCCTGCCACATATTAAAATTAGACCCTTATCTTTCACCATGCACTAAATTAAAATCCAAATGGATTAAAGATCTAAATATTAAAACAGAAACATTAAACTTGCTGGAAGGTAAGTTAGGCAGAACTCTGGAAGACATTGGTATAGGAAAACACTTTATGAACAAATCCTTTTTTTTTTTTTAAATGAGGTTGGCTAAGGGTTTATCAGTTTTATTTATTCGTTTGAAAAACTAACTCTTGGATTCAATGAATTTTTTGTATAGTTTTCTTGTCTCTATTGCATAATTTCTTCTCTGAACTTTACAATTTCCTCCCTTGCAGGAGCTTTCAGTTTGTTTTGTTTTTCTTTTTCTAGAAGCTTAAAGTTAAGCATTAGGTTATTTGAGCTCTTTATGTTTTCCTACTATAGGTATTTACTGCTATGAATTTCACTCGTAGAACTGCTTTCCTGATGTCCCATAGATTCCTGTATGTTGTATTGGCATTATCCTTTAATTGTAGAAACTGTCTAATTTCTTCTTTAATTTCCTCTGTGACCCAATGGTTGTTCAGCACAATGTTTTTTAATTTCCATGTGTTTGTGAAGTTCTTGCAGTTTCTTAGGCTATTGATTGCAATATGGTCTGATAATATACAGGGAACAACTTCAATTCATTTGAATTTACTTAAGCATGTTCTATGAGGTAGCTTGTGGTCTATTTTGGAGAATGACCCATGTGCAGCTGAAAAGAATTTATATGCTGATATTGTGGGGTAGAACACTGTTGCCATCTATTAAGTCCATTTGTTCAAAAGCTTTGTTTAGTTCTATTATTTTGTTGTTGATTTTTTGTCTAGATGATCTGTCTTATTTGTGACAGTGGAGTATTTAGGTCCCCCAGTACAACTGTATTAGTGCTTATTTTGTTTTTCATATCTATTAAGAATTGTTTTCTATAATTGGGGGCATTAGTATTTGGTGTATATATATATATTTATGATTGTCATTTATTCCTCTTGTATTGTTCCATTTACAAGGATGTAGTGGCCTTCTTTGTCTCTGTTAATTAATTTTGGTTTGAAATCTAAGCTGACTGCAAATAAGATAGCTACTCCTGCTTTTTTCCAGGCTCCTGTAGCATGGAGAACCACTTTTCATCCTTTTTACTTTCAGTGTATGAGTTTCTTTATGGATTAAGTGGGTTTCTTGTGTACAGCATATTGTTGGATTTTGCTTCTTAATCCATTCTGCCAGCCTGTTTCTTTTGATTCATGAATTGAGGCCATTAACATTGATGGTTATAACTGTTATGTATTGGCATTTCATTATAAAGTTATTTTCCTTTTTGTTCTTTTAATTTTTTTCCCTCTCTCCCTTTAATTTCTTGCCTTTCCTGTATATTTGTTGGTTGGCTCCTCATGAAGTTGTGCCCTTCATTTTCTTTTTTCAGGGCATTGTTTACAAGTGTTTGGAGTGCCGGCTTTGTGTTCATGAAATTTCTCTAGTGTTCTTTGTCATGAAAATATCTTACTTCCCCATTAATTTTGAAAGATAGTTTTCCAGGATACATCAGTCTAGTTTGGAGGTTGTTCTGCTTTAGGATTGAAATACCTCACTCCAGGCTCTCCTTGACTTGAGGGGTTTTTGTTTGTTTGTTTGTTTTTGTTTTTGTTTTTTGTACCTGGAATTGAACTCGGGTCCTTGAGCTTGAAAGGCAGGTGGAAGAACCACTGAGCTAAATCCCTGGCCCAACTAGAGGGTTTGTGTTGAAAAGTCTGCTGTGATTCTGATGGGCTTTCTTTTGCATGTGATTTATTTCTTTTCTTCAAGTCCTTGTAGTGTTTTGTTCTTCTGTTGGGTTTCGGGGATCTGAATTACATGTCTATGTATAGATTTTTTTTTTATCATGGCTAGTTGGAGTACTATATGCCTCACTTATCTGTATATCAAATTCTTTCACTCTGGGAAGTTTTCTGTTATTAATTCTGTGAAAAGTCTTTTTTTTAATGTCATTGTACTTTCTTCTGGTACTTCATGGGTTCCTATTAGAATCTAAGAGTTGTTGAATAAATTTCTAATGATTCCTTAACAGTTTTTAACAGATTTCTCTTTTCATGGTCACTGACCACAATCCTATGTTCTATAGCAAGGGATAGATTTTCCCTTAGGGTCTAGAGCTACTGAGCTACTGTCAACAGATTGCACTTAATTCAGAGAAACTGATTTTAGACTTCTGGCTTCTCTAATGGTGAGAAAATACATTTCTGCTGTTTTACATCCTTATTTGTAAGGATTTTTTAACAACCACAGGAGTTAATATATCACTTCTTTTAACATTTATAGAGTATACACTTCCAGTTATGAGTGTATTGGTAGGGCATTTCCTCAGCAACCTAAAGTAATTTAGGGTATGTTGGGATTTCATGGTTACTCCTGGAGCTCTCCCTTAAACCTTTTTATTTTATCCCTATACTCTTTTATATCCTACTTATGAAGGTACCTTTTATTGCTAGTTTCTATGCCTTTCAAGTGTTGTGTAGTGTGAATCAGGCTTTCCCAGTGCTGAGGGGAAGAAATTACCATTAATTAACCTCTTTTTCTCTTGTAACATTCAAAGTATGACTGTTTCTTTCTTTCTTTTTTTTTTTTATCCTCCATGTCCTTACTGGATTAAATTTTAAGAAATGCCATGCTATGGTTTTAGTGGAGTTTCAGTAGATGTTGCAGTTGTGTATGTGTACTCAGTCTACCATTCTGAAGCAGAGCTAATGTCAGCAATATTACCACAGCATTATACTAAATACACCAAGGAGAATGAGATTTCTCCAAAATGTAGACTTGTGAAACTACAAATATCACTTTAGATCTTCGATTCTTTTTCAGTTGAAAATAAGAAAACATTATTGTTATTGAGATTAGAATTCTTTCTTGCAGTGGAAACCCAATTCTCAATCTTCTTTGGGTTAAAAGTGCATTCAAATGACTTTGAGGATTTTCTGTTTATTGCTATCCTGAAGGTAATTTAGTTTAGTTATGCAGCTCTATAATTCAGTCAAAAACTCAAAAATATGAAGAGAATATTGAGCTTAATAGTTTGTGGTTCTTTAATTGTAATTAATTAATTAATTGTACATTAATTGTAATACCTGGACTTATTCTTTTTGTTGCTTAAATCTTTATTCAATAAAGTTTGCACATTTTGTTCCATGATAGATAACAGTGAATACTACAAAATGATTTTCTGCCAGTGACCTTTCCAATGTGAATTTGAAATCCTCATTGCTTTGGGTATCAGTTTCCTTGGCATTTTTTTATTTTAAAAAACAAGGCTTATTCATTTTGCCAACCTGAAAAAAATGTTCTCATCATTATTTTATAGAATGATTTACCTTTTCTAGTACCAGTCTGATCAAGTTCATAAAGTTTTGGCATGCTTTGGAGGGAGGGCAGCTTAAGGGAGGAACCAGTAATGTATTTCATGTTTTCCATTTTAAACATCCCTTTTCTTGCCTCTGACCCAACTATGATTAAAATAGTTTGCTCTTAAGAGCTGGAGAGATTAGAAGAGTGAAAATTTTTCAGTGCTTAAAAGTTGCAGCAAGTTTAGTTAGGTTTTGATTGATTTTGTAGGAAAATGATAAATTTTACTTTGATGCAGGATTTTATTTGGAAACTTCCAGACATGGAGCAATGAATCTAAATAGATTTGCTTTTTATTTTTTTTTTCTTTTTCTTTTTGCAACTGTTTGGCTATTTTCACTAAAATTGTGTTGGCATAATTTTTACCCTTGTGAACATTTTTGCTAGTTTTTTCCAAGTACCAAAAAGATAAAACCCCTTCACATTCCTTTATAATGTACACTCACTGTGCAGGTGATATTTTTCTCAAATCCTGTAATTCAGAGGATTTAAAACTCTTTTGTTAAGATATTTTTAGGAAAAATAACTCCTATGTTCTTCATTACTATATTTATGGAGAAAGGAGATTTTCTTTCTTGCTTTAATTAAAAATATACAACTGGTCTTTCAAAATCACTGTAATGTAGTTTTATTAAAAAAATAAGGTATGGAAGAGATTTTATGTGTAATTCCTAAAATTATATGTACATAGAAAAAAATGCCATCTTTTCCTGAGCACTTGTTAAATGAAACTTTGTGAGAGTGAGTACAAGAACCAGAACAAACCAAGAAAATACATACACAGTTGAATTAGTTTTGAGAACTACCATGTATTTCCTGGCTCAGCTAGAGTGAAATGTCAAACAATAAACTGAAATAAATGAACACTGAAACCAAATAAGATTTGTAATGTGCTCATACAAGGATGAATTTCAAGTTTGGGAGAAGTAATTGTTCCTTTGGCTGACAAGTTGTTGTTCACTTTTTCTTTAATAACCAGAGCAAATATATTGACATACACCCCGAGATACATATACAGCTTTTCAAAGTGATACTAATAGTAATACTGTGAATTCTTGGCCACTTTCCAATCTAAGGAGAGGTTAGCCAAAGACTAAAGTTCTGCTGAGACCACTCAAAGGAACAGACTCCACCTCTTCTCTGAAACTATGCCACCATCATACAAATAGAGACAATTTAAGGAAGGGAGGATGAAGCAGAAGGCAGCTGAGGGAGAGGATGAAAAAAAAGAGACAATAGAAAATGCAACTTTTAATCAGAGGGAATGTCTTTCTTTCTTTCTTTCTTTTCTTACTTTCTTCCTGGTGAAAGATATAATCAATTACATCAATCACTCCTTGCACAGATTTTTATTTGCTGCTTTTAGCTACAAGTATACATTGCAATTGTCTGTAATACTCATAGTTGCATACTACACTAGGTATTATTGAATCTTTCTTAAATTTAAGCATATACAGTATGTGGAGAATGTCTTCTTAAGCAGTCTATTTCCAATATTAATTCTACTTTACTTTGTACTGTAATATTTTGTCTGGCAGGGTACTAAAAAATTATTCTATGACATCTTGAAGTTTTACAGAAAAATTTCACTCATTTTAATGTCTTGTGGTGTGTAAGTTTTTTGGATTAGATTCTAAGTCCCACTGAGATCTAGCTGTACTGAGATGCTTTAAAAGATTCCCACAAATGTTTATGAGAATTATCCAAGTGACTATATGCTTATCATCAAAACATTCTTTTAAAATTATTTTAATTGTACAAATTTATAGAGTACAATGCGATACTTTGATACAAATATACAGTGTATAGTAATTAAACAGGATACTTAACATTTCCATTTCCATAGATGTTTATTTCATAGTGCTTGATTAATGTGTAATAATTGTACTTCCTTAACTGTATTTCTCAAGGCAGTATTGATTCCCTTCCTTTGCAAGTTCTCAATCTTTTTTTTTTTTTTTAAGTTAAATGTGAGCACACTGATCAATGAAGTTGAGCAGTTCCGTGCGTGGAAACTCCAAGTCATTTTTTAAAACTAGCCATGAAGTGGAGAATGTGCAGTTTTGGTTCACAGCATCAGAAAATATTCTAGAAGATCAAGGCAGATGAACATGAAGAGAGAGAGAAAGATCAAAGGAAACAGTTCAATAAGAAATGAAGTGAAGCAAAGATGACTGGCATCTGAAAGGAAAGACTGACGAGAGGAAGGCACCAGTGTGAAGACACGGAAAGGAGAACTGGAGGACAGGATGCATTGGAAGGCACATGCTGGCTGAAAAAGGCCTGGGTGGAGGGTGCAAGTCAATGACCAGAGGAAAGAGTTGTATATAATGATGGTATTCTGCTCGTGGTTCTCTTGTTTTCTCTGTGTTCGTGCTCCCAGGCTTTTACACTGCCATGTGCACCGAATTGGTTTCTTCACTCCTGGCAAGCATTGCTCATTTCATATAAACATTCTCTTAGTGGTTTAAACATTTCTGGATACAATTATGTTTCTTAGAAGTAATTCTGTGCTTTTGAGTCAAGATGCTATGAAAAATGTTGCCCGTTTTAAAAGTCAGACATTATTTTCTATTAATGTGGAAGATCCTTACAATTCTCATGAAGAAATGATCATCAGTTACCTGAAGTCTTGGAAACCTCATGCCGATATATTTAAACAATTACTTACCATTCTACATAGACACACATTTGTATTTTTAGTTGCTAACATTCTGATACAAGTATTCAAATAAACTAGCCTTTAATAGTCTTCGGAAATTCATGTTCCAACATCCTGAACTTGTGAAAAAATTGAGAAAAGTTTTTTTTCTTTTCAAGCACAACATATCTGTAGGGTTTTCTATAAACAGCAAAACATTTAAGTCTCCATTTTCCAGTGGGGGGAAAAATCACTACTTTCAAGATCTATCCCTTTAAATTTTTCAACAACTACACAGTTAAGTTCAAAATTTTAATCCTCAATTCATTGACAATGCAAATTATTTGCCAGCATTTGGAAGTCAAACAGGGTGAGAGGGGAGAGCCTTTACATATTCCAGGTTTAATATCTAAGCACCAGATGGAAATAATTCTACAAAGAAAGAAAGAAATCTGTTAGGATATTTTGGAGATCTGTTCAGTTTAACGGCACGTCACTGGCTATGGAGGCCAATTTCTCAGAGGACTTATTTGAATTGCAGATTCTGAAGTAGAACACTAATTTAACTGTCAAAATGCTGAATTTTAGAGTGAATTAAATTTAATATTTCTTCAATTTAAGGAGTACCACTTTGCTTTTACCAATGACTCTTTTGTATACCCGAAAGAATGAGTTTTGAGGTAAATAAATATGAAGAAAAGGGTGCTTCTCCTATAAAACTGGAAGAAGAGGTAAAAGTTTCACTGTTGTCTACAACTATGACCATGTTAGGTGAATTGTAAAATTAGTTACATTCATTTTTGCTATGAACATCTTTTATCTTTATCAGTTTTTAGTATTTAATATTGAGGATCAGGGTACATTAACAATTAGTATAAGTGAATTAATTTATGGAATTTTGAATGGATAATTTGTACTCAAACTGAACAGAACCAAAAAGCAATAAAATCTGCTTTGCAAATAATGGATGGTTGATCTTTGACAATGAAAGATTAGGGAACTAGTGCGATACTAAGCAATGAGTCTCAGAAGGGCCTCTTTCATATTCATACCTGTGTTTTCTGGCAAAATATGTGTCAAAATTTGCAACTGTTTTACAGCAAAATTATGCATTACATGGTAAGTTATAGATTTTTGGATGAACTCCAACTCAGATACTTTCATAAGAACTTGACATAATAAACAAAACACATTTCCTTTCCAAACTGCCATTTAAAAGAAAAAACAAAATGCTACTACTTTAATGGAGAATCTGAATGTCAATTATCCTCATCTCATTGGTAGACTTTTATTTTTTGTGAAGGTTGAGAGAACTTGTTAGTATCTTATTGTCTTCTATACAGGACATGCTGAGAGATTAAAATAAATGAGACTGAAACTAATAGAAAATGAGAAGTGAGTTGCAGCTTATTCATATACCTTGAGTTGAGAGAACAGACGGAGTCTTTATGGTGAGCAAAGGATACCAAATATTCATCACTCAACTCTTTGACTTGGTCACATTCTTTCTGATATGTATTAGAGAAGAGAGACGGAAAGAAAGCAAAGGGAAATTCAAGGAAGATTAGAAGGAAAAAGAAGAACAGAAGGAAATGAGTAAGAAGGAATAATGGTAAGGAAACTCTACTCTTTTGAATCATCTATGAGATAGAGTTTTTGGTTTTTGGAGAAAGGACATTACTAAGTGAATTTACCTGTACATTGCACATCTGGTATTGTTAAAGTGAGGCAAACACTTTGTAGTTGTTCTGAAGAGATGGAACTAAAACTTCCAAAGGACAATGATGACAGTCTATGAATCAAGAAACATTCATTTAACCCACAACTCCAGGCAACTGTGTAAGTTAATCAAGTCTAGTTTTTCTTAGCACCACAGGTGTCTTTTCCATAGAATAAGATGATTGTTTTGGAGGATATGTATGTAAGGTCTCTTCAAGCTTTGAGAAAAACTGAAGTTTTTGTGCTTTATTCTAGAAACAGAAGCTCTTGTCCTTTGGTATACAAAGGGCACATATTTAATATCTGGCCAGTGCCTGTCATGATTTTCTCAAAGACCAGTGGGCTGGTTGGGGAATGGATTCAGAATGATTCAAGAATATTGCATTTATTGTTGTATCCACTTTATTTCTATTATTAAGATATTGCAATATACAATGACATAATTATACAACTCTCCATAACACAGCATTAGTAGCATCCCTGAGCTTGTTTTCCTGTAACTCGATAGGCCCACCTGGATGTGATGGGAAACAGTGATGCCTGAGTGAGTTGCTTACACCCACTCTACTTTGTAATCTCATTTTGGCTGCTGTCATCGAAGAAAACTCCGCATCACAAAGATAGAATGTTAGAAATAGAATCAGTCTTTTTAGTGTTTGGGGGCAAACTCGGTACATTCCCTGTTGATTGTAATGCAGAATCTGTGGAGATTTGAAGTTATCTCAAACATCGTTAAGGCAACTGCTATATGTGATATCAAGCTGTTGACCTCCTTCTAGCACAAAGTCAATTCACCTGACTTCTTTACAAGTAGGTTTGGTTACATTCCTTCCCAGTTTGGGGATCTTTTGCGGTTTGGAAGTTTGTAATGCTCAACCTCTTTTGAAAGCTTTGATAGATGATCATGCAGTGTCAGGGAGACAAAAGGCCCAGGCTCAGTTTCTTTCAAAATTTCTGGTAATGTTTAAAAGACGTCAAAAAGTTCAATGTTTACTCATCACATAGATTCAAATTTGGAAGCGATCTCTTTGACCCCAGTAGGGAAGCCAGAAAACCATCCAGTTGTAGCAGCCACTCTTATCCATGCATATACCAATGCAATACAACCAATTCACTTTTCTAGATATGTTATCCTTCAAAAACTTGACCAGTTCTGCACCTGTGGTGTAGTCCATGTTAATGAATCTATTGATACTGACAACAATTCTTACTTTTCTGCAATATATTTTTTCAGGTGAATGTACACTAGAATGTTTTATTCTAACCAACAATATGGCCCCAGAGGTTGGGGACCTCTGCCTTAATAGATACACAATTTGTAAATGCTTTTTGCATTTTTGAGGACTTGCTCACTTTCTTGATATTATATGATGAATCACAAAATATTTTCATAATGTATAATTCACCTTTTTTTTGTTGTTAGTACTCCAATCCAAGTTTATAGTTTTAGCTCTTACATCAATGTTGTGACACATTTTGAGTTAATGTTTATATATAAGGTGAAATAGAGGCTCAATTTCATTCTTAGGCATGTAGATAATCATTGGCTCAGTAACAATTATTTAAGAATAATTTCATTCTTATACATGTAGATAATAATTGGCTCATAACAATTTTTTAAGAATGACTACTGGGCCAGGCATGGTGGCGCATGCCTGTAATCCCAGCCCTTGGGAGGCTGAGGCAGGAGGATCGCTGTGAGTTCGAGACCAGCCTGGGCTACATAGTGAGTTCCAGGTCAGTCTCAACTACATAGTGAGACCCTGTCTCAACCCCCCCACCAAAAAAAAAGAATGACTACTTTTTACCTACTGAATTTGTTTGACAGTCTGTGAAAATCAAAGGACCACAAAAAGAATGGGATATTTCTGAACTTACAACTCTATTCCAGTGATCTTTTTGTGCATCATTATTTTAGTACCATACCGTATTTATTGCAGGAATTTTGTAGCAAGTTTTGAAATCTGAAATATGAGTTCTCCAAATTTGTATTTCTTGTTAGAGATTGTCTCAGCTTTTTAATTTTTTTGTGCGTCCATGTAAATCCTAAGATCATCTTGCTAATTTTGGTTAAAAAAGTCTATTGACACTTTAGTAAAGATTGTATTGAATCTATGAATCAGTTTGTGAAGTATTGCTCTATTAATAATACTAAGTCTTTTAATTTATGGATATGTGATGCTTTTTCATTTTTTTTTCCTTCAGTTTCATTTAATGATATTTTGTAGTGTACATGGTTTAGACTTTTGGTTAAATTTATTCCTAAGCATTTATTTTGGATTTTATTTTAAATAGAATTGCCTCCTGAATTTCTTTTTTGGTTATATGTTATGATTATGTAGAGGTACAATTAATTTTTTCTACATTGAACTCTTTTTTTTCCTCATTGAATTTATTGGTACATTTTATGTATACAGTACAGTTACATTCATTATTGGGATCTTGTACCTTTACATGACAGGTTTTGGTTCTCATTTTTTCCCTTTGTCCCTACCCTCCCTTCCCCCCCTCCTCCCCTCCCCATTTACAAACACTTTATTTCAATTTTTTCATTTTCTCCTATTTTTTTTTCTTTTCCCTTATTACCTTTCCCCCACCCTTCCCACTTTCCCTACACCTTTAGCCCTTTTCTTCCTATTTCACATTGTCAATTATCTCATTAGGATCTAATGTACTATTATAGTTTTTCACACCAGAGAAACTATTCAGTATTTACACATGTGTGACTTATTTATTTCACTTAGGAGTATATCCTCAATATGTATCCATTTTCCTATAAATGAATCTAATTTCTCATTCTTTATGGCTGAGGAGTATTCCATTTTATAGAAAAACCACATCTTCTTTATCCAGTTTCCAACTGATTCTACATTGAACTTTTATCTTGAAATCTTGATATACTTTTTTATTTTAATATGTTTTTTCTGAATTCCTTAAGATTCTCTAAATACAAGATCATGTCTTCTATGAATAGGGATAATTTCATTTTTCCTTTTTAATGTGAATGCCTTTTATTTCTTTTTCTTGCATGAATGTCACAGCTAGAACTACCAGTACAATGTCGAATAGAAGTGTAAGAGTGGATATCCTAACCTTGTTCCTGAGCTCAGAAGGAAAACATTTAGTCTTTCCCAATTAAACGAGATATTAGCTGTTTGTTGGAGATGGCTTTAGATGGATGGGAAACAGTCTTTTGTAGATTAACATTGTGTTATGTCAAAATTTTCTCTTTTATCTTTGAGATGATCATGTACTTTTAGGTCTTTATTGTTTTAATCAGTACATATTTCCATCTCTGAGGTAAATCTTATTTAGTCATGGTATACAAACATTTCTTAATATTGCTGGATTTAGCATTCTAGAGTGTACATTAATATTCAGGAGGGATTTGGTCTCTAGTTTACCTTTGTTATTTCTTTGGTTTAATATGGTAATACTCTTCAAATAGAATAAGTTGGGAACGACTCTCTTATCTTCTGTTTTGTGGAAGAAGTTTGTGAAAGATTAATGCTAATTCTTGTTTTAAAATGTAATGCAATTAACCAGTGTAAGCCACTGACTTTGGGCTTCTCTTTTTAACCTAAAGTGTTAATTTGGTCATTTTGCTTTTTACAGATAAAGTTTAACCAATGTTGTTGATCTTTTCAAATTAACAAATTTAATATTGTTAGTTTTCTAAGTGAAGCAAATCAATTTTATTTTCAGATTCCATTCATCAATATAAAATATTTCTGAAATAAATCATACAGAATGCAGCAATTTTATTATTGTGCATCTTCTCCTTTACATTGCTCCATAAAAATTCAAGCTTGAAAAGGTTTTTACTCTGATAACCTAACAAGAAGTATGCTTCAGTCACATCCAAAATGACAGTAATGTTCAAGTCTACCCATTACTTCATTCATATAATAGGGTTTGCTTGTGTTTAGAGTCAATTGGGCTATAATGTTATTTTCCATTATGCTGCTATGTCATCTCATTTTCACAGATTAATAGTGCAAGAGTAGGGTATTGGACAGCACTCATTGATGGACATAATGCCAGGGTCACCCTTTTCCCCACAGTTCCAAATCTCCTTGCTGGGAACAGGCATGCATGTGACAGGAGTATTGGTGGGATGAGAAGCTTGGGTTCCTCCACAATAGGTTTTGTTGATTTTTAAAATTTGTTTCCATGATATCTGTTTCACTTATATATGTTGTGAACTTTGTTATTTTCTTCCTTTTACTTGCTTAGGTTTTAATTTGATATTTTTCTAGTTTCTTAAAGTGGAAGACTGTGTTATTAACTTGAGAATTATTTTCAATGTGGGTATTGACAACATTTTTCTTCTAGGCACCACATTAACAGCGTTCATAAGTTTCAATTTTGTATTTGATTTCAAGTATTTTCCTATTTGCCTTATTTCCTTTTGATTCATTGCTTTCATTAGGAGGATATTGTTTAATTTCTATGCATTTATGAATTCTTCAGATTTTCTCCTTTTGTTGATTTCTAATTTAATTCTATCATGGTTGACATTTTGTGTAATTTCAATCATTTTAAATTTATTGAGGCTTGATTATAGCTTAATATATGATTGTTAATTCAGAGAACAACATGTACAACTATGTGTATTCTGCTATTGTTGGGCAATGTTATATAGATTTATGCTAGATTGTATTGTTTCATAGTGTTATTCAAGTCTTTATTTTCTTGCTGATATTTTGCCTAGTTGTTTTACAAATTATTCAAAGTGACGTATTGAAGTTATGTTTTGTTCACTTGCTCATTTCTCCATTCAATAGTGATATTTTCGTTTCATATATTTTGCAATTTTCTTTTAAAAGTGCATATATATTTATAGTTGTTATCTTCCTGGTGAATTGTCCCTTATCATGAATGCCCTTTTGACCTGTAGTTTAAGTTTTTCTTTTAAAGTGTCTCATATCTGATATTAATGAACTCACTCCAGCTCTCTTTGTTTATTATTTTCATGGCATAACTTTTTCCATTCTTTCTATTTGTCTTTGAATCTAAAATGTCTAACAGATAGCACACAATTGATTATTTTCTATTTTATTTATTTGACAACCACTGTCTTTTGATTATTTTATCTATTCACATTTTTTTTGGATGTCATTACTGATATTGGGCTTCCCTCTTCCATGTTGCTATGTGTTCATGTGTCATGCTTATTTGTCCCTTAATTCCTCTGCTATTACCTTTTAAAAATAATAGACATTTTCTAGTAATAATTTTAATTTTATTTTACTGTATTTTTGAGTTGTTTTATCAAGACTGAATTATATTAAATCAGAAAATGCTTATAAAATTTCATGGCCACTCAACTCCATTTATAACAAGGTAAAACAAGGAATGTACATAGCAACCTTTATTCTGTTTACCTTTAAACTCCATACGCTTTTTTTTTTCTGTCCTCACTTCATCCCCATTTAGAAAAACTAAAACCTTATAGAATATAAAAAATGTGACATTCATACTATACATTCACATTAGAAAAGAGAGCCTATCTTTCATTAAAGTGTGAACATTATTAGTTGCTCCCTGCCTTTGAGGATGTTATTTGTATTGATTTTGTTTCAGTTATTTTTCACTGTCATGAATTGTAAAAATGCAAAATATACCTCCCAACTGTATTTTTTAGCTGTGAAAAGCTGTTTTGAAACTCTTCTAATGCCCTTCCCTTTACATATTCAAAAGATAATCATATTTTAATGTTTATTTTTTTATTAGTACCTGCTGCAATTTGTAATTATTACATCCCTCATGGGGAATTGGTATGTGTATGTAACACATCTTAATTATTATTTTCATTCCTTTCCCTTCCTCTCTCTCTCCTTTTCATTTCAGTCCACTCCCCATTTCCAAAAGATCAATATACCTATGTTTTTAATCTTTCTGTAGTCAAAACTTGTAGAGTGTCATCTACAAGTAGAACTCCCCCTTCTGCTTTCTGCTTATACCTCTATACCATACCATCTTCATGGTTTATGGCATTACTGGAATCCTGGAAATGCAAACAGATCAGTACCTTTGCCCATATGGTAACAAATTCCAGAGACCCAAATGGTTTTATGGAGATGAAAGTATATGCTCCTAAAAATCATATCGAAAATGGTGAAGGAAGACTACACTTAAGCTTTACCAGGGAGGAAGAAAATGTTTCTGAGGGCCAGGGATTTAGCTCGGTGGTGCTGGGCCTGCCTTACAAACACAAGGTCCCGATTTCAATCCCTAGTACCAAAAAAAAAAAAAAAAAAAAAAAAAAAAAAAAATTTTTTTTTACCAGATCTAAAAATCACTGAGGCTAGGGGTCACCTTTGAGTCTCCACAGGTTAAAAAACTGTCAACCTTAAAATGGATGTTTAAAGAAATGATTAGTGAACATCTTATTCACTTTCCCATCTCTGGGACAAAATACTCAAAACTTAGAATTAAAAGAAAAGGCTTATTTTCGCAAACACTTTCTGTCCATGGTTGGCTGGCTGCAAAGCAGAAACAGGCTGGCATAGGGGCTTGGAAGAGGAAACGATGCTCCACTGGTGGTGGTCCAGAAACAGAGAGGAGGTGAGCTGGTGATAAGAATCCTTCCAGGTCACACCTGACAGCATGCTCAGCTACTGAACTTTCTGATGGGTGAGTCCCCTGGTGAGTGTAATGCCTCTGTGATCTAGTCACCCTCCACACATGTGTGAGTTTGGGGGGACATTTGAGATCTAAACCATAACATCCACTGAATCAAGGATGAAGAGTCATGAGAAAAAAGTACAAAACCCAAGACAAATCTAAGAATAAAGGAGGGAATTTGAGAGACCGTCTTCTGAAAGGTTGCATCACAATTTTGAAATTCTCCATTCTTAATTAAATAGAGGCAGTGTGGTATCAAGAGAAGAGTAGTCTTTGTTTTTTTAAAAAAGGCTTGCCTTTGGCCTCTTGAAAATCTACATAATAATGTTCCCAAAGAGGAGTAAGGTCCTTCTCCAGGACAAGTCCTGATCATCCTTAATTTTAAAAAGTCTACACAACAGCATCTCTGTTGTTCTCTGCATACTTCTGCTTTTCATAATTACAAGACTGGAATTTCAAGTGAATACAGAGCTTTGAGGCAAACAGAATATAGTAATCAAAATGGTATTAAACATTAGGCCAAATTAACATTATATCTATATCTAGCTATCTCTATCATCTATATCTGTGTGGTAAGACACCTACTATGGTGAGTTGCAGGAGTAGTTCCTTAGTGAAATGTAGAGTCAGCCTATTCTAAGACTGACAAGCATTTGGGAGGCCTTCCATTTGTGGGGCCACCACCCCAACAGATACAAGACTGTTGGTGATGCTGTCTGGCTTACTGACTTTGGATCAAGGTAAGAATCTGATAATATTTATAATAGTCAAGGAGTTTCTTTGTGACTTATAAAAGATAGCAAAAGAAAGCTTAAATTGTATTATGAAATAAAACCCAATTGCAAGCAATAAGTATCAATCATACATCTTAGAGTTCTGATACAAACTCTATTTTATTGAGACAAAAGCTGTTTTTTCCAATTTGATTCTGGTCCTGTTTGAGTGTTATTTTTGTTCTCTTGATTCACCTCTCCTTTATGAAATGTTCTTGGTCCTTTCACACTGCAGAGACACATTTGTGTACCTGGCCTCTAATTCTCAGACTCTTTTGTTGGATTTGCTCAAAGTACAGCCTTTTACATTCATTTGTTAGAGATGATTGATTTCTTCTGTAAGCCTGTTAGAATTGTAGCTGTTGTTGTATTTATTATCAAAATGAATTCCTTCTCTCTGCTTCCATGACACCCTCTTTTTCTTTTTTCTTTTTCCCCATTGAGTTTATTGGTACATTTTAGGTATACAGTACAGTTACATTCATCATTAGGATCTTTTACCTTTACATGACAGGTCTTGGTTCTCATTTTTTTCCCCTTATCCCTGCCCTCCCTTCCCCTCCTCCTCCCTTCCCTATTTACAAATACTTTATTACAATTTTTCATTGCCTCATTTTTTTTTCTTTTCCCTTATATCCTTTCCCCTGCCCTTCCCACTTCCCCTACATCTTTAGCCCTTCTATTCCTATTTCACATTGTCAATTATACCATTGGGATCTTATATACCATTATAGTTTTTCACACCAGAGAAATTATTTGGTATTTATACATGTGTGACTTATTTATTACACTAAGGAGTATATCCTCAATTCGTATCCATTTTCCTATGAATGACTCTAATTTCTCATTCTTTATGGCTGAGTAGTACTCCATTTTATAGAAAAACACATCTTCTTTATCCAGTTTCCAACTGATGGGTAAATGGGCTGTTTCCAAGTTTTAACTATTAAATATGCTGCTGTAAACATAGGTGCGCATATATCACTGTGATATGATTCTTTTAATTCTTTTGGAAAGATATCCAGCAGAGGGATGGCTGGGTCAAATGGAAACTCTAATCCCAGCTCTTTGAGGTATCTCCATATTGATTTCCACAGTGGTTGCACCAGTCTGCACTCCCACCAACAACGGATAAGGGTTCCTTTCTCTCCCAAACCCCGCCAACATTTGTTATTGGTTGATTTCTTGATAGCAGTCATCCTTTTCAGGGTGAGGTGAAATCTCAGTGTTGTTTTCATCTGCATCTCTTGAATGACCAGTCATGTGACACCCTCTTTTTCTCTGCCCAGATGAGTTTGATTTTTGCTGCACTGCCCTTGTGATGGGTGTTTTGAATATATTACAGGAAAAATGTCATCCTCATTGTTGTTCAAGCTGCAAATGCGTTTCTTTCTTTTTATTAGGATTACTTTATTTATTAATATTTTCCAGTAACTTCTAAGTACAGCAGATCAGGGGCTACTTCTATGAAAATATTTCATAATTAATATTATAAATGCTACATTCACATTAAGAAAACTGTGATAAACTAAACTGACTGATAAGCTCCCCAATCTCAGTCACTGAAAGTAAGTAATTCTACTCATCTTGACTAAGAACCATTGCTCATTTTGCTCATTTAGAGATACAGGCTGATAGAAGATGCATTTCGGTGGAAACATGACAAATTGCACACCAATACTGAAAGTTTCTGCTACAAAGTATTGCATGACACCCCTACTCATATTTCTTGGTGAAAACCACTTGTCTGGCCACAGCTTGTGTAGAAGGGCAAGGAAGTAAGATCTGTAACTTGTCTGGATATAGAAGAACCAGACACTGCAAAAGTTATGACTTTCATATGAGATAAGACTTCTAAAGTCTATCCCCCCAAAATAATAAAGTCAAATGGGTGTAAACACATATTTGAGATCTTAAGTCAGCAACAATGACAAAACAGGACCTTGAATGAAAACTTTTCATGACCTAAGTCATATAGCACTCACATGAAATGAGCCTGAAAAAGGATTGGAGCCCGTCATGTATTGAGTGAAAGGGCAACTGAAAGGAAGACAACTGAACTGAAGCAATGGCTTAAGGAAGGAGTGATAATCTTTTTCCGATAATGTTCTCTGACTACAGCTTACTGGGAAACAAGTGGCAGACAGGTTGGTGTGGACATTGTATCAAAGGGGGAGTGAATCTTTTGGGGCAAAATTTTGAACTGTCAATAGTACTCAAAGGAAAAAGCCAAGACACTGCAAAATGTTGTGAAAGGAAAGCAGAGGGGATCGCGTGACTTTAGATGAGGTTCTTCATTCCATGGATCTCACTGGTCCCTCCACTGTAATCACCAGCATTTTCTTTCAGGAAAAAGGATCACTGTTCAGACAGATTCTCCTTGATATGTTGCCAGGAGCATTTATTCCTCATAACAATACACTATTAGAGGATATAATATGAAATGAATATAGCCTTAGTTGAAATGTTCTCCTTATTTCAAATTATATGGTCAAATGTGAAATTAATAGCCTTTACTTTTACTTAAGATAATTTTTGGACTCTTTCCAAAGTCTTTTTTTTTTTTTTGGTATGCCATGATGATGAATCAGATTAGGCTTGCTAAAGTAAAAACATTTACTTTGCCTAAGAAGTCTCACGTTTCCCTCAATATTGGATGTGACACACTCGCTCTATAATATATTCAGAATTTAAACTTCTAATGTGTGTTTATTTTTACATTCATTGCACAATGTTTAAAGGAAATTCGGCATCTGCTGAATTTTTATCTCACTGTGATGGAATAAAAAATATTCCTAAAAAATATTACCTTTTCTGTTTGATTCAAAATTACACATTTCAGAAGATAAGTTTATTTAAATTTAATATTATCAATAGATATTTTTTCAAAAATAGCCAATTGAACTTTTCCAAGAATTAAGGCTTCTTAATATAATCCCTTAATGATTACTACATTTACATGAGTTTGAATGTTTATAGAAATTAGAGATGTTTTTAATGGTGCAAAGATTATTTATATAAAAGTGCAAACATTATAATATATGCAAGTCTATCATTATTATCACATTTATTAATGTTTAAAATGCTCTGGCATCTTGCTGATTTTTCTAACAGCATTAATTTGAGCAATAATTATATCTACACATATGCAAGTTTAGACTAGAAATACTAAAAGGTCTGCTTTGCTTTTGTCAGAAATTTTATGTTATTTTTCAGAGAAAATTTACATCGAGAACTCTGAGGTACCCTGGCTGGAATCATTTTACAGGTAAGTGTTTTATAATTACTGCACCTAAAATAATGAGTATTTTGCATTAACATATGAAAAATAACAGCTGTACTTCTGAAAAAGTTTGTAAATCAAATTATATTAGGTATCATTAAAAAATATTCCAATGGAGAATAAATTTTAGAAATATGGATATATATTTGCTTCATAATTTTTAATGCATTTAAAAAGATAAATCATATTTATGCAGTTATAGATTTAGTATTAATTTGCACTTTAGTCTTAATTTTAGAACTGAAAACACCTTTTAATATCTTGTGCTTCTTAATTGTCCTTTATTAGTTATGAGAGCTTGGGTGAATGTCTAAATGTCTCTGTATCTCACTATCCTCATTAGTGAAATGGAGAAATAATTATTACCATATATTGAGCCCTTGTGGTGATTAAATGAAATCTTATAGGAAAAAGTGGCCAACTTACTGGGCAAGACATATGGCAAACACCCAATAAATATTAGTTGTTTACTATATTATTTACTAATATTATTTAGAGTAGTAATTAGTTTTTCTAACTCTAGTAGCATAATTATTAATTCCTATTGTTTGTTAATTTAAAGAAACAAGAAGGGTGGATGGGAAAGGACTTGGGCAATGATATATGCTTAGCCTAGCTTTGGAATTTGAAAAAGATTTTGGTTCTTGAATTTCATACCAGTGCATTTTCCTGCTCAAGACTACCCCTCTTATATTTTCAAGAAGTTCATGGTGAGAGCATAAAGTGATTCTGGAAATCTCTGTACCCACAAAAGTGCTTTGAAACAGGAAGAACATAAATTACTAAATGAAAATATAAAAGAGTATACAATTGTTCTCCAATATAAACACAAACATTTTAATTTCAAATTGCACTAAGGTGAAACATTTTCCCCCTGGGAATTCTCCACTTGTGATAAACAATTTTTCTTATTGGCTCAGAGCTCATGGTCAAATTCCAACACAAGATGTAGAAAGTTTTTGTATAAAATGAGCAGGCCACTTCCTAAAGTTAAACAAGAAAGGCTGCAATTTAGTTTAGAAAGCAGAGCTGATGGCCCTTTGACTTTTATCCAAATGACTGCAAACAGTCTTCAATTTCATTATAAAGGTAAAATTAGAAAAGCTAAACATTAAATCTTACAAGAAGTGTATTTTGATTTAATGTTATTAGAAGCCATTGGAAAGTAGAGAAGAATATGGACTTAACTGCTTTCACGCCAAATGAAACATTAGCCATGTAACTGTTCACCGCTGCACTCCCAGCTGTCCCTGTCAAAGCTGCTCATTATCTAATTTCATGAAGCCCATTTGAAGGACACATATGTATCCTATTAGCAATAATAAATTAGTGGGTGAATGTGTGGTAATACAGCAAAATTCTGTAAAAATTCTATTTGAACTTAATTCTGTGGGTATGAACATAATTCATAAAGGAGGACTCTGGCCTACAGTAAAGAATAATTTGCCTACTGCCCTTGGTTTGTGATTAATGAAAAGTCCTCAGGAAATCACAAATTCTGATTAAAGAGAATTGATTATGATTAATGTATCCAAATTAACTGTGCAAAAAGGAAGACACCTCATAATGATCTACATTGTTCTTCCAGGTTTTAAATTCTTAAGGTTGCTCTTATCTGTGGTCTTTTCTCTAATCATCAATGATGTATAGTTGGTCTTAAATTTTTGGTTTTTGGTTAGGGAGATGATAGTACTTTCTTCTTGCATGTAGAAAATATTCAAGGTCTTATGAATTTTCTTTTCTCTCTTCTCTAAATTTCTGTAAAAAGAAAACAGTGACACTGTGTTAGATTCTTCTCTCTGTCTTTGCTGAGACAAAGCACCTGACACCCAAAATTAGAAGGAAAGGTGTTTATTTGGTTTATAGTTTGTAGAGATTTCAATCCACAATCATTGGACTCCAAGGCAGGGGTGACAAAAATACCATGGTGCACACAAGGCAGCAAAGGTAACAAGAGAGAGTTACAGGCATGTCCCTGCCTGCTTTACTTATTCAGACTACTTAGGATAGTTAGCACTCTCACCCTTAATCCTAGTGATTTTGAGCCTGGCATTGCATCATGAATCAATTCTAACTTCACACACTCTAGATCAAGCTTATTACCATGTGAAGCTTTAGGGGGACATCCAGACCCCAATCATAGCAGTCATTTACTGGTGTTTCCAGCAACTTGCTGTATGTTCTGATGTATCTGATCTAATCTCACAAGCACCGCCTCCCTCTACAGTATTTACTTTTAGCCATTGTACTGTGCTATTTTCTGTGGTATAGATGTAGAGTTTGGGAAGAAACATCTTACATATTTCCAGGCAGATATGTTATAGAGGTTTACTCATTTCATTGTTCAATGTGGCTACTTTAAGTAAATAGATTATTTCAGTCAAACTTTTTAAAACATAAATTTTTGTATTTTTTAGGGTATTTGTAAATACTTTTATGGGAAATTTGGAAATGTTGCATTAAATATTATTGACAGAATGTCATTTCAAGATGAAAGTCTCCTAGGGATAGTAGTTGTTAGAAAATATCTGCTTCTGTCATAATCACAGATGTGTTTTAAACGTAACGAGAGATTACTGCAATTTTAAGCAACAAAACTCAGAATAGGAATTAGTTGAGTTAATATTTACTTTCTCAAGTATTTTAGTTAGCTTACAAAATAGTTTTTCTTTTGATACATATTTTTGTATTATTATATTTTATAAGTTATCTAGGATTTTATTAAAAACTTTGAAAACACATAAGAAAAAGAACAATCAATATTACAATGTCTCATTCTCTAAGTACACCTACTATAAATAATTTTATATTTTGTATTTTGCCACATGCAACTGTTTTTAAAAATACATACATAAAACTTTTATTCTAAAATAAATTATATTGTTTTATAGTCTGATTTAAAATATAGCAGTATATATTGGATATTTTCATAACAATTAAAACATTCTTTCGAGTGATAACACAGTATTTTATTGCATGAAAATAACATTTCTTTTTTTTTTCAGCTTTAATTGAGTTTATTGGTACATTATAGGGATACAGTACAGTTTCATTCATTGTTGGGATCCTGTACCTCTACATGACAAGTCTTGGTTCTCATTTTTTCCCCTTGTCCCAGCCCTCCCTTCACCCCCTCCTCCCCTCCCAATCTACAAACACCTTATTTCCATCTTTTCATTATCTCACGTTTTTTTCTTTTCCCTTATTACCCTTCCCCTACCCATCCCACCTTCCTAACACCTTTAGTCCCTTTATTCCCATTTCACAATGTCAGTAATCTTACTAGGATCTTAGGGATTATTGCAGTTTATTCACACCCGAGAAACTCTTTAGTATTTACACGTGTGACTTATTTATTTCACTTAGGAGTACATCTTCAATAAGTATCCATTTTCCTATCAACGAATCTATTTTCTTGTTATTTATGACTGCGGAATGTTCCATTTTAGAGGAAAACCACATCTTCTTTATCCAGTTTCCAACTGATGGGCAAGTAGGCTGTTTCCAAGTTTTAACTATTACAAACTGTGCCGCTATAAACATGGGTGTGCATACACCACTGTGCACTGTGATATGATTCTTTTAGTTCTTTTGGAAAGATATCGAGCAGAGGGATGTCTGGGTCAAATGGAACCTCCAGTCCAAGCTCTTTGAGGTATCTCCATATTGATTTCAACAGTGGTTGCACCAGTCTGCACTCCCACTAACAATGGAGGAGGGTTCCTTTTTCCCCACAACCCCGCCAACATTTGTTATTGTGTGATTTCTTGATAGCAGCCATTCTTTGTAGGGTGAGGTGAAATCTCAGTGTTGTTTTCATCTGCATCTCTCGAATGATCAGTGATGTGGAACATTTTTTCATATATTTTCTTGCTGCTTTTACTTCTTTGTCTGAGAAATGTCTGTTCATTTCAGATGCCCATTTTTGAATCCGGTCATTATATTTGGAGTGTTGATTATTTTGAGTTATTTATATATTCTAGATAATAGTCCTTTGTCTGAGGAGCAGCTGGTAAAAAGTTTTTCAAACATTGTAGGTTGTCTCTTAGTTCTGCTGTTGGTTTCTTTTGCAGTACAGAAGCTTTTTAATAAAATAGGATCCCAGTTGATGATTCTGCTAGTTCCCGTACTACTGAGGATTTGTTCATAAAGTCTTTTCCTATACCAATGTCTTCCAGAGTTCTGCCTAACTTACCTTCCAGCAAGTTTAGTGTTCCTGTTTTAATATTTAGATCTTTAATCCACTTGGATTTTAATTTAGTGCATGGTGAAAGATAAGGGTCCAGTTTTAATCTGTGGAAGGTTGAAATCCGGTTTTTCCAACGCCATTTATTAAAGAGGCTATCTTTCCTCCACTGAGGATGGTCAGCTCCTTTGTCAAAAATGAGGTAGCTGAGTACATCTGGATTTGTTTTTGTGTCTTCCAGTCTGTTCCACTGATCCTTAGGCCTGTTTCTTTGCCAGTACCATGCTCTTTTTATCACAGTGGCTTTGAGTATAGTTTCAAATTGCAAATTGTTATACCCGTTGCCATGTGTCTGTTGCCTAGGATGGCTTTTGCTATTCTAGGTCTCTTATGGTTCCAGATGGATTTTTGGATTCTTTTTCTAGTTCTCTGAAATATAGTGTTGGAATTTCAATTGGCATTGCATTGAATCTGTATAGCAGTTTTGGTAGTATGGCCATTTTCACTATGTTGATTCTTCCTACCCAGGAGCAGGGGATATCTTTCCATTTTTTAAATATCCTCTTCAATTTCTTTTTTTCAGAGTGCTGTAGTTTTCAGTGTAGAGATCTTTTGCTTCTTTTGTTAGACTGATTCCTAGTACTTCCTTTTTTTTGGATGGCATTGTAAAAGGAATTTTTTCCCTTATTTCTCTCTCAGTGAATCTGTTATTTGTGTATAAGAAGGCTATTGATTTTTGGGTGTTCATCTGTATCCTGCTACTCTACTGAATCTGTCAATTAAGTCTAGAAGTCTTTTGGTGCAGTCTTTTGGGTCTTCAATGTAGATTATCATATCATCAGCAAAGGATGACAGTTTAGCTTCTTCCTTTCCTATCTTTATTGCTTTAATTTCTTTCTCTTGTCTAATTGCTGTGGTTAATGTTTCCAGAACTATATCAAAGAGGAGTGGTGACAGTGGACATCCTTGTCTTGTTCCTGATTTTAATGTGAGGGTTTTCAGTTTTTGGCTATTTAATATGATGTTGGCTGTTGGTTTTTCATAGATAGCCTTTATTAAATTGAGATATAGACCTTCTATTCCAATTTTTTCAGTGTTTTTATCATGAATGGGTGTTGAATTTTGTCAAATGCTTTTTCTGCATCTTTCGAGAGGATCATATGGTTTTTGTCCTTGACTTTGTTAATATAGTGTATTACATTTATTGACTTTCATATGTTGAACCACCCTTGCATCTCTCGAATAAGTACGACTTGGTTAGGATGTATGATCCTCTTGATAATCCTCTGTATTCTGTTTGCTAGTATCTTAGTAAGGATTTTTACATCTATATTCATTAAGTAGATTGGCCTGTGGTTCTCTTTTTTAGTTGTGTCTTTCCCTGGTTTGGGAATCAAAGTGATACTTGCTTCCAGGAATGAATTTGGAAGTATAGCTTCCCTTTCAATTTCATTGAAAAGTTTGAAGAATAATGGCAGTAGTTCTTCTCTAAATGTCTTGTAAAATTCAGCAGTGAATCTGTCAGGGCCTGGAACTTTCTTTGTTCATAAATTTTTAATTACATTTTCAATTTCAATGACTGTAATTGGGGTATTTAAAATGTTTTTATCTTCTTTGTTAAACTTTGGTAATTCATAAGTATCTAAAAACCTGTCCATTTGTTCTGTGCTTTCCATTTTATTGGAGTACAGGTTCTCAAAGTAAGTATTAATGATCCTCTGGATTTCTATTGGATCTGTTGTGACTTCGCCTTTTTCATTCCTGATTGCATGGATCTGAGCCTTTTCTTCCCTTTTTTTTGATAAGATTAGCTAAGGGTTTGTCAATTTTATTTATTGTTTCAAAAAGGCAACTCTTTGTTTCATTTATTTTTTGCATTGTTTTCTTAGTTTCCATTGCATTGATTTCTGCTCAAATCTGTATAATTTTTTCTTGTTAGAGCTTTGGGTTTTTCTTGCTCTTGTTTTTATAGGAGTCTAAGATTCATCTTTAGGTTGTTTATTTGAGCTCGTTCTGTTTTCCTAGTGTGGGCATTCAATGTTATGAATTTTCCCCATAGAACTGGTTTCATTGTGTCCCATAGATTCCTTATGTTGTATTGGCATTTTCATTTATTTCTAAAAACTGTCTCATTTATTCTTTAATTTCTTCTGTAATTCATTAATTGTTCAAGAGAGTGTTGTTCAGTTTCCATGTGCTTGTGAAGTTCCTACAGTTTCTTGTGCTATTGATCTCCAGCTTGATTGCACTATGATCTGATAATATACAAGGGATGACGTCAATTCTTTTGCATTTATTCCGACCTGTTCTGTGAGCCAATATGTGGTCTATCTTGGAGAATCATGCATGTGGAGCCAAAAACAATGTATATTCTGATTTTGTGGGGTTCAATACTCTGTAGACATCTATTAAGTACATGTGTTCCAAAGCTTGGTTCAATTCTATTATTTCATTGTGGATTTTCTGCCTAGATGATCTGTCAATTTGTGATAGTGGGCATTTAAATCTTGTACTACAATTGTATTCATCCTTATTTTGTTTTTCATGTTTCTTAATATTTGTTTTATAAGGTTGGGGGCATTTATATTTGGTGCATATATGTTTATGATTCTCATCTCTTCCTCTTGAATTGTTCCCTTTACAAGGATGTAGTGGCCTTCTTTGTCTCTCTTAATGAGTTTTGGTTTGAAATTTACTTTGTCTGCAAATAAGATTGCTACCCCTGCTTTTTTCTGGGCTCCTGACATGTGAAAAATTGTTTTCTATCCTTTCACCTTCAGTCTATGGGCTTCCTTTTGGACTTGGTATGTTCCTTGTATACAGCATATTGTTGGATTTTGCTTCTTACTCCATTTTGCCAGTCTATTTCTCTTGATTGGTGAATTGAGGCCATTAACATTGATGGTTATAACTGATACGTTCTGACTTATTATTGTCATGTTTTTGTCCTTTTGTTGACTCTTTTTACTTTTTTCTCCCCTCTCCTTTTAGTTTCTTGCCTTGCCTATTTGATTTGGTCTGTTGGACCTCATGGTATTGTGACCTTCATTGTCCTTTTCTAGGATATTGTTTCAAATTCCTTGTAGTGCTGGTTTGGTGTTCATGAAGTTTTTCAGGTGTTCTTTGTTGTGGAAGTATCTTATTTCCCTGTCCATTTTGAAAGAGAGTTTTGCAGGATACTTCAGTCTAGGTTGGAGGTTGTTTTCTTTTAGGACTTGAAATACCTCACTCCAGGCTCTTTGACCTAAGGTCTTGAGTTGAAAAGTCTGCTGTGACTCTAATGGGCTTTCCTTTGCATGTGATTTGTTTGTTTTCTCTTACTGCTTGTAATATTTTGTTCTTCTGTTGGATTTCTTGGATCTTGACTATTATATGTCTAGGTGTAGATTTTTTTTTGATCATGGCTAGTTGGAGTTCTGTATGCCTCACTGATTTGTATGTCTAATTCTTCCCTTCTGTTTGGGAAGTTTTCTGTCATTAATTCTGTGAAGAGCTTTTTTAAGTCATTTGTGTTTTCTCCTGCTATTTCATGGATTTCTATCAGTCTTTTGTTATTTTTCTTTGCATCATCTAGCAGTTTTTGGATCGATTTCTCATGATCTCTTACTGTTTTTGACAGACCTCTATTTTCACAGTCACTGACTGCAATCCTATCTTCTATATCTGAAATTCTATCTTCACAATCTTTTATTCTGTTGTGTACACTTTCAATAGAGTTTTTAATCTCCTGGCTATCTGTTTGAATCTGTTTTATGGATTCCATTTCTCTCCTCTGTTGGGCATTCATTGTTTCCATTTGTTTCTTATGCTGAGTCTTCATGGCTTCTATCATGGCTTGAGCTCATCTATTTTTTTTTTCAGTTTCTGCTCTAGAATCTCGAAACATGACTTCCATTTTGCTCACCATCTCTATGGTTAACTGGGAAATTATTTCTGATTTGAATTTTTCTAGAGGCTGATTGATCTGTTTTGTTACCTCCTGTGCTATGTGTTCAGGGTGTCCTGCTGGTTCACTATCAGACTTTTCATCCTCATTTGCCCTACTGTTTGCCATTTGTGTACTGGAAGTCTGTCTTTATGTCTTTCTTAAGTGTTTTCTCATTTTTATTTTTATTGTTTGATTGTCCTTGTAATTCCTGTATTATTTCTGAAATCTTCCTGATATAGTTGCGTTTTAGCTTTTGAGTCCCTAATGACTCATAGACATCCTCATTTTCATAATATCAGAGAAAACAACTCAGTAAATCAATCACAATCCTCTATCCCAATTGATACATTCAACAGCCCAATAGGATCAAGCACAGCTTGCACATTGACCACTTGCAGTAGTCATTAATCTATCTCCTTTAAACCATGTGAATTAAACTAATATCAAGAAGCAGTCCAAAATATGTTTGCAGTGAATATGCTTTTCAATAGAGCATCTTTACCATTTAGGATGGGATTTAGACTGCTTTAGGATGAGAGGAGTAGATAAGTGAAAGAATTGGAAAAAGTTTCAAGTGAAGCCAGAGGATGTAGAATGACCATACTACCTTTATGAAACTATTAACTTCACAGGGGATAGACAGAGTGCAGGAATCAGGAGAAGGATATATCCCCTTAACAGTAACAGGGGCTCACCTTCCCTTGAAGCTATGGAACCATGAGTGAGGTAAAATGACAGGAGAAAAGAACATAAAGAAAAAATGATGAAAGAAGAAGTCTGAGTTAGGGCAGGAACAGGAATAAAAAGGGAGATGAGGGATAAAATGGTGGAGCAAGAGACTGAGTTGGAGAGAGAGGATACAAAAAGGAAAGAAATTGTAGGTTGGAATGAAGAAAAGAAAAAAAGAAGTATTTGAAGGGCCTCTTTCAGACTATGTCTCTGTTGTCATATTATACCATGTGTACAGCCATGTGCAGAACCAAATCCCCTCATCTCAGCTAGCCAATGGCAGGTCCCTGTGACTCAGACTGACCTCAGTCCACACGGCCTAAATTGAGTTTCCCAACCTGTAGGGTTGAACTTCACTTAGTTGTATTATAGATTTCTCCTACCCTTTCTTTAAAGATGCTCAAAATTGAGAGTTCAGAAAACTACCCTTCATGAGCACCTATGCCTCTGCAGAGTGGGTCCAAGGACTGGCCCAATCAGGAGGTTTGAGAAATGGGCGTGGGGGTCAGGTCATGGGGGTGTTTCAAGGGTGCCTGCATGGCTACTTTCCTTACTGGATCTGGTGGCATGCAGTCGGGGAGGTCACGGACCCACCAGGAGGGCCCGAGCAGGCAGCAGGAGAGACCTCCGGGGGCCTTCCTTACTGGATCTGGTGGCACATAGTTGGGGAGGTTGCGGACCTGCTGTGTGGGCCTGAGCAGGCAGCCGAAAGTAGCGTTTCTTAAGTTGACTCCATTTATTTTTCAGTTATAAGTAGAATTATAAAAATGTCAATGCAGCTAACTTGTCATATTAGCTCCTTAGGAAATGTTTTAAAAAATTGCATTTTTGGCTCAAAAGATATGCTTTTGAAATATTTGTAATGCCAAATGCTTCAAAAAAGGACTGAAGTCTACTACATTTCAAATAATATTTATACTTGTTCATAAACTACATCATTTTTATTCCAGAAAAAATATTCAGTGATTTTTAATGAATTATTGTATTTCTGCTAATCTTGATTTGAAGAATATCTCTAAGTATTGTTATAATATAGAAGGACATGCTATTAGACATAGCCTCTGATTCTAAGAGTATGCTCAATCAGGAATAATCAGTTACAGAGAAATGACTTAATAAAGGTATATTCCTGTTTGGGAATACTGTGTGTGGCATAATTCAGTATCTTGAGAAAAAATGTATACAGTGTCTCATATTTATTCAGTTCTTTAGTTTCCATAATTTTTATGATGTGGAGATGCATCATCAAGATATCTCTAAAATGCTGAGGATTATAAAAAACAGCTAATGTATACACTGAAGACAATACTCAGTCACCTAATGAGGTGTTTGCTTGCTATTATGTCCCTAGGGTGACACTATGTTTAAAATTTTCACTACCAATGTGATATTGATGAGGATTTACCCCAAAAGAGGGTAGTCATAAATAAATAAATAAATAAGTCTATTACTAAAAACAATGAGATGATATGAATAATGGGCAATTTAAAAGTCTGCTTTGTAATGTACTCTGTATATTTTCTACTAAAACAAACTAAAAATGTCTGCTTAATATAGCTACCTATTTCCCCACTTTTGTTTGGAGAGGGAAAATACCAATGAGTAAGCATCTGTAGCCCCATCAGCAAGTCAGAATTTACTAAAAGGAAACACAGTTAACCTTTTTTCTGTCTTACTTTCATCATCTATTACAAGCTGGAATATTATATTAGCAATATTAGTTGATATCATCATCAACCTGGATTCTTCATAAAGCTTACCTGATATGAGAGATGAAACAAAAGTGACAAGTGGAAATAAGCAGAAAGAAGAAAGAGACAATGCAAGGATGTCTTCTCTAGTTGGCCACTGCTGTTAGCATTGATTTCTTGGTCTAACAGGACCACCTGCAAAGCAATATAAACTATGATCTTTCTTAGGCAGTTGAGGGGACAGGGAACATATGTCCAATGGCTTCTGCCCTTGATTGCTTAAAATGCTCCCCCATGGAGAGTTAACTCCCATTTATTTCTAGCTTGTATGAATATTGATATCAAACAGAATCCAGTGGGATCCTAACTGGGCAGTCCTTGGGTAAGGAAGGAAGAGTCAGGCATTCAATACAGACTTGAGATGAGATGCTTTGCGCAGGTACCTATGGGAAACTGGACAGGGTTTGTGCAAAGACTTGCTACCAAGGGGCTGAGAAAGAATTGAGGCCAAGATAATTCACTGTTCTGCCAAAGAGAAGCTGATATAATAATATCAGTATCATTTATAACCATCCCTTACCTATCTCAACATCACAGCAGATATGGCCAAGTGGGCCTACTTTGATTTTTAGTATGCCCTTTAACAAAAAAAGCTGTCTTCACCTACATACTGTTCATTGCTCTTACAAACATTTGGATGGTCCTACCCAGTCTTGATTATTAAGTTTCTCTTTTACCTGTTTCTTCTTTTTTTTTCCTCTTTACTGATACATTTTAAGTGTACAGTACAGTTACATTCATTGGGATCTTGAAACTTTACATGATGTATCTTGGTTCTTATTTTTCCCCATTCCCCTGCCCTCCCTTCACCCCCTCCACCCTTCTGTATTTACAAAGACTTTGTTTCCATTTTTTCCTTTTCTCTTATTTTTTCTTTTCCCTTCATACCTTTTCCCTACCCTTCCCACTTCCCCTACACCTTTAGATATTTTTTCTAATACACAATTCTTATTCTTGCTCAGAGCCACCAATTTGTTCTAGAATCAGTAAGGACATACCCCCAAACATTTTTATCCTTCTCAAGTTCTTCATCTGCCCTCAGTACCTCTGATGTAGAGTTGGTTTCACGTATTTTCACCTGGATTGTTTTTCCTAAAAAATAAATTCCATCTTGCCATTCTACTCTTGCAAACTCCACTTCCAGATAAAAGAACTTGCAGGTAAAGGGAATCAAAGGCCATTCACAGTTCAGTCTTAATGTGCTCACAAGTCTAGTTGGCTCCTCTAGTTAAGTATTGAAGATACCCTTTCTTCTCTTGGCATCTTTTGTATTTTCCCTCAATGAAACCTTAATGTATCCTGTTTCATTTATCTCACATGACCTCTGGGATTTTTGAGGAGCTAAATCCCGATTACCATTTCTCAGCACACTTCAGATTTGTCTGTTTCACAAAATATCTATTTTTTTCCTAGGCTCACTTTTGCTGTGCAATTTATAAATCATTCAGAGCCCTTATTGTTGTCATTTATTTAGTGATCATAATCATAATAATTTATGGTATACCTTCTATTATCAGAGCTACTATTTCATAGTTGCTTTTATATTAAAAATTATTGAATTTAAATATGTTTCTTTTTCATGGGAAGAGTTTGTGTTTTTTTTTCTTAGAAACACTCCTACACAATGTTTTTGTAATATTTCATATGTCAGTGGGTATAGGGTGTCTCAACCATGGCATTATTGATATTTTATGCTGAAAAATTATTTGTTATAGGAGATGTTCTTGCACTTTATAGGGTGTTTAGAAGCATCTCTGGCTTGTATGTCTGAAACTCCAGTAGTAGCAAACCTCTCTCCCCATGTTATGACTACTAAAACTGTCTCTAGACATTGTTTCATCTTTCATTTAGAACCAGTAGTTTGCACAAAAAACTTAAATGCAACATTTAATGGAAGTATAGTTCAAAAGAAGCCATATTTATTCCATTTAAACATGACTATACTGCTCTCAGAATTTATTAAAGTACAAGTGTCTTTAGTTATCACAGAAGTCTTACAATTTTTGTCTGTAGTTTTAGCAGGTCTTCTTTCTTTCTGAGCCACCTAGGTTTTCATCATTGAGCAACAGTATGTTTAACTTTTTTTTTTTTTTGTACCAGGGATTGAACTCAGGACCTTGTGCTTGCAAGGCAGGTGGCAGCACCACTGAGCTAAATCCCCAGTTCATTATGTTTAACCATGATTAAAACTCTACCAAAGCTATTTACTAGAAGCTAGTAGTACTAGTATTATCAATAATTGGAAGAGAATAAAAATATCAATGTCTAGAAATATACCATCTATTCTCCCATATGTCTAATCACCATGTTCTAGCATTTTTATTCATTTCAAATCTTTCACTCAGTCCCTTCCTCCCTGAATTGCTCCCTTATTTGAGTCCAACAATCTCACTGAGATTGTTATCCTACTTGTTGGCTCTATACTTCTGTAAAGAAGCAATGTTCAATATGATCTGATGGGGAAGAATAGATGTCTGAGAGATCTGTTTCAAAGCTGCTTTTGCTAAAATGTGTATTTATATTAGCTACAAAAATAGAGATGTCTAAGGGATTTTTACCAAAAAATGTACCAATCAAGAAAATGTCAATTGTGCATATAAGTAGTTACTATCATAATATTGTAATAATAGACAATAGTTGTGATAGTTTTATTTTGGAGGGTTGTGGCAGTTAGAAATTTATGAAAATCAGATACTGTTTGGCAGAACCATTGTTGTTTAGCCCAAAAGCTATTTCTATAGCCACAACTCACCCTCATCTTCAATTGTCTTTCCCTCAGTTCTAGGGTCATGAAGGGCATAGATTGGAGAGGGTCATTTTGTTTATAAGCTATACATATACCCACAAGCACAATGTGAGAGAGTGAGAGATGTTATCATGTGACTTTCAATTTGTGCTTTATTCCCAGATGCAATAACATAGTACTCAATGAAGTGTTTTATGAGCTCTATAATATGTTCTTAGAAGCACTACTTTTTCAAATTGATCTTTTTATACATGCATTAGACTATCAATATTTTAAATAGAAATACTTGAAATAAAACTGGGCGTGGTGGTGCATGCCTGTAATCCAATTAGTCAGGAGACTGAGCAGGAGGATCACTGTGAGTTCGAGACCAGCCTAAGCTACATAGTGAGTTCCAGGTCAACCTCAACTACATAGTGAGACCATGTCTCAAAAAAACAAAACAAGAAATACTTGAAATATATCTCAATTTTATTAAAACATTTTATTTTTTTGTTTTAAAAATATATTCACTCATACCATTAGCATGGGTGCTCATTCTACAAAATTAATGTACTAATAAGCTGTTAGAGATGTTCTTTTATGAAGATATGCTGTTACTTGACAAAATGGTGATTCTTCTGGCTTTTATAACAGCCTTAAATCATGACTTGCTTCCATCTCTAAGTTCTTCTCTGTCTATGGTCAATCCTCCAGGCTGTTGTAGCCCCTAAAAAGAGTGTCACATGATAGCTTGCATAGAGCTAGCTTATTCTGTGAGGTGACACCAAAGAACAGTGGTAGCTGATCATAACTCTATGTAAATAGAGATCAATCTTATTAGAGACCTTTGAGAGACTATATAAGATGGACCTCAGAGTTGCCCAGCTGAAAAATTATAAAGAGGGGTGTTTTTCACTGGTTTCTTTTTTTTTTTAACCATTGGCCAAGAATGACCCTTGTACTGTTAGCTCTTTCACACCTCAGATTTGTGTATGAGTCAGAATGAATTAGAAATTCTTAAAGAAGACTATTAGTTAGGGGTACAGAGGCACCAGGGATAAAAAGTCAGACATAACAGGCATCTATAATACCTGCTATCAGGTTACAAACATGAGCAACTGATTTTATAAAAATAACTGGGGAGAAATGATGCATTCTGAGAATTTGAAAGGAGATTCTATGGTTTTTCATGACATTGGCTTCAGCAATGATTGTAATGACATTCTTCACAATGTCAAAGGAGTAAGTTGCCATTCAGAGTTGAAAAGCACTTTATTGTAACTTGTTGATGATATTAAAAGAGAAAAATATTGAGTACATTGTTTACCTACAGTAATGGATTTATACATATACAGATAATATGACTTAATATGAAAGGGTTATTTGATTATCAGGGCTATTATAATCCAGCAGTATTTGGAGTTTTTCTAAGAGAAATGTGCTGCAGTAGAATCTTCTTTAAACAGAAAAAAAAATAATAGAAGTGAGGAGCTCCACTTTGAGTTAACTTGTAGTAGATTAGGAAAGAATATTGTTCTTGCTGTAACAATGGGATCACACTGTATACATTAAGAAGTCATAGACCAGCAGGGCTGCCAAGCCTGAATGCCATCACCAACACCATCACCAGCTGTAAGCGCAATGGCCAGATACAGCAACAGAGAGCAGAAAGATCATCATTTTGAGCTTGGGAAGATGGCAGAATGGTGAACAGCAAAGACAGAGCCTTTTTGAGACTTATTGTTGATAATTGAAGCCCATCAGAAGAGCAAAGAAAGTCACTGCAGTAAAGATGCAATAAAGATGCATTTGTCTGCAGTGTCTGGTGGGTGGTTGGGATCAGCACCTCCTATTGAAACCTGGACTTGTTGTGGGGGAGGAGTGGCTTGAACCTAGAGCAGATCAACATACAGTTCAAGCACACAGGAAGTCAGGGAGCTCAATTCTGGCCTCATGGCCAGAAACCAGCCTGAATCTCAGTGGACTATGGCTGGCTGGATCACTGAGATTAAGTGACTCAGATGTGCTGCTGCCCACATTCTCTACCAGCAACAGCATAGACATACAGCATAGACATACCATGAAGAGGACCTTCTCCTCCTCCTGCTCCTCCTCCTCCTCCTTCTTCTTCATCTTCTTTCTCGCTTCTGTTTTTCTCCTATTTTTTTCTTGATCTTATTTCTGTAAAAGCCTGAATACAGTTTCTAGTTTTCTGTTGTTAGTTTGTTCTATTCTTGCTTTTGTTCCTTCCTGGTCTGTTTTACTCCTGTCTTCACATGATCTTACTGTGTCCTCAAGCCCTATTTCTAACTTTTCCCTCCGCTTCTATTTCTCTACACCTCCCACCAATTCCTTGTAAGTCTTCTTCCCAGGAAGTAAATTCTCTATACTGAAGAGCTTATTTACTGCAAATATATTTCTGGTCCTTGATTTTGATATATAACCATGAGTCTAGTTCATGTAGTTAAAGGTCACAGATTAACAAATACCACAATTTGTCATTTTTTAAGCGGTGTTTGATACTATTGTTACTGCTGATTGTATTACTTTGGCCAAGGTTGTGAGATTTTTGTAGTCAGCTGTCTTTTGTGGTATGCCAAAACTGAGATTGCTTAAGGGTCATTGCCCACTCAAAACCCAAAGACCAGCAAATCCTGGAAGACACCTCTGAGAAGTAGTCATTCCCTAATGGTTCTAAATGTTAGCAATAGACACTTGCAATGAGCAATATACAAGTAACAACCCAGGAATTAAACCAAAAATATCAATGACCAAAAAAAAAAAAAAAAAAAAAAAAAAAAAAAAAAAAAAAAAAAAAAAAAAAAAAAAAGAAAAAAAAAAAAAACAAAAAAAAAAAAAAAAAAAAAAAAAAAAAAAAAAAGAAAAGAAAAGACAGCTAAACAAGGCCCAGCTTACCAAAGGTAAATGCAGAGGACAATCAGGTAAAACAATCCAAAAGTTAACCACCTGAACTGCTTGAACTGGTAATGAGGGAGGTAACAAAACAGATGGATGAGATTCTCAAAGAACATCAAAACAGAAATGCTTTCCCAAATAATTATATACATAGTGACCAGAATGAAAGACATGCTTGGTAACTCTAGAACAAATACAGATAATGAAATAGAAGAGCTCAGGAACATGATGGAAACCATGAATGCTTAACATAGGAAGAAAATGGAAACCATGAAGATTCAGCCTAGGAAAGAAATGGAAACAATGAACGACCAGCATAGGAAAGAAATGAAAACTATGAATGCCCAGCATAGGAAAGAAATGGAATCCATGAAATAGATTCAAACAGATATCCAGAGATTAAAAATTCAATTGAAAGTATATGCAGTAGAATGAGCCAATGTGAGGACAGAATATCTGATATAGAAGAAAGGACTACACTTAAGGATCATGAAAAGAGAGATTTCTTAACAAGCCAGAAACAACAAGAAATCAATCCCACAGCTGCTAGATGATGCAAAGAAGAGGATGATAAGATTGATAAGACTCAATGAAAAGCATGAGATAGAGGATATGACATAAAAAAACTGTTTTCAGAAGTAATGACAGAAAACTTCCCAAATAGGAAAAAGAATTTGACATACTGATAAGTGAGGCAAACAGGACTCCAACTAGCCATGGTACAGAAAAATCTACACCTAGATATATAGTCAAGATTCCAGAAATCTAATATAACAAAATATTAAAAGCAATTAGAGAAGAAACAAATCACATCCAAAGGAAATCCCATCAGAATCACAGTAGATCTCTCAACACAAACCCTAAAGTCAAGAAGAGCCTGGAGTGAAGAATTTCAAGCCAGAAAAGAAAATAACTTACAACCCAGATTGATGTATCCTGCAAAACTGGATTTAAAAATCAATGGAGAGGGTCTCAGATTTAGCTCAATGGTTCTGCCTCCTGCCTCCCAAGTGCAAGGATGCAAGTTTGATCCCCGGTACAAAAAAAAAAAAAAAAAAACAAAG
>NW_022900936.1:23947539-24004441 GCF_012274545.1 Fukomys damarensis
CTAACTTACCTTCCAGCAAGTTTAATGTTTCTGTTTTAATATTTAGATCTTTAATCCATTTGGATTTTAATTTAGTGCATGGTGAAAGATAAGGGTCTAATTTTAATGTGTGGCAGGTTGACATCCAATTTTTCCAACACCATTTATTAAAGAGGCTATCTTTCCTCCACTGAGAATAGTCAGCTCCTTTGTCAAAGATGAGGTAGCTGAGTACATCTGCATTTGTTTTTGTGTCTTCCAGTCTGTTCCACTGATCCTCAGGCCTATTTCTTTGCCAGTGCCATGCTGTTTTATCACAGTGGCTTTGTAGTATAGTTTCAAATTGGGAATTGTTACACCTGGTGCCATGTGTCTGTTGCCTAAAATGGCTTTTGCTATTCTAAGTCTCTTATGGTTCCAAATGAATTTTTGGATTTTTTTTTCTAGTTCTGTGAAATATAGTGTTGGAATTTCAATTGGCATTGCATTGAATGTATACTCAGCAATAAAGAACGAGAAAATAGATTCATTCATAGGAAAATGGATACATATTGAAGATATACTCCTAAGTGAAATAAATAAGTCACACATGAGTAAATACCAAATAGTTTCCCTGGTGTGAATAATCTGCAACAATGCATAAGATTTTAATAAGATTACTGACATTTAAAAATGGGAAGAAAGGAGCTAAAGGTGTAGGGAAGGTGGGATGGGTAGGGGAAGAGTAAAAAGGGAAAAGAAAAAAATGTGAGAGAATGAAAAGATGAAAATAAAGTGTTTGTAGATGGGGAGGGGAGGAGGGGTTGAAGGGAGGGCAGAGGTAAGGGGAAAAAATGAGAATCAAGACTTGTCATGTAGAGGTGCAAGATCCCAACAATGAATGTAACTGTACTGTATCCCTAAAATGTACCAATAAACTCAATTAAAGCTGAAAAAAGAAACAAGATACTTTCACACCTGAGGAACCTCATGAATACCAAACCAGCACTCCAAACAATCCTAAACAATATCCTAGAAAAAGACAATTAGGACTACAACTTCATGAACCAAAACAGAATGAAGCCATTAGGCAAGGCAAGAAATTCAATGGAAGCGGGTGGGAAGAAACAGAAACAGAAAAATATCATGACAATTATAAGTCAATACATATCAGTTATAATCATTAATGTTAATTGTCCCAATTCACCAATCAAAAGAAATAGGACTGGAGGAATGGATCAAGGAGCAAGATCCAATTATATGCTTCATAAAAGAAACACAGTTCAAAAAGAAATTCATAGACTAAAAGTCAAAGGATGGAAGACAATACTATATGTGACAGGAACCCAGAAAAAGGCCTGTGTAGCTATCCTATTTGTAGTCAAAGGAATTTCAAACTAAAACTGATTAAAAAAGATAAAGAAGGGCACTACATCCTTGTATAGGGAACAATCCAAAAAGAATGGGAAAAAGTAAGAACCATGATATATTATATACAGGTACAAATACCCAGTAATGAATGTTATTATAATGTATACCTACAATGTACCAATAAATTAAATTAAAAAGTTATATATTTCCTTAAAACTATCAAAGAGATGTAGGCGCAGAAATGTTTAAATGAGCTAAACATATGGCTTTTTTGTAGGTGAGCAGAGAGTAGAACGTACTTTCACCTCTGAGCATATTTATTGCAATGAGTACCAAAGAAATCAGAGAACCATGCTTAAAATCGCAGAGGAACTTTACTGTGGAAAGGAAAACTCATGCATACTTTTATTAAATAATCATGGACTGGCATAGTGGGTCAAAATTCAGAAGTGCCTCAGACATGGGGGATCTCCTTTCCAACTACTAGATCTCCCCATAACATTTCTGTTGAGTAAATAGTGATTGGGGAAACTGCCTGCTCTTCTGCTTGTCTGCTTTCCTTCCTTCATCCCCTTTTCCTTGTTGGGGAGTCTTATTTTCTGTCCACTCATATTGTTTATTCTAAGAATTAGAATCATGGGTCATTTTTTGGTTATTTAACATACTTAGTATAATACACTAACAATACAATATACTTTTTAATATACAAACTTTTATTTAATATACTTTTATTTTCAAAGGCTATTCTGTGGAATACTGTTGTCCTAAGAAACAGTTCCAGTGTCTTCTAAGGAAGAAAAATTTTAAAATTTCCCTTATTGTCTAGGACAATATTTCTCCAAAATGTTTTATCTTTATGGATAAAAATATTTGAACAAAGGCAAGTGCCACAGTATTGTTACTTGTTCATTTGAAACATTTTCCCTACAAGTTTAAATATTAAAGTTTTATCACTCATTCTTGGATAAAAATATTGAAGTTTTGATGTGTTCTTCATATAATGGGGCTGTTCAAAATATATGGTGAATGTCCACATTAAAAAATTATTACAGTAAAAGATATTACCATTTATCTCTCTTCCTTCAAACACTCTTATCCCATCATTTTTGACAATTTTTGAAGCAATTATGAAAATTTTCTTTTGTGATTGTCTTTACAAGGTCTGACCTCAAATACAGTGCTCTTGCTAAGTACCATGTAATGGAAAGATAGGCTCATGAAAATATTACATTGTATCCTCATCCAACTTATTCATCCAATCTGGCACTGTGTGACTTTGAGCTCTTTTCCAAAGTCGAAATGGCCATGAAAAGTAAATGTACTGAATCCATTCAGGACATCATGTTTGCCACAACAGCACCATTAAAGACACTCATGAAAGTAGAACTTTCAAAACTGCTTCAGAAATTGTCCAGAATGATGGGATCAATGTGATGTATTTCTCTAAGGGAGAATAATTTTAGGAGGATTAATAGCAATGCATCTTTTACTGCATTTTAAGAAATATTGTTTCATTGTATTTTTAAATCACATCTTATGCCTCAGTAGTTCCTCCTGCATCTCTTCTAGTATGCATGTACCTGACTTTTCTTAGGCAGAAAAACAATTCTGGTTGGTATAGTTTCATCATTAAAAGCTTAGTTGTTAATTTCTTTTCCAGTGAACACTGTGCCTAGGATGATGTCATGGTTTGGGTCTGGATGTCCCCCCAAAGCCTCATATGGTCATAGGCTTGATCTAGAATATGTGAGGCTAGAATTAATTAATGATGCAATGCTAGGCTCAAGGGCACTCAGATTAAGGATGTGAGCGTTTCCCACCCTAAGTAGTATGAGTGAGATAAAAGGGGCACACAGATGCCATTAATTCTCTCTTGTTACCTTTGCTGTCTTGTGTACACCATGTTGTTTGTCTTTGTGATGCTTGTTTGCCATCCGCATCTCAGAGCCAGCCAATTATGGCCTGAAACTTCTATGAACTGTAAGCCAAATAAACCCCTTCCCTTCCAACTTTGAGTGTCACTTATTTTGTCTCAGCAATGAGAGAAAAACAACTAAAGCAGATAATAACCAGAATTCCCATGTAATTTCCCAGATTTTGCTCCTTTATTGCTTACTGAAGTCCTTCATGAAAGATTTACTAAGTTATTCCAGAATCAAGAAATTACATAAATAGTTTGAGTAAAATCACTATGAGTTGCTTCATGATAAACTCATCATTTTTTAAACCAACAATGAACCAATTAGAAATGTCAGAACATTTTAAATGTTCAAAATATTGTAGATCTCATGCTTTTATGAATAATACCATTATGGAGTTTTAGCAACATGCAAGTTTGCGTGATAAATACATATTTATGGTTGGCAGGAGTGGAAATATTCTAGTTTAATGGTTTTCAGATCTGCAGCCTCTGTTAATAATTTTAAATAAAAAGATATAAAGGCATAATGACTGTAATATGTTTCAAATTTTAAAGAAAGTTAGCTAAAGATCCCCAACTCAACTTTTCTAATTATTATTTATGCAATAAGAGCAATGCTTTGTATTGGGGTAAGCATTTCATACCATGAGATAGCCAGGAATTATTATCCATTTTTTCCCCACTGGAAAGAACTGATAAGGAGCATATGAGACAAATGGCTTAAGAGCCATATAGCAATTCTAAGTTGGGTGCACTAAAATCAGGTCTCTATTTCTCTGATCTTACCTTTAATTACATTTTTTTCTGGGAGGGGGAGTTGGTAGGCCTTTAATGATTTGTGCAATTTAAATGCATATTTATGTCAGTAAGATTTTTGTAATGTTAATCATAGTCCTAAAAGATTCTTAACACAATTGGGATAGATATTGCTTGTAAATCAGTGCCCTCATTGATTCTTTACTGTGAAAATTGAAGAATTGGAAGGAAACTCATACTATTCTTTGGAGTACTCTTATTCTTGACATGACTCAGACTATACCTATTTGCCTATTTTGTTTTAAAAACTCTTTTTGGATGAACACTATATGCAAATTTGTTCACCATTCTTGCTGCTTTTATTACAATAGAATGTAAAATTCAGTATAACAATTGGGCAAAATGTCTTCGATGGAATGAGGACATTATATTAAAAATTAGTGTGAAATTTAACAGGGAAAACTTATGTTACTGAGTATTCAGATAGTATGCTACTTGGCATATTGACTGACCTACTTTGGGAAGGTAGGAATTTCTTCAGAAAAATATTCCTAACTCATTAGTTACTTTAAACAAAGCTACCTTTGTTCACTAGAGAAATTGTTATTTATAAATTTGCATTCATTATTGCTTTAATCCTTAAGAAAAGACTTGTCTTTACTTATAATTTATAATCCATTATTTTTTCTATCATGACAATATATATTTGTCTTACATATTGCCATTTATTAGATGTATCAATATTTATATGTATATTTGTAGTGCTAGGGATTGAATAAACCAGGGCCTTTTCCATGCTAAGTAAAGTTCTACTGCTGAGCTAAATTCCTATCACCAGTAATTTAAATTTTCCTTCTTCAACACTTACTGTGAGAATTGCAATAATTTTTTCAGAATGTGTAAAATAAATATGTTCTGACTATTCAGTCATTGAACTTTTATTTTTCATCCAGTGATGGTGAGAGTAGTAAAAATACACAGTAGGGGCCAATATAGTGCATAGATACAAGAGTTTAGTGAAGAGGCTTCTGGTAGATTTATCTAGGAGGAAGCTGCACTTTAGCAAAATCATGAGAGATTGCCAGTATTTTCTTAAGTTGAAATTGATGAATATCAACCTCCAGCTAAACCATGAAAATGAGAAAGAATAGATGAATGAGGGATAACAAGTCATTTTTCTCCTCTGAATTATATTTGAATTTTCCAATTCTAGTTTTCTAACCACAATTTCACAAAGTTCTTCTGTTTTGTCTTTAAAAACAATTCATTATGTAAAACATCACTTATAATTCTTCAAGGGAGGAAAATATGGATCATCCTTATTATTAAGAACTGTGGCAAAACTATTAAGTGTGATTCACTGTGCAAACCTGGGAATGAGTACCACTGAAGGGAAGTAAGTATCCTTTGTAGGCATACTGTTCTAGCAGCATTTATACCATAACTTTTTGAACTTCTTGGTTATTTGGTTATAAATATTGACTTAAATGTTTTCTAATATCATCTCTGTAAGGTAAAACCATATGTTACATTGTACAACTTATTTTCTTCTATAGAGTACCATGTAATTATGTTAAAGTTCTGCAATTACTTTTGACAGGAGATTCTTAAACTGCTAAATATTATGTATTATATATCCCTTTGACTGAAAGTATTTTTAAAAAATCACAAACACATTTCCACTATTTAAAATATAACAGAAACCAGATTTATTGTCTGGATTTTATTGAGGGAAATGTGAAAACAACAGTTTTACAGTGTGCTGGTTCATGGGGTAAATAGCACAGTCCTGAGAGTTATTACTAACTAGCCGCAATAGGGATCTTCAGAGGACAGCAGAGTAATTGCATGGGCAATATGGGGCACTTGAGATGTGGTAGTCATGCAAAACAGGATTTAAAAAGGGTCTGATGCCCTACTTTTCTTCTCATGTTTAGGAAAGAAAGGTACGAGAACTTCTGAAAGACAGATGGATAGGTCACCCCCTGTATTGTAACTGCAACCATACAATGTTGGACAAAAGATTGGAAAGAGCCAGTCAAGGAATCATTTTCCTGTTTATGCATTGTTTATTCTCCATGTAGGCAGGCCCCTGAGGTGGCATGCCTTATTTTGTCTCCCATAAAATGTGATTAGTGAGTAATAACTTACATAACATGATTGTAATGTGTATTCAGCAGAAAGAACATTGGCAATTTTGGGTAAAGTGTACTGCACTGGTTTTTCATGAATGCCATACATCCTCATTTGAACATCTCCATGTTACTATTTCCCTTGCTCACTGACTAATTTGAAAGTATATGCTTGGGTACAGCACAATGGTGAGGAGAAAATGAAGAGTCTTCAATTCTAATATCCAGATACCAACCTGAAAGATGAGAAAAGCTTTGGCAGCTGTGATGCAATTTAGTGTAGGTTTTAAGTCTACACCTGAAGAAGAGTGTCTCCAGAATTTTGTGGTATTCACTTAGGGTAAAGTAAAGATGGTCTTGTTCTCAGATGGCTTCTGATATGTTTCATTGGACAATGCCTCCTCTGCTTAGTAATCTTTCATCAACAAGAAAAACTTTGCCACACCAAACCAAGACCTTGAATTTCTTTTTCTAAAATTAACTTTATTGGTATAGTTAAAGTATATAATATAATGGCATTCATCTTTGGAAATTTGCATTATCCATCTTGGTATCCATCTTTTCATTATCCATCTTGGTTCTTATTTTTTCCCCATTCCCCTGCCCTAGTTTTAACCCCTCCTTCCCTCCCTTATCTACAAAGATTTGTTTCCATTTCTTTCATTTTCTCATATTAATTCCATTCCCTTCTTTCCTTTCCCCTGTGCCTCCCACTTCTCCTTCCCTTTTGTACCTTTTCTTTCTATTTCACATTACCTATTATACCTTTTAGTCCTTATTTACACTTCTAGTTTCTCACACTACATAAACTATTGAGAATTTACATGTGTGTCCTATTTATTTCACTTAAGCATATCACATCAACGTGCATCCATCTAACTATAAATGTCTCTAGTTTCTTATTCTTTATGGCAGAGTAGTACTCCATTTTATTTAAAAAATACCGCATTTTCTTTATCCAGTCTCCCATGGATGGGCAAATTTAGTTATTACAAATTGTCCTCCTATGAACATGGGTGCACATATATCACTGTGGTATGATTCTTTTAATTCTTTTGGGAAGATCCCCAGCAGGGGAATAGCTGGATCAGATGGAACTTCCAATTGTAGTTCTTTGAGGTATCTCCATACTAATTTCTACAGTGGTTGCACCAGCCTACACTCACACCAGCAGTGGAATAGGGTTCCTCTTTCCCCACAGTCACACCAACATTTGTTACTGGTTGATTTCATGATAACTGCCATTTTTTTCTGGGGTGAGGTGGGATCTGAGTGTTGTTTTCATATGCATCTCTCAAATGACATGTGATATTGAACTTTTTTATATGTTTATTTGCTATTTCTTTGTCTGAGAAATGTTTGTTCATTTCAGAAGCCCATTTTTGGATTGGGTCTTTAAATTTGGCAGGTATGATTTTTTAAGTTGTTTATGTATTCTAGATAGTAAACCTTTATCTGAGGAACAGCTGGTGAAAATTTTTTCCCACATTGTGGGTTGGAAGACCTTGAATTTCAAACCCAGATGATGACAATCCACAGCTGCTCCTGAGACAAGCCTATTGTCAACTTCCCAGAAGCTTGTTAAGCATCTTAATGACTAAAGACTGACCTAAAAACAACTGGAATTAGGCATGGGCTGATTATGGGGGTCTGATCTTTGAGAAATTTCAATTATTTTGAACTTCCCCACCAGTGTGGGTTTTACTTTTTTGGAACAAAGAAGTCAAAAGCAAGGCACACATGATTAATACTCAGAAAGCAAAACAGGTTAATATGTAAAATGTCCCTGAGAGAGAGAGAGAGAGAAAGTCTTTATCTTTTATAGAACATAAAAACATTTTCCAGTTGGCAAATTGTGTTCCTTTAAAAATAGCTCAGAATCATGTGGAATAAAATGAGGGAAGAGACAGGAAAGTGTTCTAACCTGTTTTCAGAATTGAATTTCTCCTAAATGCTGAAAAAAGTTGCTCTACAATTTTTAGAATGTACTTTATACTCATAAAGATTTATTATAATTGTTTATCGTAGTGTTTTTTTAAACAAAGGGATATGCCTTATAGAAATTTAAATAAAATTTTGGCAGGAAATACCCTTGTTCCATTCTCTTGTCTGCTTCTGAGACTGTGTTGTTTTTCTCTTAGGATAATGTCAATGAAAATACTTTTAGTGATTTAGGTCATTCCCTCTTTGCCATCTCAGTTAATAAGTTTTCCTTTCAGTGACTTTAAAAATTATCATGAAAGTGAATTTTAATAAAGTTTTTCTTATGAGAAACTTCACAATAAACAAAAATTGTAGAGCAGAATGAATCTGCATTATCTGTGTTCAGAAGGGTCTGCATGTTGTCAACCTATTTTCATCTGTAGTCATCCCCCTCTCCCCCTCTATTGGGTTATTTTGAAGTGGTCACAAAATATAATATTATCCACCATTCTGTGATTATTTGTAAAAGAAAGGCTATTTAAATGTAAATACAATATAATGATTGTACATGAAATGTTAATAAGATTCATAATATTATCAAATATCGACTCAGCATACAAATTTCACTATTTGTCTTGTACTTTTTAAACTGGTTTGTTGGAGTCACTCTTGAGAAAAGACCACATTTTGCCCCTGTCAAGATGCATATCACTGTGTTATTTAAATCTTAAAAATTTTTGGTTTGCTGTCTTTACATCTGTGTTACCTAATTTTTCTTATAATTTAGTTTTTTAAAAGCAGTGATTGATTTTTGTCTTCTGTAGTTTGCCACATCCTGTATAATGTTAATTGTATCCCTGCTGTTTCATATAAATTCTTCTCACTCCCATAATTTCTGAAAAATTTTAGTTATATCTAGATTCATCATCTGGCCCAGCTTGATTGATGTTAGAATTGGTGTTTAATACTTAAATCAGATGACATAGAAATTTCATTGTCTTTCTGGTTTTTAGCAGCCACTAATTGTCTTTTATTAGGCTCATTACACATGGGGAATCTTCTAATGCTTTCAACTGTTCTTCATTTCTGGATCCATACTGAAGGTGGACCTTGTTGTGCCCAAGTCGCGAAGTCCCCAAAGACCACCAAGGAGTCATGTCTGATGCAATTGCAAGAGGAGTTTACTGCAAGCTCGAGCCTGGACTCTCAGGTGTCACCATCACAGCGGCTTCAGTCTGAGAGCCCACATCCAACTTTGAACCAAGTTTATATAGGATTTTTCTGTTACTATTTTTAGTTTTCCCTTGTCATCAAGGGGCATCGGGAGGGCACATTGGAACATGACCTAATGCTTACATTTGCAAATTTATTATGGGGTGCTGGGAGGGTACATGTTGGAAAATTACCTAAAGCCTTTAAATAATTAATTCCTCTTTTTCAGTAGACAATTAATTCCTCTTTTTAGTAGACAATTAATTTCTCTTTTCTGACTTTTGCTAACTAAGATGTATGGCTATCTATATCCATTATAATTAATTCCTGTATCAGCTATAACTAATTCCTATATTCATTGAATTACATAAAAAGAAGCTCATTTTAAAAAGAGGAACAGAAGCAGGGTGGAGATGCCCTAAAAGAGGAACTGCAATTGTCAAAGCACAGAGAAACTGCCACATAGAATGGAATCTTTCAGAAAGGAACTTTTGCATTTACTCTATTCTGGGTAAGGAGCATGGAGCCCACCGTGACCTGGAAACTTGGTCCTTACAACCTAACAATTGTTTAGATGTGTGAGGTCTGCAAAAAATAGAACTCAGTGATAACTTTGAGGATCATGGGCTCACTTTCAGTTGAAATTGGAAAGATTATAGGTTTAGCAATTTTTGTGGAGGGTGAATGTGGAATCAGAAATTTATCTGAGTACTTACTGATTTGGAGATATTGGTTGACATCTGTATCAGTAAGAATTCAATTAGAAAAGCAGAAACCATAGGGGTCGGGGATTTAGCTCAGTGATTCTACCACCTGCCTTGCAAGCGCAGGGACCTGAGTTTGATCCCCGGTACGAAAAAAAAAGAAGAAAAGCAGAAACCATATCCATGTTTTCAAACCTGCTGAACAAATCCCTTCACTGACCTCTGTCTATATCTTTACTTATATGTACTGGATATCTCCAGAATGGATTGGATGCATGGATAAATTTTGTTACAGGGATTTGACTTTATGAAGTTGTGGGAATTGTTTAAACAGTCTCCATAAGGCTGTTATATTTGTGTGTTACATTAAAGCATGAGAAGGATGCAAAATGGAGGACAGCAAGGAGAGCATGCGCTAGAACACATATGCAAATTCAGTTCACTGTGTCTTTGACATGGATAGTGTGACTCTCCTGAAGAATTTGGAACCCTTTGTTGGTCCCAGCTAAAAGACAGTACAGGAGGAACATTTGCAGATCTGGCCTATCTTATGCCAAAAAAGACAATTAGCAGTAAGTGAAAATGGATAAGAATTACAAAATATCTACTGCTTCTTTACTTTTGCCATGAAAATTAAAAAATTTCTCTTGTAGATTAGTGAGAGAACAAACAGGAATGGAATTCTAAGAAATGTGGTTTAGTCTGATTAAGAAGTTATATGAAAAGGCCACCATAATATCCAACTATATGATGAATAGCTAGTTTGGTACACCTGAGTTTGGACTTTGAGAAAATTAAATATAAATTTGTTAATATATAGGCATTTCCTTAAAGCTCCCAACCAAATGCAATCACCAAAGAAACAAGAGTAGTAGAGAAGGGGCTACCATAACATTGGGTTCCACAGACTCATTTCTTGCTTCTGCTTTTTTACTTTAGTACAATAGTAACTGGCTGTATTTTCATTACCATTACCTGAGGGATGTAGGAACAATCTTTGTAGTTATCCAGTTGGTATGATGAAAGGCAAAGTGTGTGCACCTGTGCAAAAGTGTCAACTGGATTTTCACCCATATGATGCTCTCACAGTTTTTGTGTATATTTACTTGAGCATCATAGAGGGTATAATACACCCATACCACTCTAGAATTTGTTTTTTAAAAAGTTTTCTTGGGGTTTTTCTGGTAAAAGTAGCCCAATTCAGTACAATGACACATGAAAAACCAGATTTGCAAGTTTTAAAGAAGGTAAAAAGTGAATCATCAGATTACTCGTGTATGAATAATGAAAGTGATCCACCATAGTAAAATACATGTTTTCATAACAGAATGATGATGATGATGACTTTACATTGGCTATGTCAGCCAAAGTTCCTGTGACAGTAAAATGGAACAAGAATCAATTGATACAGATACAGTGAATTCAGACCTTCTTGATTCAAATGACAAAGAGAACAGCAATGTGAGTATATATTTGAGTAGTCTGGCAGAATGATCATTCAATCACACAGAACAATCCAATGTTAGAACTAGGTCCACAAATATGGTGAGGATCTTGGCAGGGGTGATATGTATTGGACAGATTGCTAACACTGCCATTTGATATTGGAAATTGTAACAGATGAAATGGTCCAACACACTGTGAATTACACAAAGACTGAAATACAAGTAAAAATTCTGTATGCACCATAAGCCATATTCAAAAATGTATTTATTATGACACCTCACTAGCTGAACTGAAAGCATTCAGAGGTCTGCCGTACTTAGCAGGGGTTTCTTTTAGAAATACACACAATTGTGCTGTGTCACTTTTAATCCCTCTGAGTGCAACATCTGACAAGGCAAGGATTTGGGTACAGGCAGTTTATTTTTAGATGATCCCCAGAAAGTGGATTGATTTCGTGAGGGTCAAGATAAAGAATAGGGAAAGCTAATAACATATATGATTATCAAAGCTAGTTATTACCCTATTTTGGTGTTCCATGGGATTTCATGTAAAAGGTTCTTAAGAAATAAGGACTAAAAGGTATAACAGATAATGTGAAATAGGAAGAAAAGGTGCAAAGGGGAAGGGGAATAGGAGGGGTAAAGGAAAAGAAAGAAGGTAATGGAATTAACACAAAAAATGTAAACAAAGCGTTTGTAGATAAGGAGGGATGGAAGGATTAAAGGGAGAGCAGGGGAATGGGGAAAAAAATAAGAACCAAGCTGGATTATGTAAAGGTACAAATTTCCAATGATGAATGCCATTACATTGTATGCCTTAAATATACCCCTAAAATTAATTAATAAAAAAAGAAAAAAGGAATTAACCTTCCAAAGAACTGAAGACTGGGGTATTTCCTGTCCTGGTTAAGAATTGTTATTATGTGTTCTATTAGTTTTATTTATTTGTTTGGTTGTTTGAGTTTCCAATGCAAGGTAGCACAGATTAGTTGGCCATAAAAATATATTTACTCACAATTCTGGAGCTGGAAGCTTGAGATTATCATGTTGGCTGTGAGGGTTGTAGGGAAGGAGTCATTCTAGGCCTCTGTTTTTGGCTGATAATCGATGTCTTTTCTGTGTCTTCACAGTCTTCACTTGTCTGAGTCCACATTTTCTCTTCTTCTCTACATCAGCCATATTGGATTACAGACTACTCTAACGATCTAATTTTAACTCAATTACTTCTGAAGACTTCTTCCTCCAAATGTCACATTCTAAGGTATTAGGACTTCAACAAATGAATTTTGAAGTAGAAGAGGAGGATGAAATTCAGCACACCCATAACATCTACAAAATGTGCTTAGTGTCACTTTAATTTATGACCATTAATGATCATTAAACGGGCTTTTGCTGCCTGCAACATTGGCACATTTTCTTATCATTTTCTACCTGCAGAGCACCTATTTATTTTATGCCTATTTTTTTCTTTTGACATTCAATACTTCTTTCCCCAGCTTTAAGCTAAATTTAAGAAGTTGCTTCCAATTTCACGCAGAAAATGGAAGCAATGAGAAGAGAACTTTCACAAGCCCACTCCGTCCGTGCCATTCCCTATCATAATGACCTTGTCCTCTGACTATTCTCCCTCTACATCTGTGCTGCCAGCTGAGACCACCCCAGACCACCCACTGCCTTCCTTCTCCTTATGCCTAGTCAAGCTTCTGGCTTGAGTTTCTCACACATTTATCCTCTCTTCTTTGACATTAGTTTTGTTTTGTTTTGTTTTTTTCTGACTGTCCCATCAGCATACACATGCTGCTCTTAAGCTTAATTCTTTGTTATTCTCTAATATTTTCTTTCTTTTTATAGCAAAAATTCTTGGAATAGGTGTCTTCACTTTCTGTACCCAATTTCTATCTGGTTGTACATTTGAAAACTCGCCAATCAGGCTTGCTTTCTTTTTTTGTTTTGTTTGGTTTTGGGTTTCGAGACAGGGTCTCACTATGTAGTTGAGACTGACCTAGAACTCCCTATGTAGCCCAAGCTGGTCTTGAACTCACAGCGATCCTCCTGCCTCAGCTTCCTGAGTGTTGGGATTACAGGCGTGCACCACCACCAGCGCACCCGGTGCCAATCAGGCCTTCAACAGCTTGCCTGTAGCCAGCAATCATGACTATTTGTTGCAGAATCCATGCAGAATGCTTGCACATTTGTCTTGATGTATCTATAGTGCCTGACTTACTCTTTCTCCTGAACTGTTGACTTGGATTTCAGGGAACTACACTCATCTATTTGCCACTGGTAGTGGCAGCCTCTTAGTCTCCCTTGCTGGTTCTTTGCTGGTTCTTCATTATCTCTCCACAAATGTACTCATCCCCAGTTTCCAGACTGAATCTTCATGAATGAATAATGAGCATCTCAACCTGAACATGTCCAAAATTCCTCACTAAGCCTTTTCTTCTGAAGTTTTCTTTCACTTCAGTAGATTTTCCTTGTTAGAAATTAGAGTTGTCTTAACTCTCACTTTCCCACACTAACCCTTCAGAGAATCTTGTTTAGGAGTTCAACATCCATAAACATAAGTAGAATCCAACAACTTCTGACTACTTTCACACTACCGTGCTTCCCATGGTACCATCATGGGTTTGCTGGCTTATTACAATTATATCATTATGGTCACCCTGATTTAGCATTCACCCCTCTATAGCTCATTCACAGCAAAGAAGCTGGAGTGATTTTCTTACATACAGATCAGAGCCAATCCAGCCACTGCTTAAGGTCTTCCATTGACTTTGCTTCTCATTTAGAATAAAAGCAAAGTAGCAGTAGCTTGGTCTGACTCTCAGTTTCCTCTCTGATCTCATTGTCTCTTCACCTTACCTGCTCTTGCCTTTCTCCCTTCATCTTACTTCGTAATTTCTTTCCTGGTATTTATTTTTTCTTTTTCTTAAATAGGCCAGTTATATCTAAGCCGAACCTATTTAACTCCCCGTTACCTCTTTTTTTTGTATAGGGGATCAAACTTGGGACCTTGCACTTGCAAAGCAGGCAGCGGAACCACTTAGCTAAATGCCTGGCTCTACCTTTCTTTAGAGAGGGCGAATATCTCCTTCAGGACTTCACTCAAATGTCAGTTTTAAGGGAGGTCTTTCTTAAAGTTCTTAGCTAAAATTTCAAGTCCTTTTTCTAAAATCTTTTATTGATTTTTCTTACTTTATATTTTAAATTCTTACTGTTAGAGAACTCTTATTGTCTGGGTGATCTTGGCTGATCCAAGTTATCTGACATGTTGTTTGCAATTCATAGCCATAAAGTACCAAAAATGCAACTTCCTGTGATAAGGAGGAAATGTCCAGAACAACCCAAGTTGTGCCCTAAATCTCAGAACACGATGTTTTGCAACACTTGTGTTCAGTGAGTCAAATTACACCTGGGATATGAAACCAAGGCAATGTGCTTCTGTAGTCTCTCATCCCTGGTGTGATAGGGGACAGTCACAGTAAGGACTCTCTTTGCTTTGGACAGCTTTTCCAAACCTTGGGAGCCTGGCTCAGCACAGATTCTAGGCTTCTGTTTCTGATTGCTGCATAGCAGTTAGTAATAGATTTGCTTTGCCTGACCTATGATGTGAGAGTTCTGTCTTATCAGGCTAGAGTAGAAACTTTTGCATTTACATTATATTTCATAGCATGTATTTTATTTATTTATAGCACCTATTTTGATTCCCTATTAGGAAACAATCTCCACAAGAGCAGAGGTATTTGTCTATTTTTGAAACTTCTATGTTCCTAGAATTTAGGCAAGTATCCTTAGGTAGTAAAAAATCAATAGATATTAGTTAAAAAATAAGTGAAGGTGAATGGTAATCTATGTCAACTATTACCAAGAAGTAGAGTAATTCGAAGGCTGAGATTTTGCACAATAGTAGTTATAAATGTCCTCAAAAAAATCATGTAGGGTGGCATGGCAGGAAAAATGCAAATTGGAATGGGTTAAGGAAATGGAGATCACGAATTACTAACTCTGTTTAAATGTGAAGAAAATCATATCATGTTGTAACTGGGGAAGTGTCAGTAAAGGAAGATATACTGTCGGAAAATATGCTGATATTCTTGCTGATGGGATGCCATCTCTCTACAGAAAGGGAGAAGATAATGATACAAGAAAGTTGAAGTCTGTGTGGGCCAAGAGAAGCATATATGCTGAAGTTAACCTTAGATTGGAAAAGGGAGGCTTCATCAGTTGTAACAAGGTAGAGCAGATTTGGTGCAGATGGAAGAAAAATGATTTTTGTGGAGGCAGATTAAAGCTTTCTCTGATTTTTTTTCAATTTTAAGAAAAAAATCATCACAGCAGAAATGAGAATACTGAGGTTTTAAACTAGTGAAAGAATTGAAATGTGGACAAAGGGAAGAAATGCATGAAAAACAGACTAAGTGAAATTAGGAGGCCTCCCCTTTAATGAATGACATAGTAGATCTTTCTGGGTGTTTAAAGTTTGCAATGTGTCTCACTCAAAGAGTAGGATAATAGAAGAGTGGAAGCAAAGTATTCTTCACCAAATCATTACCTGGGTTTAATTTCTATTTTCTCTGTATCTCAGTTAAGCCAGCTTTAGATAGCTACATTTATTTGAAGTTCTATGATCCTATTTATTTTTCAGATCATGAAAAGAAAAGTGGATTAAGTTGGCCAAATATGCTTATCCATATTTACTGTCCCTATTTCAACCCCTGAATCCCAAGATAAATAGCAGTCTTTCCTGGTACTTTATTTTTATGTGTGCTGATCTGGCATCACCCTAAGCCTCAGACTTCTGGAGAAAATGGCAGGTAAATACAGAACAAAGAAAACATATTACCATTATGATTTTTCAACATTTTCATATTTTATAGGAAAATAAAAGCAATTTCAATCTCAGTCCTCCATAGCAATAGTGTACAATATACAAACATAAATTATGACATTTTTGTGTAATATTGTTTCACAAATTTTAACCTGTGTTCATTTGAAATAATTCATAGTCTTGGTACACTGTTAGATATTGAGAGAAAACTTAATAATGCAAATTATATATATTTTAAAATAGAAGATATTTATAATTTTGTTCCAAAGTTTTCTTATTGTAAGTAAGGTGCTAGCCTTGACCCACTGGCCCACAAGTGAAGCCAATATATTCATCTTTTTTTTCATATTTATGACGACTTGATGGAGAAGTCCATAAGAAAAGGGATGACCTGAGAACTTAATTAGTACAAGCTGAGAGAACAGACAGATACATTAAGACAGTGGTTTTGAACCATGCCAGGTATTGGATATTTTGGGGGGCCACCTCTAATGACCACATTTTATGGTCACATAGTAGGTTTGGGAACTAAATTTGTGGAATTTTATCCTGATGCCTGGTGTAGGTTTCTTTCTGTTAAAAAAAAAAGGAAATCCACAAATTAAAAAAATAAGTAGGAAATGCCTTTTGCCAATGACAAAAATGGTAAAAGAAAATAAGTAGAAGATTAGATGCTATAAAGAAGAGAAATAATAGATTTGAAACATTGGAAAGTAAACCAAATGTATGGAAGAATTTTCACAAAAATGAGAGAAAGCATATGCTCATAATAATGGCAAAAAATAAGACTAGACCATGAATAAGGCTGAATTATCAGCTAATCCAGAAATATGAATATAATCTCTACTATTATGGTAGGAACCCAAAATGTGTCCTCAAAGGCTCATTGTGTTGAAAACTTGACTGTCAGCTGATGGGCTTCTGGACACAATTGAATGATGAGGCTTTTAACATCACTGAGTGGACTAATCCATGTATGAGTTACTTAGCTGAATCTGCTTTAAAGAAACAGAGCCTAGTGGAGGAAGTAGGTCATGACAGGTTGTTTTTGAGGAGTATTTCTTGTTCCCCGCCCTTTTCTTGAAGCTTTCATTCTTTCTTTCTGCCTTCTCTCCATCATGGTATGAGCTGCTTTTCTTTACCACATGCTGTCCTCTTTAATGTTCTGCCTTCCATGGGGCCTGAAACAATGGAACCAGTGACCATGGACTGAAACATTTGAAACTATGAGCCAAATAATTCTTTCCTTCTTTAAATCATTATTCTCAGGTATTTTGGCACAGTGACAGATAGCTAACACATATAGATATTATGAAATGATTTTCCAGTTTTAAAATGTCTACCATTTCTTTTTCTCCAGTTAGTTGCACAGGGCCTCCAATCTCCCCTTATTAGTATCAATTTTTTCCTTTTTTGAGACTTCTCTGCCCTAAATTATGAAAACAAAAACAAAAACAACAACAACAACAACAACAAAAAACTACTCAGGGTTATTCAATCCCCAAAACATAGATCCTGCTATGTTTAAAAAACAGGTGAGTTTGATTTACATTTCCTTGATCACTGATGATGCTGAGAATATTTTTCATGTATCTGTTGTCTACTGCATGCCTTATTAGGAGAAATAAATACAAACTAAAATAAAGTATCATTTCATACCTTCTAGAATGCGTAATGCAAAAACAAAACAAAGCTGAGAGGTAGAAAAGCAGATTTCACCTTTGAATGAGAGGAGCTGCATAGTCATATTCAAAAACATGTTGAATAAGGAGCTGACTCAGTTTTGGTGTTTGGTGATCACCCCTTTTAAACTTCACCCCTCACTGTCCTCCTTCTGAATCCTCCTCCCCATCTGGGAAAGATGATAAGAAAGACTGAGTACTTCCCTGTGGAGATAGGAAAGTAAAAACCACAGAATCTACTATCCATGTAGGTGCCTTTACCACAGCTCTGCCTTCCGGCCACCATTAGAAACCCTGGGGCAGTCTCTTTCTTGGCCTCTCAAGGCTCATTTGGACCAGCATGGGAAGATCAAGTGGCTTTTTCCAATGAATTTCACTATTCAAGTAATAAATAATTTTATAACCTCTTGGTGTGCTGAGGATCAGATTACTGTCTGGCTCAGTCAGGAGCGCCACACCCATCTCTCGTGAGACAACTCTGAAGCCTATTAGGGCTGGAATAACCCACTCCCTCGGGGGTGTGTCGAGATCTGACTTTAGACAGATAAACAATCCTCTCAAAACCTCCAAAGTCCTGACTCCATTTGCCTCAGCCTCTGAAGCATACAGTCCAAAAACGAACATGTGGCCAATAACAATGTGCCAAATATCCAGACTCCACCCTGGTTCCACCCCTGCCTTACCCTGTCCAATAGCGATCCAATAGCGCCACCCTGGCTCCACCCCTCCTTACCCTATATAAGCCTGTGCATTTCCGGAATAAAGCGGAAGCTGCCAGATACCTCCCTGGAGTTTGAATGGTGATTCTGCACTTTGCCCTCCCAGTCCGGCCCTGCAAGTGGGCTCGCAGATGTAAACAAAATTGGCGCCCAAAGAAGGGGACTCACATATACTGGGTAAATATTGAAGCTGTGGGTAAGGATCCCTCCTATTATTGGTAATGTCATGAGTCAAGAGTCAGGCCATCTTAGTAAGGGGTTCTCATGCCATAAAGGCATCGGAGGCTTTTTCCTGCCCAAACTCAGGCAAGTGTAGGGCCCCCTGAACACTCTGAAGATAGAGGACAAAAGCCTCTTTAAAAAGATGGTGCAGGCGGTCTTTTTCTTCCGCTTTCTTCTTCCCCAAAGGCGTCAGCCCCGCCCGCTGGTCTCTCACTTCCTATCAATGATGTGCCTCAGCTAAAGCCCCCTCTCACTGGAATAATGGTCATCCAGAAGAGCCTACCTTTTCCGGTCCAAGATGGCAGCCTGTTCGCTGCCACCTTACTTGTGGATGAGGAAAAACAATCCTTCGATTGGGCCTTAGCGTGGTCCTCTGGGCCGCCCAGCCTCCTCCTCCTCCAAAGCCGGGCCGGCACAGCTGAAAGCTCCAAAAAAATTTCAGAGCAGAAGACCTGCAGCTTTGGAGCGCCAGGGCCTGCTGAGACAGGAGGGGAGCCTGGTCAGCAGCGTAGTCGGACAGCTGCGCCATGGCCAAAGGTCCTTTTGTCTTCCCCGGCCTCCGCTATCCCTGCCTTCCATCACCCTTGCTACTTGCGGCCCCACTCCCGTGCATTAGGGCCCAGCGGGGCGGAGAGGACTGCGCGCACGGGGTTGGGGCTGGTGAGATTGGGCCTGCATGGTCCCTGGTGTGCGCCACAGGGGCCGGCTGCTCCCCGAGCCTGTGGCTGCTGGCACTTAGCGGTCCCAGGGGGCTGTTGCATGTCCAGGAACAGCCTTCTTGCTGCAGAAACTTTGATCTGTACTTCTTCCTGGACAAATCCACAAGTTCCTAACCCCCCATCTCTATCTTGTTCTGCCTTCCCTGTGAGAACTGACTGAGCTAAGATGACTCCTTGGTGGTGGGCTAATGACCCCAGCGACTGTTATGCACCCCTCCCCTTATCAAACAACAGGTACCAGGCACACAACATTCAATTTTGGCCTTAAGTTGTCGGGATGGAAAGCTTGGGTCGGCACCCTCAAGGACCAATTATTGTTATATTGCTTGTCCTCTTGTTTGGTCCCTGCATGGAAAAATGGATATCAAAACGTACACCAGAGAGGAGCTGCTGCCCAACATTATCAGATGCTAATTATGTGGAATAATGAAAATTGGTATGAACATAACAAGGGGTAAGGAGATACCCCAAAAGGAAAGGGAGGAATGACAGGGAGAACTTTTGTAAATAAACCTAGAAAGCGTAACAATGTAAAATGGCTTCTGCTGTCTCTAACAGCAGTTTTGTTTAGCTCAAAACTAATAGGCACTGAAGGCACTAATTGCTGAATGAGGCATTTGGCCTCACCCTGAGACAACAGGGCACATCAAGGTCTTGAGCTCAGATGAGACTGAAGCCACCTGATCGTAAAAGTGTCTAGGTGAAAGAACCATTGTTAACATTTGCTTTTCTAACCCTGAACACCCGCTTCCTATGGGCTAGGATGGATAGCTGGGCGAATCTTCTAGGTAAACTCCCCAACAGCAAGGAACTGTTACATCTGGTTGAAAGTTAACTATCTTGTGACCATGATTTGCATATCTATAAGTGAAATGTAACCACCTGAATGAGGTCATGGCTGTAAAAGCTATAAAACCTGTGCACAATCCTGTAACAGGGCTTCACTTCTCTTAAGAGTGTGGAGTCTGCACGTGTGTAATAAACTTCTTTCAGTTTTTATCTGTCCCGGTTCTTGGTGTTTTCTCACTGGCTTGGTATAACATTCCCCTTTTATGTTCATTTTACCCCTTGTATTCTTCTTTGTTTAATCATACAGAAACTTGGAGTTTATATTTTGCTAGAACACTCCCTGCCGTTTGGGTCCCCATTGATCTCCATCTGGCATGACAAAATTCAGATCCTCTCTTTAATCCTATGCTTTATTCCCGAAGTAAGAAAGAGTTTGAAATTTCTGTCCTTATTGCTGTCATCATTTCCATGGCAGCAGCTATTTCCACCACAACAATGGCAACAGTCACCTCACAAAATCAAGTGGCGACAGCAGCAATGGACAACCAGCTAACAAAAAACATCACTCAAGCTTTCAAAAAGACCACCCTGCTATTTCAAGATGTCCACACAGCCGTACTCAATTTACAAATACAACTAAACTTTGTTTGGGAGCAATTAATACCCAGGCATTAGATGTTATAACTTTAAATAATGTATGGGGTACCATTTGCTCAAAAATTCAGGCTGGATGGAATAATTTGAGCAGTTGGATGCATGGATTGATACTGGGATCCCTGTATAGATTAACCTTGTTTTTTCATGCCAGTAACAAAATCATAAAAATGTGGTCCTTTTGGCTAAGGCTCTGGAGTCAAAGACAAAAGGGGGAACTGAGGATCAGATTAATGTCTGGCTGAGTCAGGAGTACCACACCCATCTCTTGTGAGAAAACTCCAAAGCCAATAGGGCTGGAATAATCCACCCCCTTGGGTGTGTAGAGATCTGACTTTAGACAGATAAACTGTTCCTCTCAAAAACCTCTAAAGTCCTGATGCCATTCGCCTCAGCCCCTAAAGCATACAATCCAAAAACTAGCAGGTGACCAATAACGATGTGCTAAATATCCTGACTCCACCCTGGCTCCACCCCCGCCTTACCCTATATAAGCCTGTGCATTTCCTGAATAAAGCGGAAGTGTTCCAGAAACCTCCCAGCTGTCTTTATGGTGATTCTACGCCTTGCCCTTCCAGTCCAGGCCCCTGAACCTTGTTCTGCGAGTGGGCTCACAGACGAAAACAAGTGTGTGTGTGTGTTTGTGTGTAGTATCATCAGTATTGACACAAAATCAAATATGGGGTCCGTGTAGAATAGAGCAGTGAACAGCATGGAGATAGAATAAATGTGAGGAAGTACAGCCATCTGTATGGTCAATCACAGCATTTGTCAGGTGCTATTAGTCACAACCACCCGCGTGTCTCAGTAGTTTACACCAAGGGAAGTATTTTTTTAAATTGTGTGTGTATGTTTTTCCTTCCTTTTGTGGGGGCTTCATTACTATTTGCTGTAATAGTATATCAATTCATTAGGGGTCACTACAGTAGGTTGGTAAGTGCTAAATTCCATAAAGCTCTGTTGCATGGATTATTTTCTTAATGAAGCCCAAGCTGATGAAACAGCCCTCAGCTGGGACATGCAGTTGTAATGTCAGAGAATAAATAGCACAATTGAGCACAAAGTAATGAACATTTGTAAAGCTTTTACTTTAATATGGTATAGATTACACTTTCTTATATGCCAGCGCCCAAGACAAGTCATATATTTATATGCATTATCAGCAGGGGAAGAATAAACACTTTTAAAAAAGCATAATAAATGACAGTGATAGGACATATAATCCTCTTCACAGAATAGAGGAAATTGTTTGTATTATATAAAATAGTCTAAGGAAAGGTCAAAGGGGAAGAGGAAGTGGGAAGGGCAGGGGAAAGGAAAGAAGGCAAAGGAATAAATATGAGAAAAGGGAATAATGGAAAAAACCTTTGTAAATAGGGAGGGGCGGAGGAGTTGAAGGGAGGGCAGAGCAATGGGGAAAAAATAAGATTCAAGGTACATCATGTAAAGGTGCAAATTCCCAATGATGAATGTCAGCATGTTGTATACCTAAAATGTACAGATAAAGTTAGTATAAAATAAAGGTACTTTTATAAAGAAGTCCAATGTTTTAAAATGTCTTTAAGTTTTGACCTAATAATCCTCTATTTAGAAATTTAAAGTAAGAAAAGAAGATTGTTTGAAAAGATGGAGTAAGAAGGATCATCACACCCTCTGCCATACTCCCATCATAGAGAATTTGTTTATAGAGTGTAATACTCAATTATGATAGCACATCATTCATCCATTAACATGAAATCAGAACACCTAATAATATAGAAAAATGTTCCCAGTATTTTAAGTAGTAAATGTTCACATAAAACTATATAAAATGATACTGTTTTGTAAGAAGAAATACACAGCTGTATTGGGGATATTGGGATGATAACTTCAAATCATTTTTTATAATGAAAGCATTCAAAATTCTCTTCTAGCTAGTTTGAAATATACAGCACATTATTGTTACCTAATCTCGCCCTTTTGTTAATGGAATACCAGGATTTATTCATTCTATCTAATTGTATAGTTGTATATTACCCCCTCACCCAATCACCCACCCCTTTATTCTTTGGTAACTGCTGTTCTGCTCTCTGCATGTTGATGTCAACTTGTTTTCTCTCTATTTTTTGGTACCGGGGATTGAACTCAGCGCTTGCACTTGCGAGGCAGGCAGCGGAACCACTGAGAGAAAGGCCTGGCTTTGTTTTCTCTTTTAGGGTGAGATCAGGCGCATTCAGGCTGGTATGGCCATAGACTTTATTTTCTCTTTTAGATTCTTCAGTGGCTGTAATTTTAAAGTGAATGGTCTTTAGTAGAAAGGGAGTATGAAACACAATTTTAATTGGTCTATCAGTGATATAAAAAGTTTCTAAAAGAAGAAACTCAGTGAGATAATTCTTCATGTTTGCTTTATCTTTTGATTGCTTTGTCTCATAGAGATCAGGTTATTCTATGAAGTGATGGGGAGAGTTTAGTTGGTATTTGCTGTGTTTTCTTTTAAGCTTCATAATGCTTTCTTCAAAGAAATCCTTACCTGGGAATCTAGTTTATTGCATGGAGCTGCTTTGGCTGAAGCAGTGATAAAAGAAAGATGCTGATCATCTGGTAGCCTGGATCCTCTTCCATCTGTTTGCCCTTGATGCAACTGTGAAGATCTTCTGGGCTCTAAGAGAACCTTGTTTAAAACAGTGATTTGAAATAGAAGGTAACACAACATTGTTGCACTCACAAGCAAATCCATATATTATCCTGCCTACATTACAAATAGCTCCATTATCACGCCACAAGCTTATAAGCTATGATCAGCTTTTAGGAGTTTACAATTTCTGTCAAGAAAATGTTTGAATTTCAACATTTCCATTAAAATAATTGTACTATCACATTTTCATAGGGAACATCTGTTGGAGCTAAATTCAACATGGCCTATAATTAAGGCCACAGAGGACTTACTCATGCATTTACACACAGGGCTCAGCATGCTGCACATACCAGCCTCTTATTTTAATAGGAAAGAAGGTAATCTGCAGCCTGGTAATATGGAATCAAAGGTTATGGGGTCCAGGTAACCTGAGGAATAAAGGACATAAATTTCTATGTATAGAAAGAGATGAATTATTTAGAGTTTTAAGTCCTAGCAGAACAAAGAATGCTTTGGGGCTTGCATGATGCAGCGAACATTTAGAACCAAGCTGTCTGCAGGAAAAGACAGCAAAAACATAATTGAATTCCCTCAGCATTTTGATCTTACTGCAACCCAATTCTGTTCCAATTATCTTATGTTCAAGCCAATCAGCTAGTAGGTGTGCAGGGCCTTAATGCAATTTTCAGGGCCTAGTCCAAAACAAAAATGGAAGGCCAGTTGCTCAAAAACAGCAAAGAGTCTTGCTAAAGGTACTAAAATAAAAGCTTTTTCTTTCATTTCACATTTTTCTCTGATCTATTATAATTTTTTATTTAATGTCATTTGAGGTTTAAAAATATTAAAATTTTAAAACATTTGAATGAAGTTTATTACCTACTTTTATGGCATGTAATACCAGTATTAATATAAATTTCAGACCTCTTAATTCTTACTTGGAGCCACCCAAATTGCACAATTCATATTTTGTAGCTCACACATGCCTGTGTATTTTGGTGCTACCAGGACGGGAGAAATGCTGCCTGAAACAAACTCAGCTGTTTTTGTATCACTTTTTGATATGCACATGCTCTACCCACATCCTCTGCTTTTGGCTCATGGAAGAGTGAGGAAGGATTGGAAGAAGGACCTGCGGTTGCCCTATCTTTCCAGTTCCTTCTTTGCCATCACTTTCAGCACAAGTATTTGATTGAGGTGGGGAAGTAACTCGAGTAGGAAAGGAATGGTAGGATTCATTCCTTTAGCATTTCTGTTTCTGTCAACACTTCCGCCTTCTTTCTGTATTTAAAACAAGTTTTGGTTCAAATGGAGAGTGTAGACTCTCAGGGCAATAAAAGTTAGAAAAGAGGCAAAATGTTATTATTCTGAATTTAATGGAGAAAGGATGAGCCAGGAGCTATGTCCCACAAATGTAGTTAACCCCTACAGGCTGAAAGAGTAAAGAAGTTGATGTCTCTATCTCCTTGAGACTCCAGAAGGAACTAGTTTTATGAACACCTTGATTTTAGCTCATTGAAACTAGCTTTGTACGCTTTACCTCTAGAGCTAAAAGATGATAAATTCAGTGGCTTTAAGCCATTAAATTTGTGGCAACATACTGTAGCAGCAATGGGAAAGATAATAAACATCTCAATATTTCTGCAGTGTAAATGTTTTCCCTCCACATAGATTATTTTGCCTAATTAAATAAATCTTATCTGTGATTCTGCTTTTATCAGTCTGGTGTAATGGAATTATATGAATTAAGATAAATTTTATTGAAATATTTAAAACTTGCAAGTACAGTTCATAAAATTATGAATTTATGAAAGTAAAAATTTATTTTAAACTATTATCTAATTTTAACATATTTAATTATATAATATGACTAGCAAGATATACATGACACAAAAAACCCACAACATGGATTTTATAATCTAGAGAAAAAAATATAAAAATAAAGGTCAAACTACAAGTGCAGTGAGAGATATAAAATTATATTGGAGCTTAATTTAGGAAAAGAATATGTTTTACATGATGGAATGGGAGGCGAATGGAATGGTCACTATGATACAGTCAGTGCTTTTGTTGAACATTTAGAGGGAATTAGAAGGATTAGTAAGAGAAAAAGGATACTTAAATTTAAATTTAATTTAAATTGCAGGTATAGTTGAGACTTTACAGGGACCAAGTACAGAAATTAAAAGTGAAAGAATACCAAGGATAGAACATCGTAGAGTTGTATAGATACATGGGGAGTGCAGGAAATGGTACCAGAGGACGCTATCAGTGTCAAGAGGAGACTGCAAAACCAAAATGTCATCAGAGAAAAATATTTCGATTAAGGTTAGGGAAATTTTAGAGTAAATAAATTTTAGCTGAAACAGAGAGATTCAAGTTTAAAGTTTCAATTTGTTTTTTCAAAGACAGGACAGATTTCAGGTGGAGCATGATTTTCTAAATAGAAGAATAAAACTACAAGTATGATGATGAAATTAATCTTGGAAAGAAGGAAATATTCTTGCTTCTTGAAGAAGAGGCAAAAAGAATTGGGTGTAATAGTTAATTGATTGTGTCAATTTGAGTAAGAACTGCCCAACTAAATTAGATCAACATAGTTCTGGGTGTGGAAGACCCACCCTAGAGAGGCTTGTCTCCAGAATGGTATAAAAGGGAAATAAAGAAGGAAGGCTGTTTCTGTTCCCTTAGAGGAGCTCCAGTCTTCGCTTCCACCTTGGACATTGACTCCTGGCTTCTGGCACAGACCCTTCAGCCTCTGGGGTGGAGCCTTCAGTCTCCTGACAGGAACTCACATGGGGCACTGCATTGAGCTCCATGCCTTTGACTTGATCCTTAGGATCTCCAGTGTGCAGACAGCCCTTCTGCACTCTTCACACCTGACTCTTTGGGTGGCCATTGTAAGCCAATCTTTTAAATGCTTAAATATTTGTGTATTTTGCATTAAATCTGTTTCTCTAGTAAGTACTGACTGATACATGGAGGATTTAGAAATAACCTGAGGGGAGCCATGGAGTTTAAAAGATCTCGAGGTAAACAACTTTCACATTTTTAGTATACTGAAGTGACTGTTTTCCAAGAATGAGAAAAGTTGAGTGGTAGAGTTTTTGAAGAATGAAAAAAACTGAACAATCACTGTTTCATGTCCAGAATAAAATAAATAATTTTAAAAAGCTGGTTTGCAAAATAATCAGGGAACATGTGTTTGAATACTAAAAGCTATATAATATGTTTTAATTATTAAAGCATTATGGCTTGTAGCATGCTCTGATGGGGTGATAAATGCATCAGAATGAATAGTGAAGAATAGATAGAGGATATTAAGGATCAGTCAAAGGAAGACTATTTTCAATATGTAATTTTGTATAAACCTTGTAAAATTAATATTTTGTAGTTGTTAAAAACATGTTTAACCTTGAAAAGTAGCACAGAGCAAGCCTTTCCTTATCCCATATGTCAACAATTGCAGGTGATTTTTTTCAAAGGGAAGCAGGGATTTTTATAGGGATTAAAGGGATTCCTGGGTATCTAGTTTATAGATTGCCAATTGTGGGACTTTTCAGACTCTGTAATTGCATGAACCAGTTCCTTATAATAAGTCTCATTTTATTCATATATATATATATATATATATATATATATCTCCATTGGTTCTGTTTTCTGCAGAACCTTAATATTAAATTTGGTGTTAAATTCAAATTACAATAATGAAGGAAATAAAAGTGGTGACTTTTGATAATTCTTTAGGTGGGTGGTTCTTTATAAGTGTGAAATAAATCCAAAGTTAAAGGAAAAGTTTGACAAATTTGATTTTAACACTTTTGGTTTTTTAAAAAAGAATGACCAAAGAGAGGAGAAGAGAGAAACACTATAAAAGACATTAACAAAAGTACTAATTCCCTGTAGATACTGAAATTTGGAGTCATTTTCATGTATACTTTAAAAAATTTTTTCAAGAGAAAGAATTCTTATGATTAATCTAGTTTTGAATTTTGATGAAAATAAAAGGTATTTATCATTTAGAGATGTTTAGACTGCAAGAATTCAAGGTGAAGGGTCATTTTGTTCTTTTTAGCTGTTTTTGGGTCAAAGTGGGAAAACAGGAGATGAAATACATTGAATTTCTAGCGTGAAATAGATGGGTAGGAGGTGGAAGGGTTTCTGAGACACTGAGGAGAAACTGGACAGGACGACCTGGGGCTTCAGAGCACACCGAGAGAATGAAACGTGCAGAGGTGATGACGGGACACCCAGAGCAGAGGAAATGTGTCCTGTGTTTAGCAGAACAAAAGACAGAGGATGAACTGGAGGGTTAAAGGAATTCTAGTTCTTGATTTCAGAAGTTTAAAAAGCCAGACCGATGGACAGATACAAAGAACAAATGTTTCTTACAAGGAATTGATGCAGGCTTTCAAATAAATGCCGTTTCAGTTATTCACCATGAATAATTACCACCCAATATTTTCATAAAAGGTTTCTTTGAAGAAAACAGAATGCTCTTAAATGTGTTAAGAATAGAATATTTTATCTATTATTTCTTAATATTGATTATGTAACTACTTTTAATGGTACTAATATTAATAAAATGTAAATCATCACACAAACCTCACATATATATCTTTTGTACCATCTCAGTTCAAAAAGCTAAACTGTCTTATAATCTTGCATTTTACTCTATTAACACTTTCCATTTCTTAAATAGCATCTAATATTCCTTTAGGATTTCTATTGACAATATTGCTTTGTCAGTGGAAACATCTGTGCAGCTAGAAAAAATATTTCTTTTTAGGTAATGCAGTCTCAGCACATATACCGTATATTTTAAATTGATTAGTTTTAATGTGATCAGCACTAATTGCTGTATTAAGTTGACTTCTATAATTTAATAAAGGATCCAATGAAAGAAATCTAAATTAAATTATTGAATTTGTTTATGTATCTACAGAAGAGAAGAGTACAAATGAATGTTACAAAAATTAACAACCTTTCTCTGTTGATAGTTCACCATCCCTGCCAGTACCTCATCAAACTTCATTTTTATATCTTGGTGATCACTATCTTCTAATATTGGCTTTCATTTTATATGATTGTCTATTTACAGCCCACTTTCAAATAGTACCATCTGTTAAAGGTGAAAAGTCAGTCTTACTACTTTTTTTATATATACACATGAGATTGAAGCTTGGTGAAGTTTACTTGTTAGAAGAAAGATACACAAAGAATTAGAAATTGTTATGTGTTTAGGGTTAAAAGTGCAACATAGGTTCATTCCACACAACTGCACTTTTAGAATGCTAAGCACAAATGTAGAGTTTTTCTAATTCTGCTGAATCAAGATTCTAAACAACAGATTAAACGAATAACAAGCAGTGACCTTCCAAAAGGAAATGATTATATTAACATAATTTCTTCAGTTAATTTTAATTTTTAATATTAGTTTTACTTGGAATTTTTCTTTTTTAACAATATTTAAAAATAACTGAGACAGCATACTCTGCAAAAATTGAGGTAGGCAGCTAAATCCCTGGCTTTGCAAAAATTTGAAACAGCTAGTTTGAAGAATATAGGCATTGTTCTAAATTTCCTACTTGATATTTTCTACTGAAGTCCCCGAGTAAACTTGAATCCAAATTTTTTTCTGTACTTTGGAAATTTTCCCATATTTGAGACTCTTTTAGTTCTACACTTAGGATTCACAATATTATTAAGTCTTCCTTTTGGTTGCAAAGTACTTTGAAACTGTAAATATGAACTGCAAAGACACACTGATGGGATTGTAATGTTCATTTCACTTGAAAAATTTATGACTTGAAATCGTAACTCCCTGTACCTCAGAAAGTAAAAGCACATTTGGAGATATGGCCATCAAAGATAATTAAGGTTAAATGAAGTCCTAAGGGTGGGCCCTAATCCAGTACAACTGATATCCTTATGAGAAGAGAAACACCAGGGAGAAGGTGGAAACAATGAGGATGGCAAGTTCAAGGCCATCCTGGGCTATACAGATGGCCTCTAAAAGAAGGAAAAGAAAGAAAAAGAGACACAAAGCATTTGTGTGCACAGAGAAAGGCCTTGTAAGGACACAACGAGAAGACGGTCATTTGCAAGCCCAGAAGAGAGCCCTCAGGAGACACCAAAATTGCTAGCACTGTGATCTGGGGCTTTCATCTTCCAGAACTGTGATAAAATGAATTTCTGTTGTTTACGCCACCCAGACTGTAGTATTTTGCTACGTCAATCCTGTCATGCTAATTAACACATTTACTAGTAAATGATGGCACCCAGAACATTCTGTAAGTTTGCTCTGTAATGAATCATGTTCTGTGCCATGCTGTATGGCAAATGAAAGATTCAATTTCCCAGATGCCCTCTTCATGGACAGCCTGTGTTACTATTCCTAGGGTGTTCAGTTGTTCATGTAGGAATATCCAAAATTATTTTTTGCCCAGGTGACTGGAAACACTAGGTAGTAGAGCTCCCTGACTATGTACTTTTATGTATGAACTTTATTTTGTGAAACCACTGACACTGGAAATGTGTGTGTATTTTAACACAGCATAAGATAATTTATTGTTGCTGATATCACTGGGTGTTAAATTTGTTAAAAATGAGTAACTCCCAGCTAATACTTTCCTGCAATTAAGGAAGACATACGAAAAGTTTGGCTTATGAATACCTTACCAGAGAAAACATTCCAATATTTTGTTTATGCAAATTGTTGCTGAATTCATAGATAATGGGATAATTCATATCCATCTCCATGGAACAAGGTTAAAATATTTTATCCATATCAAGGGAAAGATATTTCGGTGATTAAAGGCTTGGCACTGGCAAATGTGACTCTTCACTGTTTATAGAACAGGTTTGGCAAGATTCCTAAACATCATCACCATTTATAAAATCATAAAAACCCTCTATTCAATATGAAACAAAGCCAAAGTTCATTTGCACAGTTTTGCTGCTGTAATTGAAACCACTTAGGGATGTTTATTGTTCTAAGACCAGAAACAATAAAGATAGCATAAACAAGAAACTGACCCAGTGTGATGCTATCAGATGAATCAAAGAAAAACAACTAAGTTTTTGCATACACAGTTGAGCTCATTCTCTCCCTGACTGTGATTAACTTGCCAGCATGAAGCTTTATATTATCTTTTTTTTGAAATTGGGAATGAGGGAAGGGCAAGTCCACAGAGTTTATTAAGATAGCTCTAAGTATGTTTCTCTTATTTCTCTTTTTATATGTTACAACATAAATCTGACTAGGGAGGAAATGAAGGTAATATCTGAGTACAGCTGGTTATTCTGTGCTTCATGAAGAAAAGACAAAGCATGTTTTGTATTAAAAATTTAGGTATAGAATTAAATGTGCTTCACATGAAGACAATGTATTAAGCAAACTTAACAACAAAGACCAAAAATTAAAGTGAACTGGTCCCCAAATATCAAACAGTTTAGGAGACACTAGCAAACTGGAACAGGGCTTGAGCATTGAGAAGGTACAGAAGGCAACTGAGGGGTTTTAGTCACCCTAAGAAAACACTGTTCACCCTTTCTGCCTTGTTTTCCATGTCTGTGCTAATAGGTTTCAGACTCACCCCTGCTGCTGTGTCTGAATGAGATTCAAGTAAGAGAAACAAGATGGCAAGACGAGATGACAGAATGAATTCAGCAAGCCACCCGGATGCCACTGAATATGCTACTTGAATGGAGCCACCAGTTAAATTCAACAGCCAGACATCAGATACCAGGTGTGAGGAGATCTGGAGTCAGATTCAGGAGAGTGGGACCAGATTTTTACCAGCTGTGACTTCACAGGTATGGTGGTCAGGTGCATGAGGGTCTGAGAGAGGAGCAGTTCCCCCCAGCATCACACACCAGTGAAGTCCTGGGGGACAGTGGATGATGTCATCTTGACATGCAATTTATTTGTTTTGCTTCTGTTTGATGATGGTACATTATGATGAAATAATTACTGAAAGTCTAGAATATATCCATCATTTGCTTGAAAGAGAAAATTCTATTATGGAACAGGGTAAGATGGTGATTTCCATTATTATTATTTTCTATTTTCCCCTGATACTCAGTATAGGTGGAAGGATGGGTGATAGTTTCAAATTCATTATGTAAGTCAAAGTGAAACAGGACAGAGGAAATAAAGATAAATAGAAAAGAGATAAGGAAAACTAATTTTAAAATTGTATTTTAAGAAATCTGAAGCTTTAGGTACAAAGTTGCTGGAGGATATGCCTTTTACCAACCCCTAAGCCTTTTTTTTTTCTTCCAAACTACTCATTCTTAAATCCTAAGAGTCATAAAACATGCCATAAGTCTATAAAATAGACATGTGCTTTTCTTCTGATATTATAGATTCACAAATTCCACAGACTTCCAACCTTGAGTAACAGTACTATTAATTGGATGCTGTATATTTAAATTTCAGATACACTGCATGGTTTACATTCTAACTTAGCCCACTAATGGGGAATCTGACAGACACTAGGAGCACATCCTAGATCACCTGTCTTAAGGACATTGCCAAGACGATATAGATACTCCCAGCCCCAGACCATAGATAGTGTGCCTCCCCTCTGCCCCACACTTCTGAGTGTGTACTTCTTGGTTCTGCTCAATAAATCTGCTGGTAAGTCTTAGAGTTCTTTTCTGTGACGAATCAAGAATCAACTCCAAGACAGAGTGTGAGTGAAGTATTTACTAAGGTCTAATTTTAAAGTATACTTTTATATCTCTGTTTGGGAGTATGCCTTATCTATGGGGCTTTTATCAGAATTCTATGTTTGTAATTCTTGTTTTATTTTCATTATGATGTTCTTGAGTAGAATACCTGTTTGGTCTCTCTCATCCCCCTACTCCAAATGTACTGTACATTTCAATAGCTTCAATATCATAGGCACCTCATAAAAATTTGGTGAATAAATGGTGAATATGTGATTTTTTAAAGACTACATTCAATTTGAAAAAGGATTATAAATATCTTTTAATCAAAAATATATTCTACAATCCGATTAGAAAATAAATATTTTTGACAATAGACTGATAAACGTTAGTTGTGGAAAAACCAAATACAGACAGAAAAATCCATATAAATGTTCAATGTATGCTGTCACCTATGACTTACTCTTTATGACAGTAAGAGATATATACAGTGATAGCTGGCAATGACTAATACATCATTATCCCTGGGAATATTTTCATTGTAAAAGACAGATGATGAAGTCAAAATACCTTCAAGATTCCATGACATGGCAGTGGAACAAGGGCAGGATGCTCGATTCATTTGATATCACTCATTTGAGTAAGGCAAATCAAAACAAAGAATAATAAAGGTTAGATAGAGAGGGACAAAAGGATGGATCTCATGCAATAATGAAAGGGTCCAAGGGAACAAGGTCAAGGAGTGAAGAGGAGGGTTAGGGGACGTAAGTAGAATAAAAATATGCTATGTACAGAATCTAATATTAATGAATGTAAGCGTTACATGCCATAATGAGCTAAGGTTATTAATAGCAACAAGAATGAAAATCAGGCTTGGAGATTTAGAAGAGGAGTGATGGAAGGTGAGGGAAGGTGATTAAAAAATAAAACCAAGCCGGGCGTGGTGGCACACACCTGTCATCCCAGCACTAGGGAGGCTGAGGCAGGAGGATCACTGTGAGTTTGAGACCAGCCTGGGCTACATAGTGAGTTCCAGGTCAGTCTCAACTACATAGTGAGACCCTGTCTCAGCAAAACCAAACCAAACCAAACCAAAACAAACAAGCTGTAGTATATACATGTACTCACCCCCAAGATGACTGTAAACTTCATCTACTGTAAATATGTACTATTAAAATTTTTAAAAAGTTAAAAAAGAGAAAGTATATATAATGATATATACTGAATTATATTGTTGCAGCCTAAGGAAAAAAATCATTTAGGTATATTCTCTCAATTTTGGCTTTCCATAAATATTCTTATATCATTATAAAAAGATAATAGTTCATGTTTAATTCAATTATCACTGAGAAACATTGTGGTATAGTGGTTAAGACATAGCCTCTGAAACCATGAGACCTGACTGTCAACAGTACTTCTGCTACTTACTAAATGAACATATTTGGACAATTTACTCCTTTCCACAATTCAATTTGCTCATCAGGGTCTAACTCAAAGAACATTGTGAGGATTAAATGTGTTAATAAATAAATGTTAAAGGGCTCAGAATCTTGATTGCACTGAGTTAGCCAATATGCTGAAATTGAATCTCTCTAAATTTAGGAAAGATCTTGGAGTAGAAGGATTCAGAGAAGATGTATTGAAATGATTTACAAAGCAGAAGAAATCTTATGAAGGGAAATACAGGCTGTAGCACTAATCTTTAAATGCTTTGCTTTATATAGTTAAATAATAATATTTTACATAGTAATTTTTGATTTTCAAGTGATTTCACATGTTTTCTCATTTACTAGGTTTTATATATAATTTAAAGATATTATTCATGGAGGGAGGTTTAATGCATCATTAGGTAGAGATTTAAAAAAAAGTAACTGTGACTTTATGTTCAGATAGTAAAACTACAAAGAAGATTAGCAATTCTATGAATATTTTTGATTGTTGTGTTCCCAAACTTAATTCATTTGTTTTAGTCATTGGAAATTGGAGGACAAGAGATACAGTACATAAATTTTCATTTTGCGCTGCAAGTCCTGTTCTCAAATATTCATATGTACTAAAGTATGATCAGAGGCAAAGTCCTAATTATACCCTATAATTAGTAAAAATTATCCACTTTCCAAAAATAAAATAAATGTCTTAGAAATTGATTTTGATTATGCCATGGCTTTATGCATGAAAACAAAAATTCTCCAACCAAAATGACTGAACCTATCCCAGGGGAATTAGAATTGGTAAATCAAAGTGAATTATTTTTAGAACTATTGATAATATTGAAAGGAAAAAACTAGTTCACCCAAATAATTGTTTCAAAATAATAGTATGCATTTTAGATAAAATTTTAATCAGTAAATTTGCCAATTAACCTTTGTAGACATGCATAGAAGTTGTATGATACTAAAAAAGCATTTCTATAACATTAGGACAAGCTTCTTGCCACCCATTCTGGAATTAACCTCTTGATTTTTTCACTTAAACAAAGGGATCCTGGGGCAGTAACATTTCCTGCTGAATACAGGGTGGTGAAGGTTCCTTATAATGTCTTTAATGTCAGAGCAGAATGATTTTGTCTCTTGTTTGAAGCACTTTGGTGTTCTCATCCATGCAAGACTAACCACTTGCAGCACAATCTTGTCTTATTCTGCTATAATGGAGAGCAATGAAAGATGCTGTGGAGGCAGAGATTTACTCCGACATCCTACCCAGCAGTGAGAATCAGAGGAAAATGTAACAGAATTGACGTTTGGTCCGTGTCTTGAAAGAAGAGGGAAATATGGCTCTGCAGTAGAGAAAGGAATAGGAGTAAAAGCAAATGGATGTGGCTGTGGGAAGATGCAAGGTGTTTGGAGTTTTTCATTGCCAAACAAGTAGTTTCATAAGCTCTAGCGCAAGCAGGTAGTCTGCCTGGTGGGCAGAAGTTTGTAGCCCCGCTATGTCGGTGGGTCTTAGCAAAGCGACAGTCCCCTGCAAAGCAGAATTGAATTCAGATGAATAAGGAAGCATGTGTCTGTGATTTATATAGAGGGATGTATGCACATATGCATATATCTACATATCTAGGATGGGATTCAGTAAATACTACCCTACACTATTTTGAGCTAAAAAGATTTTTTAAAAAAATGATGGAGCCAGGATGTTCCCTCTTTAACTTTCCCTCACTCTTTCCCCCTAAAGCAGATTATAAGACTCATTTGAGATGTCCTTTCCGATACCCCAAGGAAAGGCACATACCTATTTCTGATGACACAGGGAAACACAGTAGAAATTGAACAAAAGGCCTTGCTCACTTCATCCCAGTTTATAATACACCCGACCACTTTGTCTAATTCTTCTCTGTGACTGTCCAGTTCATCAGATCTCACATGAAAACACACAGATGTCCCTGTTTCTTCAAGTCTTTTCTTATGAAGGTTCCTGTGTTAAGTAAAATTCATGCTTTTATAACCTTAATTTTTTAAAATAGGGGCCTCAACCAGGTGCCTAGTCTGGGTGAGGAAAGTTATTTCATTTCTTCTGTATAGGTGTCAAATGGAGCACTTGGGACACAAAGAGGCATAAGACAGCTTTATACTCTGTGCAATCTTTTTTTATGCACATATATAAATTATTGTAGTTATTATTTAGTTATTTTATTTTCCTTCATATGAACAGATACAACATTTCCATTTTTATCAGCTGCCTCTGCAGAAGCTTGCAATTTGCTAACCACAGAAGTATCTTACTCTCATCAAGTATTCTGACAGATTGGATGGTAGAATTCACAGAAAAATCACAATGAGTTGGTATAAAATCATTATGATTTTAGATAAATCAAATAATGTACCTTCGATTTTGATGGCTTGCCAGGAGCATGATTTTGAGATGAAGAACAATTCATTACAGCTAAGTAGCTAATTTATCAAATAACCACAATGAAATTGCTTTAAGGTTTTTCCCCACCTGAAGCAATTTCTACTCAGACTATTGCGGTTCTTTTCAGATTAGTATGGTAAATGAGTGATGTACCTGGGGTCAGGAGATCACGGTCTGATTCTAATTCTGCTACTTTCTAGGACTCTGCACATAAAATCACTGAGCTTATTTCCCTATTAAAAACAACACCTCCATTCTTCCCTGCCTTGTGATATTGTTGTGAGGATTAAATGAAATGATTGATGAAAAGGATTATGCAAATTGTAAAAGTTATCTATCTATCTATCTAGCCATCAACTATTTATCTATCATCCCTCTACATATAAGGAATTAGAATGCAGCTCAGAGGTAGGGCATCACTACAGGCTAATGGTTAACCACAGTTATCATCTTCATTATTGTGGATAGACATATAAAAACAAAGCCAAACACTGACTTCTGTAGCTCTATTAGGTCATTGAGAAAATAGCCTGCACTGTCTGAATACAAAAGTATCCAGATTATGAAGAAATACTGTTTTTTAATAAGTTATCTGTCATTAGTATTTAGATAACATTGGAGGGCCTTCTATTTTATTAAACTCAGTGGATAAAGAATTGAGAATTTCATTCCTGTATTATATAAGAAATTTCACTTTATCAGCATCTGACGTGGCTTTAGAAAATGCTGATGGTTTTGAAACACTTTGTTGCTCAGTGAGTCTCCCATCACTTGAAAGCATTAGAGACCCTTATCAAATAAGAATTGATTAAACTTGCGGCTTCCCAGAAAGGCCGTTAATGCAGATTAATGAGTTTCTAAAAGATTAGAGTTAGGGAGTTTTGATAATCCCCCCCAAGAAAACACCATGTATCAGAGTTAGCAGAACACGCTCACAGGGATGAACAGAGAAAAAAATGACATTCAAAACTTTCTATCTGGTCATGTATTCTTTACTTTGTGCAGTCATAGGTGTGCATACTTTAAATGATAATATTTACTATTAATATAGTTTTGAAAACTAATCATGTAGTGAGTATAGTCATCTAATTTTAGCCTTCAAGATGAACAATTTTGGTTATCTTCAAATAAATTAAACTCTAACTATTGGGGAGTCCTACAGTTGGCAGTGAACTAGGAAACCAATCGCCCTAAATACCACACTCAATGTGTTTCTACATTTGACTTTTCCTTGTCCCCCCCATTGAAACCAGGATCCGTTACACTGAAGTATTGCCATTGTTTTAAAAATTTCCAAACCACTTGAAAAGTCTAGGGAGAGATTTCCAAGCTAATATCCCACTAAAAACATGAGAGTCAGATTAACAAATTCTCCAGCTGCTAATGATTCTCAAAATTATATTACTTCAAATTTATTGGTGACTTCAGGAAATAATCAGTAATTTATATTGTTGTTGATATAGCCATAAATATAAAAGATGGTTCAATTCATTCAAGTTTTCATTTAGGCCATTTACAGGAACTTAAGATTTTTTTGTTTTATGTTTCTCTAAATGTCTTGTTTGGTTAATCCCAAAATACTTTATAGGTTGTATTGCTGTGATAAATGCTATCATTTCTTTTTTATAGTATTTTCTCATTAGTTGTTATAAAGCTGAGAACAATGTTTCTCAGCTGCTATACCATTATGCACACTTTGGACTGGATACTTTTTCACTGAAGGAGGTTGTCTTGTGCATTGCATGATGTTCAGTAGTTTCTCTGGTCTCTACCCACTAGATGCCGGTAAACTTTCCTTTTACACTTCCAATTATGGTACCTGAAATGTTTCTATATATTGCCAAATCACTGGCTGGTAGGAAAACCATCTCCATTTGGGGATAGGTATTGAGAAATCTTTTTTTTGCATATTAATCTTATAATTTAACAACTTTGATAAGCACTTACTATTTCAAATGGCTCAAAGCTTCTTTGTGGATTATTATTTACCAATTGCATATAACAAGATTTCTACTCTTTTCCTTCTAATAATATATTAGCACTTTTTTCTCTTACATTATTGCCTTAATTAGGATCACATATCGTTTCTAGATGGATAGTGGTACTAATGAGTATCTTTTCTCTAACTTCAGATCGTAAAGTAAATTGCTTAATTCTCCATTGAGAATATTTGTTTCAGTTAATGATAATCTTTATCAGAAGGAAAATTCTGTGCTTTAAGTTTTTGAAGAATTTTTCTCTTATTCTGAAAATCATAAATAGATCTTGAATGTTGATAAATTGAATGTTATACATCTTGAATGTTTAACTTATTCAAAGGATTGCACGTTTGTCCTTTTATTTTGGTGATAAATTACAATGTATATATGTAATTAAATGATCCTTACATTATTGAAAAATTTTTGTACCTATATTATGCCTTTCATGTATATCTATATCCCCCATTGTTAGATTTTAAAGATTTGCATTAACCTTTATATTGTATCTTATTCCATATTTAGTTGAGGTATCAAGACTATACCAACTTCATAAATGAATTAACAATTTACTTTCTTGAAAAAGTGTATCAAATAAGGATCATTTGTCTTATCATTTTATTTACCTTTTACAGTCTTCTACTTAATAATTGTAGTCCACAAAGGTTTGTGGTCACTTCCCTCCATTTCTGCCTAGGACTCTCCGACACATACAGTAGAAAAGCATATTCAGTCCATGGTGTAGGGAGCTTCTCAGGCTGTAGTTTATTCCTGATAATTTTAGGATCCTTCCAGAATTATAAGAAATAAGTGTTTATTGCATATAAAGCACTGTATTAGTTACTTTCTTGTTGCTGGGACATAATACTTGACACCAACAATTTGAAGGAGGAAAGCTTTATTGTTGCTCACAGTTTGTAGAGGTTACAGTCCATAGTCGGCTGGTTCCAAAGCAAGGCAGCGTAGCAGAGGGACATGGCACAGGAGAAATAGTCTGTGGCATGGCAGCAGGAAGTAGAGAGAGAGAAAGGGGGTGGAGGACCCTTTTGGGCCACTCCCTGCATGACCCACCTCCTCTAGCCAGGCTTCCCAACATCACATCTGTAATCACTTGCCAAAAGCCCTGCCTATGAGTGCACAAGGCTTTGAGGGATCATCTAGACATGCAATTCTTCTTCTTTTTTTTTTCTTGGTACTGAGGATTGAAGTCTCGTCCTTGTGCTTGCAAAGAGTTGGTGAAACCACTGAGCTACATCCCCAGCCCGAGGGAACATCTAGATATAAGCCATAACAGCCATGTAGTCTATGGTACTCAGGATTAACCAACAGAACAGACTAAGACAGTTGTATGCTCAGCACCACCCTAAAATTAGAGAACACTGAAATGTCAGGTATTTTTCTCTGTTTTACCACACCAAGAACTTATAGTACCTTAGATCTTGTTTTTATTAGGCAATATCTTCACTTGTGTTTTTGAAAGTACGGCAGAACGCACAGGCCAACTGCTGAAATTTCTGCTAGCTCATACCAATAAAGATGGCTACAACTCGGTAGGTAGCCATGATGGACAGAATTAGATGTTCTGCCCAAGGACTTTGAAGGGAGATGATCTGGAGTGTAAAATGAAAGTCATTGAAGGATCTGGGCAGACATGACAGGGAGAAGAGTTCTGGGGAAGGGGGCTGGTGGCAGAATAGGGAACTAGTGCTCAGGGAGACTTTTTTCTTTGATCAGAGAAAATTGTTCGTTTAAGTGCTGTGTTCAGTAGAGAAGTGAAGATGCTCAAAATCTACTGTGGCTGCACGAAAACTTTATTAATGACATGCGTTAATGATTGTTATCTCGCCATTTTAATCAATTCCCACGTGCATAATAATGGTCATACATCCCACGAATGTATGTCATATTGATAAAGCTATATGTTATCCTTAAAAACAGAATAATATTTATTTAATATGTTTTATTGATGCATGCACCTATCAGCGTCATATAATTTCTTATTCGTAACTGTTGTGCCTTGTGTCTAGATGTCTCCCTAAAGCCTCATGCGGTCATAGGCTGGATGTTTTGAAGGTTTTGAAGGTGATTGGTGTAGGTTGTGTGAAGGTGGATTAGGGATGTGATGCTGGCATTAAGGGAGAGGACAATGGAAACCCCACCCTGACTATAGGTGGTGCCAATCAGCAGGTTTATAGCCTGGATGAAATATTAAGGGATAGAAAGAAGGGAGGCTGCTGTTGCTGCTTTCTGCCTTTGATTGCATGCCATGGACTATTTCTCCTCTTTGATGTCTTTCTGCCAAGCTGCTGTGTCTTGGAACTAGTAGTCTGAGTACTGAAACCTCTATTAACTGTGAGCTGAAACCTTTCCTCCTTTAACTTGTGGGTGTCAGATATTTTGTCTCAGCAACAAGAAAAGTAAGACAGTCACTTTTAAAATTTGAAAGGTAAATTAATTTCTGTTCTGGTAAGAAGCCCTGGGTCTCTTCAAATATAAGTGTATATGGAAGTAATGAAGAGAAGTTAGAGTGTTCTCACTGTGCATTCATCCAAAAAATATTGGATGTAAACGTGTATCCTGTATTTATTTCACTTAAGAGTAGGGCCTCAGTGTGCATTCATTTAGCTAAAAATGTCTCTAGTTTCTCATTCTTTATGGCTGAGTAGTACTTTATTTTATATGGATTTTAAAAAACCACTTCTTTATCCCATCTCCAGTTGATGGGCAACTGGGCTGAAGTTTTAGCTATTAAAAACTGTCAAGGGGAAGAGGACTGGAAAGCACAAGGGAAAGGAAAGAAGGGAAGGGAATAAGTATGAGAAAAGGAAAAAAATGGAAACAAAGTTTTTGTAATGTGGGGGGTGGAGGGGTTGAAGGGAGGGCAGGGGAATGGGGAAAAATAAGAACCAAGATATATAATGTAAAGGCACAAATTCCCCAGTGTTGAATGTCATCATATTGTATACCTAAAATGTACTAATAAATTTAATGAATAAAATATGTTGGATGAGTATCTGCTATGCATGCATCACAGTGCTAAGGACTAGGAACATAACCACAAATGAGTCAAACCTAGTCCCTTGCTTCCTGAGACTTTCTACCCTCCTTGGCACTTTGAATGATGTTAAAAAATGTTAGCATTAGATGGAGCTAAGTGAGGAATGTATGAGAACTGTCTGAATTTTGTAAATGATATGAAAGTCTAAAATTCAAAATAAAAAAACTATGAAGTATAATTTTATTTATAACATGACAAGTTCAGGGTGTATGGGACCATTTGACAAATGGAGAGAATTCGGTGGTCCTGGAGGGATGAGGAGTAATTAAACCCATACAAAAGGGTTAGTATGCAGAATGGGCTTGAACTGTGAGACAGTGCTCGTGATTGTGTGCAAATTAATGACATTTAGGATGTCGGGAGCATCAGGAGTGACAGGGGAATGAATTCCAACCCACTTGGCCTTCATCATGGATTCTTCCTCTTGTGACAAGGTTTTTGAAAGATCAGAACTGCTAATGCTTAACATGTAATTTTGGTCTGAATTATTGATGCAAAGCAGATGCTCAAGGCTTTCATTATACCTTACCCACTTCCCTTCTCATATAACCAAGCAACTGGATTTGCCGATAGAATCTGAGGCTGTAGAAAATTGTAGCCACAAGGTAGAAGGAGCCTGAGTCTCCTCTAAGTTACCACATGGAAGATACCTCTGTACAACAGGGAATACTTGTGTTTAATTTCTACTATGTTGAGCCACTAACATTTCATTTTTATTTATTTTAGTAGATTGACAAAGGTTGACTTACCAACCAAGATACTAATTTAAAATTCTCAAGGTTTGATCTTGGGGGGTCTTGAAGTTTCCAGATAGTTAAACAATTCTCTGTGGAGCTTGGTCCCTACTCCTTGAGGAATTCACTGTTCTTTGTTTCATTTTAACAATGATTTGTTAAGTGTTAGCTACAAGCAAGAAAGTCAAGACAGTAAAGAAGAAATAACCCTAAATTTGGACAATGTTCAACTTACTGCTTTAACTTACTGCTGGCTGTGGGCCATCTGGTAGCATATTTAACCCAAACCTCAGTTTCTTTAGGTATGCTGTGAATAATAGGTAACATCAGTACAGTTAGTTACATTTCCAAATATTTCTATTTGCATCCAGAAATTTCATTTACCTAATTTCATTTATTTATTAAAATAATTGTTTATTATTTAAGTATTATAATTCCACTATCAACTTTTAATTTTACCCCAAATTAGGGAGCTCAGTTTGGTGATGTCAAGCAATTTTGCTACAGTCCAGGCTGCTAAGTATTGTGTCCAGCATCCTAATATGGTCTTCTGACTTAATAATCCAATGATTATTCTCTTTCCTCCAGCATCTTATCTCCTATGAGATGTAAGAGCAATATAGAAAACAAGAATGAAAAAAAGAAGAATAACATGAATTCTTATATTCATATACTGACATATTCATATAATATGACATTTTTATAATATAAAATTTACAGTTATGACATAGTATACAACATATGAATATAATTAATATTGGTATTTTTCCATTTTCTGAGTTTCTGGCCTTAATTTCTATTGGCTTCACTTCATATAGCCATGCTTGAGACTATATATATATATTTTTGGGGGGGTACTAGGGATCGAGCTCAGGAACTTGCACTTGCGAGGCAAGTAGTGGAACCACTGAGCTAAATCTGTGGCCCTGAGACTGTATTTAAAGACAAAATTGCTCTCAAGCTTCTTGATCTTTCTACATTTTATAGTTGCAAGAAGGATAAGGAACAATGACTGGTACATGCGATTTGTCATTCTAGTCTCTAGTTATTACTTGGTTGAAAATCATAAATAGGAAAATTAACATGAAAGATAGCATGGAATAAATGTTTCTATCTCCCCAAATTTCATATGTTGAAACTCAAATACCTAGTGAGATAGTGTTTTGAAGCAGGGCCTCTGGGAGGTGGTTAAACTAGCTAAAGAGGAGAGGGTTTTTATGATGAGTTTGGTGTGCTTATAAAAAGAGGAAATGAATGCATCTCTCACATTCACTTTCTCTCTTTTCTCCTTGTGAGATAGAATATGAAGCAGCCATCTATAAGACATACAGTATCTTTGCAAGAACCTGACCATGCTGGCATTTTAATCTCCGACCTTCAACCTTACATGAAAAATAGATAAATCCCTTTTGTTTAAACCACTCAGTATTTGGCTATGGCAGCCTGAGTTAAGATGAAGGGCAGCCATTCCTTTATATGTGCCATGGTTCCATCTGCCTCCTTTGCATCTCAGATAAACATGAAAGAATTATTTTAATTCCTTATTTTCTACTCACTGGGCACATGTGTAGTCTGCTGCTTACCTTCTCTAGACATTTCCAATGGCAAACAGGGTGCCACTAAGCTCTGCATTAAAAATTCAGGGACAATCCTAAATCTTATTTCACTTGACATTTCCTTGGGGTTTATTATTGTTGACCAATGTTGAGGTACAGAAATTTTCAAAAAAATATTTTTTTTCTCTTAGGTTTTGTGTAGGAAATGAAAAATATTTTCTATACTTCCTTCCCAGACACATTGGCTGGCTCTTTCACTGCTTTTGCTTTTAATGTGGATATCCCCATATGTCCATATTTGGCTTGCTTCTCCTGTAAGCTTTCACACAATCTCTGAATGATCTCAGTCTTGTCCACTATTTTTACCACTCACAGCTTCCAGTTACACAAGTAGCTTGTTATTCCAAAAATGTGTATTCTCATTTTTAGATATTGATTTTAAACTCTAGACTAGCTACTGGATATCTCCATCTGTGTATCTCTTAAGAAACTCAAACTCAACATGTTTGTGATGGTTCTAAAATATATCCACATATCGTTTTATATCCCTCCATTCATGAGTTGGAAATTAGTTGCCCACCCTTAGAGTGTGGGCTGGACTTAGTAACTTGCTTTTGCAAATGGAATGTAGCAGCAGTGTGCCTCTGAGACTAGGTATAGATAGTCAGACATAGCCCCTTCCTCCTGGCTTACTTTGAGATCTTGTTTCATAAAGCGAGTATATCTAAAGGTACAGTTGTCTCACATGTTTTATGGTTCTTGAATCTTTTAGTCTTGTTTGCAATTTGTATACATGACAATTGACTTTATAAGGTCTCATAAACAAATTTGATGCTGGAAAAATAAAATGGTGGAGGGAAGGGAGAAAAAAATTAAAATATGTTATGTACATGTAGCAATTCCCTACAGTGAATGTAATCATTACTTTCTTCATGTAACTGCTAATAAAAGTTTAAAAAGAAAGGACATTCAATCCAATGGCAAGGTACTCCCTGAGAGGAACTGCAGCCTCCCTCCTTCAGTCATGTGAGTAATTCTCCAGCTACAGTTAATCCTTCATTTGCCTGTAGTTTTAACCACATGTAGATTATAGACTCAGAAGAGGCCCTGAAATAAACCCATGGAGTCCTGAATTTCAGACCTACAGAATCAGTGAGATGATAGTATTTATTGTCTTAAGGCATTATCTTTTGAGGTAATTTATTATGCAATAATAGGTAACTATATATTATCTGAAACTGAACCAATTATTTTCATATCACACAATCATCTCTTTTCCTACAATCTTTACCCCTCAAATCCAGAAACATCCATTTTTTTAATTTTTTAATTTAAAAAAATGTTTTTGGTACTGGGGATTGAACTGAGAACCTTGCACTTGCAGGGCAGGTGCTGGGTACTGCTGAACTAAATCCCCAGCTCAATATTCATTTTTCTTACCATGCTTGGGCAGCCAGCAAATCTTGCCAATTCAACATTCATATATTTCTGTAAATCTATAGTGCTTACAGTCACATTCCATGTCCTAATCTGTCATTTGTAGCCTGGATCTCTTTAGAATTGGGCTCTTTTGTAGTACACTTACTCTTTACCATAATAGCCCATACATCTTCTTGGACAACTTTTCTAAAATGCAGTATAGGATTATTTCCTAGCTTAAAATCCTTCAGTAACTACCCCTATTTCCTCAATTGTAGTGGTTTCCAAATACTGAACAAATGACTCAAGAACATGGGGCTAGCATAGTGTTTTATTATTAAATAAATTTAGCATTAAAGGCCATGTTTTAACATGACAGGCTCACAGAATATATTTTAAAGTAGAAAAGTTGCTGTTCAGTGTTATTTTTCTTATTTTCATTGTCCTTACTTGGCGACATAAATGAATATTTGAATTTAAGAAACAATATGTTGCTTCATGAAATCAAATGTAATCAAATCTTGTACTTCCACTACCCTCACAAATGACCATTACATAGTAGAGAACAAAAACAATTCTAGGCCCCAAACAAATTAAGCTTTTCCAGGCCTGTAGATCACTGAGTGCTTTATTTCTTGTACTTGGAATGGTTTCCCTTGGGACACTTGGAGAGCTCCTATTTATTCCTCATGACCCTTGACTTCTCTGTGAAATGCTTTCTATTCTATCCAAGTAGAATAGATTACCTTATGTATAATTGTAATTAACATATTTACATGAGACATTTCATTTTATCCAGAGAAATATTGATACAGAACACTTTAATGTAAAATAACTTATGCTGTTTGCTTTGTTTAGTTCAGAATCAACAGACTGGTGGCATCTCTTTCCCTAAAGTTTTATAAATGAAAAGAATCATTGTTAACTTTGCTTACCAGACACCACCCCTTCCCCTGGGCTAGAATAGATAACTAAATGATTGTTAAAGGTAACCTCCCCTACCAAGGAAGTGCTACACCCAGATTGAAATTCAACTGCCTCCACGCCCTGTTTTGAATATCAGCAATGTGAACTGTGAAAGTGAAATGTAACCACCTGAATGAGATCAAGGCTATAAAACCCTATAAAAGAGGGAGTTGTAGCCCAGTACTGGGTCCATCTGGGCACTGCCATTAGGTGCCATCAATCCCCATGGATGGAGTAAAATTTTATTTTACTTCCATTCTGCTGCTTCTCTGTGTGTCACTTGCCAATTCCTTCAGCAACAATATAACCTCTTAGAGAAGGCAAAATGTATACTTAAATAGCTATAGCACAAAGTGAATATTATGTTGATTGAGTAAACTGCTGATATAATTCAGAGAAAAAAATTCTGGGTAAGACTGGAAAAGACTTCAAGTGGGAAATAGCTTTTGAGCTGGTATTGAAGGTTAGCTGCAATTTTTGAGGTCAGTTATACTATTTCATGTGTAGTAAAGATCAAACGAGTCTTTATCTGGAAAGAAAGTTGAAGCTTCTAGTTTGGTAAAGGCAGTGTTGGTCTTGTAGATAAAATAACAACTATTTCTAACTGTTAGAAACAAAATAGTGGAACAAATTTAGAAATACCACTTGTATGGGGCCAAAGGTAGAAAACTCACTAGTAGGCTAGGAAATTCAGGTAGGAATAGATAACTATCAAGACTTCGTGTAGACGGGTGGCTTAGTCACAGACTGAAGAAACAATTTGGAGGCAGAAGGTAGGAGTGTGAAGAGCAAGTCTGGATATGTGAGACTATTAAGGGATATGTGAGACTATTAAGGGGTATTTTTACTTGCCTGGGCAAAAAGCAAGTATGGTCAATTGCAATAAAATGAGCCAGGGTAGAAATAGTTCATTCAAAAGTAATTTAATCAGAGCTGATCATTACATGAGCTTTAAATCCAAAATGCATATTCTGCCTTTCTGGAGTATCTCATATTCACCTTGTTTCTTTCCCAACTACTGTAGAAAGAACTATTATTATAATTATTATTATCATTATTATTGGCCAAATAGAAAACTATGTGACTAAGATCATGTGGGAGTAAGGTGGCCCATAGCTGACCTTTGAAATGCCACGGAAACAAGCAGTCACAGGCCAGGTTAGCTAAATATGGCCTAGACCAGTGACTTCCTGCAGAGTTGAAGGCTAAATAGTTGGCTGTTGTTTAAATTACTATGTGTTGGGTTAGACAACTGATGGAGCCATCCTATTGCTTGTGTATTATAAAATTGCACAAACTTACACATTGGATTGGCCCAGGGCAGGGAATATTTATATCTCAGTCATTTTTATACAGGCATCTATTCCAGTTCTTTCCAATAGATGTTTGTTGAATTTAATCCCAGTGTTATCAGAAAATGTTGGCATTTCCTCCCAACTTTGAATTAAATACAAGAGAAATAAAGGACAAGCTCTGGTTAGGTAGATAGAGGAGCTATGCCAAGCCCATGTCTACATGGTACTGATGGCTGACAGATGCCAACTGGCACTTGTTGTCACCTAATTTTTTTTCAAAAAGATTCTCATTTATCACAGTTTGAGCTAATATGGCTTTCCATTTCAAAATCATATTTTAGCCCCTCTTTCAATTTTGTGCAGATTTGCCTTTTGGCTCTTATGTAAAGTAAAAGTCTTCTGAAAGACACAGTACTATATTAAATAGCTATTGCTAGGCAGAGGCAACCAATGCATTACTGAAATCAAATTAATTGGCCAGAAGGGACTGAGCCTGGAAGCATTTTGGAGTAAAACTGTTCTCTTTGCTGCTGTCTAGAACAATATATTTCCAATAAAACTGCTTTACATAAAAGTTCTTTTGCAGTTCAATCCTATAGGGATTTTTTTTTTCCTCTTCTCACAAAACATCTAGAGTGTTTTTCCAATGAAACACGAGTTGGTGTTCTGTTTTATCTTCCTCCATATTAACTTCACATATTTCCCATGATAAAATTTAAAATAGCACCTGTTTTGTTCTTTGTTTAAGGAGCACCTTTATGTAAGTACATTATAAGGTTTTGTAGGTATATATATTTTAATATAAGTCTATAGCTACTTGGGCATTTGTGAAATGAGGGAGAGTCTTTAAATAGCAAAGAAAAATCTTGAAGTAATATGTACTTGTTAAAATTTGCTTGAGTTCTACCAAAGTGTTATTGGTTCAGAAAACACACTAGAGAAGGCAGATCTTCACTTATGACAGAATTGAAACCTAAAATTAAGATGTTTCCACGATTGCACATATATCTAGGGGATTGGAGCTGTTAAATATGAGTACATTATTTTGGCATATTTTGCCTGAAAGAGTTACAGTGAAGCTTGTAAATGCAGGAAATGAAAGACGTTTTTCTAAATGACTGCACTAAAATCATGAGACAGATGGTTACTGTTTCTTTTTAAACTAGGAATTAAAGACTTTCTTTAGGTCCTACTAGATATATTTTGAGACATTTGTGTTCTTAACTTTTATTTTTCCTTAGTACTTCTAAAGATGGCTCATACAGAGCTTTAATTTACTTTTTTGTTCTCTTCCAAAAGAGGATTGACATGTGATCTTGGTGGAATGAGGTAATGAGGAAAGAGAAAAGTAAAAGGAAAGTTAATCCAAGGCTTTTGTTTAAAAAATATTTTCTCAAGAGTAGTTTAAGGATCTTCCTTCACTTTAATCAAAGTGGGCTTTTGAAACATAAGGAATGTTAGAAGAAAAGACCTACTGAAAATGACTAGGGTTGAGATTTATTTTGATGGTTTTAGGAATTTGTTAATGGGAAAATGACCTGGGAAGGAGTCATAAAAATAAATGGAAAATTATGCATATTTTTTCTTAAATGTTGCTTGCTTTTAATTGTAGAAAGAAAAGAATGGTGTGAGGAAGGTCATAATAAGAATTCAAAATGCATTAGTGGGAGTGCAGACTGGTGCAACCACTGTGGAAATCAATATGGAGATGCCTCAAAAAACTAAGATTAGAGGCTCCATTTGACTTAGCTATTCCTCCACTGGATATCTTCCCCCCAAAATTAAAAGAATCATACCACAGCGATATATGGTACCCATGTTTATAGCAGCATATTCTGTAACAGCTGATGCTTGGAAACAGCTCAAGTGCCCATTAGCTGGAGACTTGATAAAGAAAATGTGTGTGTGTGTGTGTGTGTGTTTTGTGTGAGCTTAATAAAATGGAGTACTAAGCCATGAAAAAATTAGAAATTAGAGATATTTATAGCTAAATGGATGCACTTTGAGGCAATACTCTTAAGTAAGTAGAAGAAATAGGACACACATGTAAATACTGAATAGTTTTTCTGGTATGAGAAACTAAAAGTGTAAATAGGAATGAATTAATTAATATGAATTAAAATGAATAATTGATAATGTGAAATAGAAAGAAAAGGTGCTAAGGGATGGGGAAGTGGGAGAGGTAGGGGAAAGGAAAGAAATGCAAAGAAAAAATATGAGATAGGAAATAAATGGAAATAAAGCTTTTGTAAATATGGAAGGGTAGAGGAGTTGAGCGGAGGGCAGGAGAATGGAAAAAAAATAAGAATCAAGATACATCATGTAAAGGTACAAGTTCCCAATGATGAATGTAAATGTATTGTAAAATGTACCAATAAAAGAATTTAAGAGAGAAAAGAAAAGAATTCAAAATATAGTTAAATTGCATCATTACACCCCCTAATAACAGAAGATTTGTTGAAATTGGATCAGGGTTTGGATTAAAATTAAATTTTAGAATATTCCCCTTATATATTTTGAAAAGTTGTAACAAAACACAGAACAACATTACAAATACCTGTATAAATATTATATTCACAAATTGTCAAGATTTTTGTATATATTTTCTGCCTTCAAAAATTTTTTTAGCCTCATCTGCTTTGCAAATGCAAGGTCCTAAGTTTTATCCCTGGTACAAAAAATTTTTTTAAAAAAGTACAGTGTATCAAGACATATGATCCTTAAGTATCATAGGTGATCAAGATATATAAACAATTATCGTGCTCAATAAATTAATGCTAATACACTATATCTAATATTCTATCAATACTATCAATACTCCTATTTATCTCATTGAGCCCCAGATGTTCTATTTAGCTATTTTTGTTTTTAATTCAGGAGCTGATTAATGGTTTCATAATAAAATTGTTTTCAATTATCATATTTATTTTAACTTCTTCAGGTTAAGACAATCCTTTTATACTTTTCAATTTTCATGATTTTGGCACTTATTGGGAATTTGGACTAGTGGTCTTGTAAACTAACACACAGTTGGATTCATTCAACTCCTTTTCTATGATTAGATTTAAGTGAAACATTTTATCAAGAATAATATATAGATGATTTTTGGTACCTCTCATTTCAATTAATCAGAAATATATTTCTTTTTATTTTTTTCTGAGTGATGATGTTAAATTTGATCCTTTGGATAAGAAAGAATCTATAGGATCTCTCATTGCCCAGATGCTATTTCACCCTTGAAATTTAACTGTATTCTCTGTGTTGCTATTTAAAAATTATGTGAAATCCTTATTTTCAACAAATTCTGAGCTAATAGTTTTTGCAATTATTGATAACTAAATCAATTAGTACATCACAGTTTGACTAGAATAATCTTAATTCTTGAAATTCTGACACTACACTTCATTTACTGGAATTATTTTGCAAACAAGAATACTTTTACCCTGCTTCATTTGTAGCTCATCATTGGAAACTTGGATTATTTTTCTTTCAATATCTCATTATCAATACTCCTTTTAATGTTTATATTAGTTTAAACTTAGCCATTGGATATATTCAAAGTGATTCTTTGGCATGATCCATCCCATCAGTACTTAATTCTGTAATCTAGGCCAACCTTTGTCATCCACACTCCCACTTTCAAACAAAAAGATTTATATACTTATTCCAAATGTTGAGGGCTGATAACACTGGTAGCTGTCCAATCTTTCTGTGAGTTGTCCATTGCTGGAGCTTTCTGTTTTGCTCTAGATGATAGCCCCTTTTCTGGGCAAGATTGCCTGTAGGGAAAGTAAGAACCTACTGGTTATGCCTTGTTCATGAAAGTAATGCTGTGCCCCTCTCTACCATTCAAGACATGTCTGAGGAGCCCTGCTAACTTCAGAGCTCCTTGTGAATTTGGCTAAGGCTTGTGACTCCACTGCAGGCTAAATTTCCTTTCTATTCAAATTTGCATTGTTCGCTTTACCCATAATTGTTTATCCCAGAATAAAAATTTTCCTTTGCATACCACAATAGGTGTGTTTTTCCTTTTTCTTTTTGCATATTATTTAAAATCACATAATTTTTGTCTATCTCATATTTGTTGGCAAAAGCACATAAAACACATGGGATTGGATATTGAGACTGGTTTCTGCATATTGTGGATAAGTAAAAGTTTTGGATGCATTCTCCCAGAATGCACAGTTAATATGCTGTCAAACACACAAACATATGGTAATAATGTGACACTGGAATGTCTTTTGGAAGCTTGGAAAAATCAATGACCCACAAATTTTTAGCAAAGTTGTATTCACTTGCATGTCCAATGTTTAGTTTGGGAAATAACAAGGCTGCACTGAGTCCGTGCCTAGGATGGAGTTGGTTAGAGAGAAGATGTAGTTTGCAGGAGATGCTTCTAGAAAGATGATAAAGTGAAACAGTAAATCTGTGGGCTATGCAAACAAGCTCTGGAAATTCTTAAAAATCAGTTTGAAGATATCTCAAAGAACTAGGATTAGGGGTCCCATTTGACCCAGCTATTTCCATACTGAGTATCTTCCCAAAAGAGTTAAAAGAATCATACCACAGAGATAAATGTGCACGCATGTTCCTGGCAGCATAGTTTGTAATAGCTAAAACTGGAAACAGCCCAATTGCCCATCAACTGGATACTGGTAAAAAATGTGTTAAAAAAAATGGAGTACTACTCAGCCATAAAGAATGATATATTAGAGATATTTATAGCTAAACGGATGTACATTGAGGCTATACTCTTAAGTGAAATAAAGAGGACACACATGTAAATACTGAATATTTCTCTGATGTGAGAAACTGAAAGTGTAAATAAGGATCAAAATATATAATAGATAATGTGAAATAGGAAGAAAAGGTGCAGTGTGGAAGGGGACATGGGAAAGGGAAGAAGGGAATGGAATTAATATGAGCAAAGGAAAAAGTGGAAACAAAGTCCTTCTAAATAGGGAGAGGTGGAGAGGATGAAGGGAGCACAAGGCAATGGGGAAATAATAAGACCCAAGATATATTATGTAAAGGTGCAAATCTCCATTGATGAATGTCATATTGTATATCTGAAATGTACCAGTGAAATTAATTTTAAAAATATTAAGGTACAGGAAGGAACAAATGACTTTTACTGGATTTTTCTTGAAGTGATGCAAGATAGGGAAGCTTCAGATACTTAATTTGGTATAAAATTATCAAACACACAGTTTTCTCACCATGAAGGAAAGAGAGATTGGGGAGAAACTCTACTCAGTTTGTACTCATTTGAAAAATAGATTGAAGTAGTAGTTTCTGACTGAAATGGAGTTGAAGGGAAGCAAGTTGCCTTTTCTCACAGCATTCCCTTCCTTAGGCAAGAATATATCCCCTGAAATCCTTAGAGAAAAGGAATGAAAACTTCAGACTAGAGCAAATCAAGTATCCCTTCTAATTCTATAATTGCACAAAATTTAAAGAATATTATATGTTACACACTTCAATTATGTAAGGGTACTTCCTCAAGGGTACACAAATTATTGGATTATAGTCCAGTGTAATTTTGAGTATGCCATAGAAAATTTGGAGGAGAAACTCTATAATTTATCAATTTAAATAAAACAGAGCATAAAGGGAGAAACTTTAACCCATCAGTTTGAAGAAAAGAAAGCATAAAGAGTATTTGGTGGCTCAATGTTTTCAATTTCTTCAGGACAATACAGCATTATTTGATGTTTTATCTATAAAATGTACTCAGAGATTCATATTCTGCCATCTGACTACTGGAAAAGCCATGTTACAGTCCAAGTTGTAGACAGTATTAAAATAATGAGAGAGCAGGGGAAACACAGTTTATCTACTAATTCAGAACATTCTGCTACAGAAAGATTTTCCTATAATAGTAATCTGTGTCCAGTGGACTGGTGATGCTTTCCTAAAATTCACGTGTTGAAACTCTAATCTTGAAATGATGGTATTAGGAGTTGGAGCCTTTGGGAAGTTTTAGGTTAAAAAAAGGAACATTTATGAATGGGAAAGCATGTCCTTTGAAAGCTTTCTGGTCCTCTTTTCACCATGTGAGTATATAACAAAATCTCGCCAGTTTGCAACTCAGTAGGCTGTAATCAGAATTCTATCATATTTGTACCTTGTTCTTAAATGTTGTTAAAACATTGGGGGGAAATTTCTCTTGTTTATAAATTAATTAGCTTATGGTATTTTGTTTTAAAACCTGATCTAGACAATTTGTCTTATCAAGGTTAAATTATAAGTTAACTTTGAAATGAAAAAATAGGCTTTGTTGTATCTCTAATAGATGTGAAGAAAAATAGGCTTTTTGATGAAATAGAACAAATAACTTCTTATTGATTTAAACATGTACAGCAATACAAGACCAAAAAGTTTAACTGGAATCTCCATAAATTCATGGAAGAATGACTTGTTTGTAGTAAAAAGAAAGTGAAAGTGTCATAAATATAAAAGAAATTGACATTAAAAATTTCAGAGTATTGGTGGTGAGGGCTTGTTTTGATATTTCAGTTCAAACACTTCCTACTTACTACTAATCCATTCAGGTGCTGCAGCAGCCTGTTCAAAAACACAAAGGAAGTTGAAAATATTTATAACAAGAAAAGATGTATGTGATGTCTACCAATATACTTTTTTAGAAATAAAATATTTATATTTTAAAAAATTCTCTTCTTTCCCTGGAAGAAATTTGAGCTTCTCTGAAACACAGTAAAAATACCAGTAGTATTTTGAGAGGCTGTGTCTGAATCCTCAACTACTTGGATTAAGCCAGGCACAATACTATAAGGCTGTTGGCTCTAAGCCAGAATTTTTCAACATTAAGGTTGATGTCTGTTTTATATCCAGCCAAAATGTATTATCACTGGAAACAATATGTATGTCTTCTCCAATTATAGAAGTGCTACATGATCCTGGCTGTGGTACTCCATAGATAAAAGTAAATCCGTTTTTTAATCATTACTCTGGTGTGGTAAACTGATTTAGAAGTAAAGGTCTTCTTTACTGGCTGAAAAGTTGTTAGAGAGCTAACACCCTATGTAAATGCCTATGAATTTAAAAAGTAAACATGTTGAGTTATGGGCAAGAACACTAATAGCCCCCGTTTCCACCTATGGAAAAGCTCATCAGCAGTTTTTGCTAAACAGCAGCTTCGTGAAAAGGCAGGACACGTTCCCAACATGAATAAACCCAATCACACGTAGCTCCTTTCCTCTCCTCCAAGGCTGTGTGCATGGGATGTGAGAGAGACAGATGCATAAGCTGGCTAGCTGCCTCTGACATGTGCTTGTATATACTGTGGACAATTATTTTCTTTCAGGAATTTGAATTCAGAGGCAGAGAGAAACATGACTATTATTTTGTGTGTTCCCTGGAAAGTAACCAAAAATTTAGACTTATGGAAAAGACTTATTATGCATGGACAGAATGGTTAAATCAAAGGCAATGAACATGGTGAGTAGAGAAAGTATAGGTAAAAGGAAAGGGAAAGAGACAAAGGAGTTTTAAAAGGCTGACTTGAGCAGGAAATTTTACACTGTAGTAAGAGAAAAATACGGCCTGATAGAGTATATACAGTAACTGATGAGTATGACTTGTATCCAGTAAAAATAATCCAAGATCTCAGTAACCTATGATGCCAGAAGATGTCTTGCTAGAGCAGACTCTACAGATCAATGAAGCAGAAGGTGAAGGAAAGCTAAGGGGAGAGCTACCTAAGGGAATGAGTGGAACAGGAGACTGACTTTGAAAATCACTCCACAAAACATCCTTAATTTGACACTGTTTTTGTTAACAACTTGTTAACAGTTTCACTTTATTCCTTCTTCTACAATTTATCACACTTTTTATGTTGCCATTTTAGTTCTTATCCTATTGTACTACTGTTACTCTGGTCATATTTTTAAGCAGTATCCACGATTGCAAAAGTTCTTGAGAAATAGCTTGTGTCTCATAAGTTGCTGTCTTTTTAACCTCACCAGATGGATTTTCTGAAATTATAGTCTAGAAAATTTTTTGCTTAAGATTGTATTTCACTCCAAGCTATGGGAGATGGTGATTTCTCTAGACTATCGAAAATTCCCCAATTTTCAGAAATCATTATGCTATTAAAAAATCAAGTTAGTTTTCCAAAATTCTTTCTGGATGGCTTGGATTTTGCCTCCATAAATATGTTTATCAACTTTGCGGCTTTATATATCATCAGTTTGAAGAATAGAAACATCTTTTTAATAAATACAACTACTAAAACCAGAGAAACTCAACCATAGGATATGTAGTAAAGTTGATAACAAAATAATGTAAGAAAGAGTTTTCTAATTCTTAGAAAGCTCATTCTGACATAAATGAGTCAGTTTTATGGATGTTTTCTTTTAATGATTCCTCTTCCAGCTATTTACCTACTATAAGGGAAAGAGACAAAGACTCTTGAGTCCAAAGTACTGGAGGCAATTAAGAGATAAAAGGAAAGGGAGACAAATATAACTAATATTTAAGAACAGTTTTTCAATGGGATTAAAAGAAAGTATTTAGACTTTTTAGTTCATCCATATCCAAAATAGTTAAATATGTGCCCATTTCTCATAATGATATCACCAGTAAACTAAAATTAAAGGGCAGCCATGTAGTTGGTAGTTGATAGCTGTCTTAAGTAAGTACTTCCTTGTTTCTGAGACAAAATACCTGACACACACAAGTTACAGGTGGAAAGGTTTATTTCAGCTCATAATTTCTAGAGGTTTCAGTCTATAACTGGCTGGCTTCAAGGCAGGGTAGATGGAAGAGGGACAATGAAGGGGAGAAACAGTCCAGAGATGAGCAGGCAGGAGACAGCAAGGCACCAACAAGCCTCCCTTTCCCTTTTATCCCATCCAGGCTATAAGCTTCTTGGGGGATGCCACCCATATTCAGTGTGAGTCTTCCCATTATCTATACCCAGCATTCTGATATACCAATTAGTGAATTAATCCAGTACTGCATAATTTTAACCCTAGTATCACACACCCTAGATCCAGCGAGCTCTGAAAATCCCTGTGAATGAGTATATGAGGCTTTGGGGGAGACATCTAGATATAAACCATAGCAATACAGTACCTAACTAGAGAGCTCCAATTATTGCATTTCCTCTTCATCCTACTATAGTACCACTGTATAACTGGACATCTTCACTTCTGTTCTCATTTGTGCATTTTTCATTTTCTGTACATCTTTATCTCTTAAAATTCATTTCAAAATTAATTTCATATAAGCAGTTATTCAGATTTGATTGTTTTATATTGTGGATAACTTCATTGCTCCCATAATCAAATAAAATTTGAGCAATAATAAGCTATATTAAATTCTCTTACACTGTATCTCTGCATCTATACTTCAGTTATTTCTTTCAGCATAGATACCTGTACCTATAAATAGTGTCATCAAAAGTCTCTGAAGTCAAGAACTGTGCCGTGTCTCCATAATCTTTGCCTCAGTAAAGAAACATTGCTGGCTGATCGCCCAGAACCAAAATGCAGCAGTCTCTTTATAGAAATGTCTTTTAATAGGGTGAGGTGCTTCAGAGAAACTGGGTATTTTCTAGGGATTCCTCCAGGTGTCTTCTTCAGTTCTGCATGTGTTCTTGCTAGAGGCTGACCTGACTGTGTCCTCTTCCAGCCAATGAGTATATCCTGGAAATTCTGAGCTTTTTTTTTTTTTTTTTTTTTTTTTTTTTTTTTTTTTT